>NC_064624.1:31327191-31700941 GCF_023898315.1 Schistocerca nitens
ACACACACAATTGCCAACCATCTCATTATTTTCACCACAACTCAGCTATGATTAATTCCATGCAGTCATATAAATTCTAATATTACCTCTTTATTCACATCCTCCTCATGCTGGATGGGTAAACCTGAGCCTGTGGTAAAAATAAACTGTAGTAAGTGCGCCGGCCGTGGTGGTCTCGCGGTTCTAGGCGCGCAGTCCGGAACCGCGCGACTGCTACGGTCGCAGGTTCGAATCCTGCCTCGGGCATGGATGTGTGTGATGTCCTTAGGTTAGTTAGGTTTAAGTAGTTCTAAGTTCTAGGGGACTGATGACCACAGCTGTTAAGTCCCATAGTGCTCAGAGCCATTTGAACCATTTTTGTAGTAAGTGCATTTAAGCAGTCACAGTCCTATATTGTATAAAATGTATCACATACATAAAGCCCAATCATAATACTTCTTAATAATTAGGTAGTAGTTCTGTGTTAAGTGTTCTCTTTTGAGTTCGAAATTCTGGGTGACGAGTTCACTATGGTATATTTCAATGGGAGGCAGCAAAAAATTGTAAGACTGATTAATGACAAAGCCTTTGAAAATTCATTATGATCTTAAAACTCAGCCCTCTCCCTATGCTATTATTTTCAATCACATTTTCTAGGATCGTTATCTTCATATGCATATAATGGTAGTGTAATCGAATAAAATAACACATCTACTACCTGAAACAATGAAATCAATGTTATTCACAAAATCAATATCGTTCGTATCGAATGACAATACTGTTTACACCAATTGTGTGGAGGAGCAGAAACTGGACTGTCAGAAGCCACATCACTCATACTACTTTTACAATCAGAATCATAAAATGTCTACAACAGTTACATCAAAACCTTTTCTTTCACTGAATGCTTTTTTACAATATAATTATTAAAAAACACACACACCCTACCTCAGCACACTACTTATTACTGTTCTAACTTCATGAATTCCTTTTGGTTGGTCAAGCACATTTCTAACAGAAAAAAAAGAATGTGAAAGCTACAGGCTAAACCAGTCTTATTCTATGGATCTGAACTATGAGTTTTACTTGCTGATCCCAAAAGGAGACAAAGTTCTGGAAACATTATTTATGGAGCAGCACCAGCATATTAAGGCTGAAAAACCCATAATGCTGAAGTGCTGGAAATAGAACAAATGAAACAGTGATAGCATAGAAAGAAAATCATTAACCTGATATGGGCATCTGTTGAGAATGTTTGATAATTAGCAGCCAAAGAACAGCTTTGGTTAGAAATCACCTTATTGATAGAAACAAAATAGACCACTTAACTTTCAGAAGGAGCATATCGACAAAGTAATGAAGCAAAATGGTGTATGCAAAGAGGATGCCTTTGAGAGATGCTGGCAGCAGATAGTAAAAACACAGCAACATCATGTTGTTAACTGATCTTTGTATTAATTAACTGCCTACAACAACACTAATATACTAGTACCAATAATGATAACAATGATTTTATTATTATTGCTATCTGAGCCATGGCAGGCTCCATCTTTGAATTCCTGACCCATTCCTGGTGTATGTCACTTCTTTTGCTTGGAGCTTGTGGTGCCATGGAGCATGGCAGAGCCACGCAGGGTACGTAGACAGTATTTGCGATTCAGCCAAATTGACACAATGGAGTGACTGGTAGCCATTTAAAAGTTCTGTAGAGTTAATAACTGCAAGCACAGGTGTTAACAAAAGATGGAACATTGGTGTGGTCTTTGCTATCTGCATTTGCTGCTTGTTGTTCTCAGTGGAAGCTACATTACACAAGGAGATTTCTCATCTGAAAAACTGACTGATTTGGGTTGTGCTGCACAACTTAATAGCTTGTGGTGTTGCCTTGGAAGGGGTTAGAGTAATGTCTAGCAACCAGCGAAGCTTGTTGGTTGGTTGGTTGGTTGGTTTAAAGGAAGGGGGAAGGGACCAAACTGCGAAGTCATCAGTCCCTTGTTCCCAGTAAAATAATTACACAAGGGAAAGAAGAAAAGAAAGGAGACGTACTGCACAATAACAGGAGAATGGAAGAACCAGAAGAACGACAGGACAACCAAGAGTACTATGGACAAAACGGGAAGATAAAACCAGAGAAAGAATCGAGAAACAGGTAGAAGGGATAAAAACAAGAGATCAGATGACTGTGGCTGGTCGAATTTGAGAATAAAAAGGAAAAGCTAGCCTCTCTGTGACACATTAAAGCGTCCAGCCTAAAGTATTACAGTGGACAACAAAAAGCGACAAAGGACTTGCGCAAAAACTTACATAGAATGATAAAACCCATAGTCATATATAAAATGTAAAAATAAATTAGCTGACGAGGATTTGTCAGCTAAAATTAATGGCAAAGAGTCCGGTAACTGAAGAGTCTGTCGCAGGGCAGCCAAAGGAGGACAGCTGATCAAGATGTGGGCCCCTGTCAGCTGGGTGCCACACCGACACTGAGGTGGGCCATCACAGCACAGGAGGTAGCCATGTACAACTCAAGTGTGGCCAATGCGGAGACGACAGAACCACAGAGTCCCTGTGAGAAGCCCGCGTGGAGGTCTTCCACACATTCGTCTTCTCCTTAATGGCACGCAGTTTTTTGTGCATACTTAGGTCATGCCACTACGTCTCCCAAACCTGCAAAACCTTGCGACATAGTACTGAATGCAGGTCAGTTGCAGAAAAGCGGATCTCCATAAGCGGTTTCTAAGTAACCTGTTTGGCCAGCCTGTCAACAAGTTTGTTGCCTGGGATTCTGACGTGACCTGGGGTCCAGACAAATACCACTTAACGACTGGACCGTTCCAGGGCATAGATGGACTCCAGGATGGTTGCTAGCAAAGGATGACAAGGATAACACTGGTCGATAGTTTGTAGGCTGCTGAAAGAGTCAGGACACAGAAGAAACGAGTCCCCAGGGCAAAAACGGATGTGTTCGAGAGCACGAGATATAGCCACCAGCTTGGCAGTGAAAACACTGCCGCCATCAAGCACAAAATTCTGTTCAGTATGTCCTCCATGGACATATGCGAAATCAACGCGATCACCAGCCATCAAGCCATCAGCTCAAGGGACACAAGATTATCAGTGCTAGAGCATCCCTGGCAGAAGCCACCCCCTGACATGGAGCCAGTAGGCTGCTTGACTCCAGGACCCAACTGCCGACTCAAAAAATGTTCCAGAGGCTTACAAAGGAAGTTGATGAGGCTGATGGGCCGATAGCTATCAACATGGGTTTTTACTGGGTTTGAGCACCAGAATGATAGTACTGTCCTGGCATCGCGATGGAAAGATGCCATCGCACCAGATCTGGTGTAAGTTGATGAGGAGACGTCACTTTTAGTCAGATGAGGGATGTTTAATCATCTGATTGTGGATCCGATCTGGCCCAGGAGCAGTGTCGGGGCAATGTGCAAGGGCACTGAGGAGTTCCCACTCTGTAAATGGGGCATTATAGGATTCAATGTAGCATGTAGTGAACGAGACGATTTTCCCTTTCAGCCGCCATTTGAGAGTGCGAAGGGCTGGGAGGTACTTCTCGGACACAGGGGCTTGAGCATGGTCCTCAGCAAAGTGCTCGGCAATCACGACTGTGTCGGTAGATAGCCATTGATATTAACACTGGGAACACCTGTTGGGTTCTGGTACCTGAAAACACGTTTGATCCTTGCCCAGACTTGGGAAGGTGGCGTATGGCACCCAATGGTCAAGACATATCTCTCCCAACACTCCTGCTTCTGTCATTTGATAGGATGGCGAATGTGGGCACGGAGCCATTTAAAGGCTACGAGGTGCTCCAGAGAAGGGTGCTGCTTATGCTGCTGTAGATCTCGCCAATGCTCCTTAATTGCTTCAGTGACTTCTGGCGACCACCAAGGGACTGCCTTTCGCTGGGGGCACCCTAAAGAGAGAGGGATCGTGTTTCCTGCCACAGAAAGGATTGTTGTAGTCACATGCTCGACCATCACATCAGTGTTTTCTTGTGGGGGAGATTCAACGGTGACAGCAGAGGTGAAAGTTTCCCAGTCCGCCTTGTTTAAAGCCCATCTGCGCAGGCGTCCGTGAGCCTAACACACAGTTCGTCATGTGCTCTCCTGTGGATAGATGGAAGAAGCCCTGGGCTGCAAATTGATAAATGGTTGGTTGGTTGGTTGGTTTAAAAGAGGGCGAAAGGGACCAAACTATGAGGTCATCAGTCCCTTGTTCCTAATGAAACAATGCCAGAAGTGCGAGAATAAAATGGACGAAACATGTAACACAAAACAGAAAGAAAAGAAAATCCAGAAGAACAAAAGGAAGGCAACGAACACTAAAATGAACAAAAGAGGACAAGAAAACAGAAGAGAGTAAAGCATGAAAGTAGATTACAGTGGCTGGCCAACCACAAGAATAAAAAAAGAAAGCCAGCCACTCTGCAACACATTAAAACCTTCGTCCTAAAAGCACTAGGGTGGAGGACAAAGAGGAACAAAGGACGTGCTAAAACCTACATAGAAGTATAAAACCCACTCTCACAGATAAAACGTAAGACAAACTGCTGTGGAGGCATTGTCACCCAACACTGAAGGCAGGGTGCTGGGAAAGTTAAAAGTCTGCCACAGAGCGGCTGAAAGTGGGCAGCCCAGCAAGAGGTGGACGACTGTCATTTGGGAGCCACAGCGACACTGAGATCGATCCTTGCGACGGAGTAGGTAACCTTCCGTTAGCCACATATGGCCAATGCAGAGCCGGCAGAGGAAAACAGATTCCCTGCGAGAGGCCTGCACATTCATAGTCTCCGTAACCACACAGAGTTTGTTGTGCATGCTGTTATGCCATTCTATCTCCCAAAATCCGAAAACCCTGCGGTGTAAGACAAAACACAGGTCAGCTTCGGATATGCCTATCTCCAGAAACGGTTTCCGCATCGCCTGTTTGGACAGCCTGTTCACAAGTTCGTTTCCACGTATTCTGACGTGACCTGGGGTCCACAAAAACAACACGGAACGGCGAGACTGTTCCAGGGCATAGATGGACTCCTGAATGGACGCTCCCAGAGGGTGGTGAGGGTAGCACTGGCCGATAGCTTGTAGGCTGCTCAATGAGTCAGCACACAGGAGATATGACTCACCAAGGCATGAGCGGATGTACTCAAGAGCATTAGATATGGCCACTAGCTCTGCAGTGAAAACCCTGCAACCAAGTGGCAAGGAGTGCTGCTCAATATGTCCTTCATGAACATATGCGAAGCCTACATGACCATCAGCCATTGAGCCATCAGTGTGAACCACTTCAGAATCGAGAGTAAGTGACAGCAGAGAGTGGAGGGGTTAACACAGTCCTTAGGGAAATGCAAAAGGTCCAGACAAAGCTGCAGCCGAGACGTACACCATGGAGGCGTACGTGAAAGGACCACAAGTAGAGGTGGTAAAGCGAAGGACTCCAGTTCAGAGAGAAGGGACCGCACACGAACCGCAATTGTTAGCCCCGATCTGGGCTGCTGATGCGGGAGACTGCCGGGGACAGGGGAAGGAGACGGTAATTCGGATGCTCAGGGAACTATGAATGTGTGCTGCATAACTGGCGAGCAGTTGCGCACGTCTGATCTGCAGTGGAGGGACACCAGTTTCCACCAGTATGCTGGTCACCGGACTCGCCCTAGAAGTTTCCTGTTGCTATTCGAACCCCACAGTGGTGCACAAGGTCAAGTAAATGCAATGCTGAAGGCCCTGCCGAACCATAAACCACACTCCCATAGTCAATTCAGGATTGGACAAGGGCTCTGTACAGCTGCAGCAGCGTACAGCGATCTGCACCCCAATTGGTGTTGCTCAGGTAATGGAGGGCATTGAGGTGCTGCCAGCACTTCTGCTTAAGCTGAGGAAGATGAAGGAGCCAAGTCAATTGGGCATCGAAAACCAGCCCTAGGAATTGATATGTTTCCACTACAGTGAGTGGATCATCATTAAGGTAAAGTGTGTGTTCCGGATGAATGGTATGACGCTGACAGAAGTGCTTAACACATGACTGAAGCCGAAAATTGGAAGCCGTGGGCTAGAGCCCATGACTGCACCTCGTTTATGGCTCCCTGGAGGCGCCACTCAGCAACAACACTACTGGAGCAGCAGTGCAAAATGCAGAATTCGTTTGCATACAGAGAAGGTGAGACCGAGGGCCCAACAACTGCTGCTAGACTTAACGGCCACTAAAAATAGAGATAAACTCAACAAAAAGCCCTGCAGGACTCCCTTCTCCTGGATATGGATGGAACTATGGGAGTCACCAACTTGGACACGGAACGTACGGAGTGACAGGAAGTTTTGGATAGAAATCAGGAGTGGTGTCTGGAAACCCCACTCATACAATGTGGCAAGGATATGATGTCGCCAAGTCGTGTCATATGCTTTACGTAAGTCAAAAAAAGACAGCAATCAAGTGTTGTCAAAAAAGACAGCAATCAAGTGTTGCCATCTGGAAAAGGCTGTTCGGATGGCAGACTCGATGGACACAAGATTATCAGTGGTAGAGCGACCCTGGTGGAAGCTGTCCTGACATGGAGCCAACAAGCCACGTGACTCCAGGACCCGACCCGACCCAACCCAACCTCCGACATACCATACGTTCCAGCAGCTTATGAAGAACGTTGGTGAGGCTGATGGGCCGATAGCTATCCACATCAAGCGGGTTTTTACTGGGTTTGAGGACCGGAATGATGGTGCTCTCCCGCTATTGTGATTGAAAGACACTATCACACCAGAGCCTGACGTTGGGGCAGTGACAGGAAGATGGGCAATTGGTCACTACCACACAGTTCATCATGTGCTCTCCAGTGGATAGATGGGAGAAGTCCTGGGCTGCAAAATGATAAATCAATGGCCGAGTAAGTACCATGAGGCACACTGATATGTGTGGCGGCCCCAGTATTTAAGAGGCAGAGGTCGAATTGCGACAGTAAAGTTTCGACATCTATGCCTCAGCCAGTAAGCATGGTACCACCCCACAAGGGGTTATGGGCATTAAAATCTCCCAGACGTACGAAAGGTTTAGGGAGTTGATCAATCAGTGCGGCTAATACATTCAGGGGTACTGCACAGTTTGGAGGAAGATATACATTGCAGACAGTTATTTCCTGCGGCGCCCTTATTCTGACAGCCACAGCTTCTAGAGGGGTTTGAAGGGGCACATGTTCACTAAAGACCGAGTTAAGGACATAAATGCAAACTCCACCTGACACTCTATTATAGTCAATACGGTTCCTGTAATATCCCTTACAGCCGCAGAGGGCAGGGATCCACATTACCGGGAACCAGGTTTTCTGGAGGACAATGCAGAAACCAGGTGTTAAGCTTAACAGAGTGTAGCTGCACCAGGCGGTGGAAGAAACTACCGCAATTCCACTGGAGGATGACATTGTGAGGCTGGGGAGGCATGGAACATTCAATGAGGCAGTTTACGCCTCAGGGTCACCTGCTGCCACCGACTCATTGCCTAAGCAGTCTATGTCCATTGTGTCTGAAAGTCTGGAGAGATCTGGGTGCTCAGCAGACGCCACAATCCCCACCTGATCCTCAGATGCAGAGGTTGTACATGGTGGTGGTGTGGGTGCCACCACAATTCCCTTGGTCTTGGAAACTTCTTTTCGGATTCCTCTCACTGCTCTTTGTGTTTCCCTGGCTGGGAGGACTTTGCTGATTCAGTCTCCAAGACTGAGGATGAGCATGAAGACCTATGACCAGCTGCTTTTCGTCTCTTCAGCCACTGGCGGGTGTCATCGTTCCCACTAGCAGAAACCTGAGAAGGGAGTGAGCCAAGGGACCCCTTCCTGACAAGAGGAGCCAAAGAAGACTTGCACTTCTCCAGCACAGAAGTGGGGATTGATACCCTGACAGTTGGGGGGTACTGCTCCTGAAGTAGGTGGTGAAGAAGCAACAGGGAGGGTAGTGCACCCCACCATCAAGGAGGGCAGGTGTAGTCTTCCGACTGACAAGTGACTAGAGTTGGCAGAGCTGATGAGGCTAGAACGGTTGCAGTGGCGGCGTAAGACTATGTCGTCTGTACAGGATGTAGGCATTCAAATTTCCTCTTGGCCTCGGTGTAAGTCAGGAGAATTCTGCAGTCAGGTGAGCAAGGTGAATGGTGCTCTCCGCAGTTGACACAGATGGGAGGCGGGGCACATGGAGTATTGGGATGTGACGGGCGTCTGCAATCCCAACATGTGAGGCTGGAAGTACAGCAGGAAGCCAAATCTCCAGCATTTAAAGCACTGCATTGGGGGATGGATATAGGGCTTTATATCACAGCAGTATACCATCACTTTGACCTTCTCAGGTAATGTATCACCCTCAAAGGCCAAGATTAAGGCACCAATGGCTACCTGATTATCCCTCTAAACCCGGTGGACACGTCAAATGAAATGTACACCTCGCCACTAAATTGGCACGCAGCTCATTGTCAGACTGCAAAAGAAGGTCTCTGAAATATGATACCCTGGACAATATTTAAGCTCTTATGGGGCGTGATGGTTACAGAAACATCCCCAGCTTGTCATAAACCAGTAACGCCTGTGACTAGGCAGATGATGCTGTTTTGATCAAGACTGACCCAGATCTCATTTTGTACAAGCCCCCCACCTCCCCAAACTTGTCCTCTAAATGCTCAACAAGAAACTGAGGCTTTATCATTATGTAAGATTCCCCATCAGCTCTTGAGCACACAAGGTACCAGGGTGAATAAGAGCCACTGCCATCCTTAGCCCGATGTTCCTCCCATGGTGTGGCCATGGAGGGGAATGATTTGGGGTTGTACTTCCTTGTGATGAATTGAGCCCATAAACGGTTAGAGACTGCTGGTGTTTGACCACCAACAAGAGATGATGTACTACACTTCATTGCGTGTCATCCGCCCTGGTGCCACCCACTCCTACCAGGGGCCCTCCCCACAGGTGCCACCCAGCCGCAGCAAAGGCCACCTGGCTGGATGGCCATTGCCAGGAGTCCCAATGCCCCAGGGTGATGGGCATCTACTCCTCGGCATACATAGGGAGTTAGCAACGCAGGCATCAGCAGAGCAATCCCTGTGTGGTCAGGGGACTACAACCAACAAGGTACATGGTGGCCCCACCACAACAGACTGGCTATCGTGCTGGGTATCACGTGCAACCAAGCAAACAAGTCCATTATCATCGTCAGTGTAGAGAACGATTCTGCAGTTGATAAAAAAATATGCACCCCGGAGGGTGACATCGCTCAACAGTTGGAGAATGAGCGGAAGAGCAGATCCATGTCAACGAAGGATGCGATAAGTCTCAGCACATGATGCATCATGTAAGACGCCCTTCCCCAATTGGCACACTCTTCAAGAAAATTTTAAAAAATAGTGGGCAAACCTTACAGGGGATGATTACATAAATGCCAAAATGTGTGAGGCTCCTTTTAGTCGCCTCTTACAACAGGCAGTAATACCTCAGGCCTATTCTAAGCCCCAGACCCACAAGGGGTGTTATTCAATTCCCCTCGTTCAGCTGTGGATTCGATGATTTGGTAATCCTGAACACTATTTTAAGTGTGACCATACTTAGCCTTAGACCAAGTTTTTGATGAGAATCATCTGAAGAGTCCACTGATCTACACAACTACTGTGGTTATGTGGCTGTATTAAGTGTGAATGACAGTGGAATTTAGGTGCTCCCTTAGTATGGTCCAATTTTGTACAGTTTGGCACACTTTGTCTTGGACCTTCACTCAGTGTGTGCTCATCATATTGTGGGTGTTTAAATTGACTCAGTACATCAGCTTCATGGAATGCACCACTGCCAGCTACCCTTGGACTGCTTTCACTGAAGTTATGTAAATTATTGTTTGAAATTTGTATTAGCATTTTGTAAATTTTGGTGTTTGGGGGTTTGTTGGGTCGAGTGCTCTTCTTGTACACTGTGTTGAGCCCTATTAGGATGGCCACATGCTGATTGGCTCTATGTCAATCACATGTCATATTAAGATGTCCAGCCTTGTGAAAGGTTGAGGTTCACGGGCTGGAAAAAGCAAAAGTGTGTAAAACTATCAAGTGTTACTGAGCTCTGAAGGATTTTTTGTGTGTTCATTCACTAGCCATTTGTGAGATGGAGAGTGAAAGAAATTTATTCTGCCTCACAGCTAGTTACTGCTTACTAGATTTAATTGTTCAACTGTTTGATATTTTGAAGTTGTCATGGGGTGACCTTTCCCCACCTTTTACTTACTTATTTCTACAAGTTGGTTCAGGGTACTTATTACCGGTTCTCCTTTTTAAATGGTGTTCTGGACTGCTATGCATGCACATTCACTTACTATGTCACTTACACATTTTCTGTGGTATACCTTAATAGAATTTTCACTGTGCCTGAAGCCATTTATATCAATCTGTGAACTCATTCTCTTATTAATTACTTACCTGCTCATTGGGGCAAGATTTAAGGACAATTGTTCTGTCTGCCTGAAGGCAGCTCTAGAAATCAGTGCACTTGTTTACTTTTTCAAATTATCCAGGTATTTTCAGAATTTCCTTTTTCTAGTGGTCCTGAGGCAGCTATAAACTGTACTGTCTTCCAGTATAACTATTCAGTTTTAACCTCTGAGATGAATTAGGCTTCTCTGTTGTCTTACAGAGCCATCTGTTTCCAAATAATTATTTGTTCATTTGTTGAAGCATTTTCTCAGTTGCAGTTTGTGAAGGTGGAAATTTTGAATCTAAAATCTAAGAACTGAAGCCAGCCACAGCTTTTGTCTTTCACTATTGCCTTATTTAAATTGTCACTTAACTAAGGTGTGTAATGTTTTAAACTCGAAAAGTTAAGAGTGTTCTTTGTAACCCTGCTAATGTATCTGATTTTAGTTATTTTTCTTAAATAAATATGTTTTAATGAACAATGGTGACTCATGTGAACCCCAGTCTCTCCAGTCCTCCTCCCACTTAATTTCCCTTTTCCTGCTGGATGTTTGGTTGGTAACAGAGGATGGTTATTTTCCTGGAAGGAACGGGGGGAGGAGGCAAGGTATTCGCATACTCCAGAATGAGATTATCACTCTGCAGCGGAGTGTGCGCTGATATGAAACTTCCTGGCAGATTAAAACTGTGTGCCCGACCGAGACTCGAACTCGGGACCTTTGCCTTTCGCGGGCAAGTGCTCTACCATCTGAGCTACCGAAGCATGACTCATGCCCCGTCTCACAGCTTTACTTCTGCCAGTATCTCGTCTCCTACCTTCCAAACTTTAAAGAAGCTCTCCTGCGAACCTTGCAGAACTAGCACTCCTGAAAGAAAGGATATTGTGGAGACGAGATACTGGCAGAAGTAAAGCTGTGAGACCGGGTGTGAGTCATGCTTCGGTAGCTCAGATGGTAGACCACTTGTCCACAAAAGGCAAAGGTCCCGAGTTCGAGTCTCAGTCGGGCACACAGTTTTAATCTGCCAGGAAGTTTCATATCGTCATACTGTCATTCACAATGAGGTGTGTGTTTGTAGGTATCCACTGCTAAACATGGGGTCCAATGACTGTCCCAGTTTGTCCTTATTGAAGAAGCAACAGTTGATCTACGAATTAAAAGTGTGTCAGCTGCCATGTAAGGGCAGTGTTGCCCAACTTGTGGCTCATCTGCATGTCGGTGTAGACTACCCCTTGGTGATTAGTACGAACTGCATCAGGGAGGTAGGTGTTGCACATCCTGACTGAGCTCTGGCCATGACAACTTTGTGTCAGGATGTAGAGTGTTTAGAAAGTAGTCAGCTGCATCATAAGCAAATACACGCAATTCAGACAGAATTGATTCATTGGGCTAATCACTTGTGGGGTATTTCACAATGTAATCTATTCTGAGCAGGTTAGATTAGCTCTGCAATTACAGGGGCAGGTGATGACTTGCAAAGTGGCGTAAGCCACCTCGATTTAGAGAAATTAGGCGCAATAGGTAGTGAACAAGATTCTCCCACCAACATAACTGCTGGAAGCAGTAGCAATACTACAAACACCTTCAAGGACCAGAGGGGAATTCATTTGGAAAATTACCTTACCAAATAATGTTACTGCTTCAAACTATAATAGAACTTTAAAATTAGAATTTAAGACAGGTGAAATACATTCTGTGGATCATGGTCTAATTTATGTTTCATGCTGATGCTTTTGCTGTCTCCAATAATGTTGTTCATTCGTTGTACCCCGTGTGTTAAGCTGTGTTTTCAGTCGAATTTTACACAAAAGTGCTGGATCCAGGAATCATGGAAATCAATTACTGGGTTGAAATTATCTCATATTAAGGGGCTGCTCAAGCATAAAAATTTTGGTAAGTGCAGTTTCCTAATGAACCTTTTCCTATGTACATAGATGAATATGTATGGCCATTCCAGCCTTCGAATGGCAAGTCACAGAGATACAAATACTCAATGATATATTAGAGAAAATGCAACCACAGGACTGTTCATGGATTACCTTCGATAATAAATGCACATTTTTTACTGGATTAGAGGCTTTGGTGTCCACTACAGATGCCAGAGTTTCCCGCACAAGTAGTGATGGGGGTTTCAGCATCATTCTCAAGATGGGGATCGAGATTCCAGGCAATTTAAAAGGGGACCACCCAGAAGGAACAAGCATAGGATGTGATTCCAGTGTAACAAAGAGGGGCATCTTGTATGGCAATTTCCAGTTCCATGGAAGGAGAATCAAACAGCTGATGTCACAAGGAATAGAAGAGGCATGGTAGTGTTCTATTACCGTAGTGCTGTGTCTGTGTCAAGTCCGAAGTATGGAAACCACTGCCTTACCTTTGGGAACAACTTAACTAGGAACCAGTGTGCACCCTCCTCAACTATGGTAGTTCAGTTTGTCGTCTAGATTATCTGTGGTATTTGGAGTTCTTCCATACCTGTGAATTACCTTGTTTGCATCAAATGGCTCTGACCACTATGGGACTCAACTGCTGAGGTCATAAGTCCCCTAGAACTTAGAACTACTTAAACCTATCTAACCTAAGGACAACACACACATCCATGCCCGAGGCGGGATTCGAACCTGCGACTGTAGCGGTCGCGCGGTTCCAGACTGTAGCGCCAGAACCGCTCGGCCACCAGCGGCCGGCACCTTGTTTGCATCCATCCTCCCAATGTCGAGCTCTCACTGGGCAGATGTTGCCTCTGGTTGTTAAAACTGAGTATTGGAAAATTTTGTTGGCCTGTGAAGTAGAAAGTAATTAAAAATCTTTCAGTAAATTTAATTTTGGGGTGTGTTTTTGTAAGTGGCAGTGGGTTGGCATTAGATTGTCAATGCAGGGTTGTTTATTTGAAATTTAACCCAGCTGAAAAACTCATGTTGTGCTCCTGTCAGGTTGCCACTGGAATTCATAGTGTTACCGCAACGATCGCCATTTGGGCTCAGTCACCTTGGTCTAGTAGAGATGAAGCAGGTACTGGAAGTTCTTGATTGTTTAGTGCAGATGTTAACTAACGGACTGGACATCACCAATAAAATCCAGCACAAGATTCACCTTACTAATGACATTCCAGAGAGGTACAATCTTTACAACTTTCTCTATCAAAGATGAAATGTATATGTGCTTTGATTAATAATATGTTGTTCGATGGGCTCATCGAGCCCTCAACCTATGCTTCTCCCATATTCTCAATACCTATGGGCAGCAGAGCAGTGTTTCATCCAGTTGTGGATTATCGTGCAGTTAATGAGAAGGTAGTTTTGGAATCTGTCACTTCCAAATCTACCTAATTTTTTTTTTCTTCATTGAGTGGGGCTCAGTATTTTACTGTCCCGGATCTCAATCAGGCATATTATCAGATCATGCTAACAGAGGATTCCAAGCATAGTACTGCCTTCTGTACAGACTGGAACCTCTACGATTTTAACAGGGTGGCCTTTGGTTTGTCAGTGGCAGCTGCCCCATTCTGTCTTGCCTTCTAGATTGTGTTTTGGGTGATTTCAAGTGTGTCTATAATTACCTATATGGCATTGTTATTTGTAGTGCTAGTCTGTCTGGACAGCTGCAACTTTTTATAGACCTGGTTTACCAGAGGGAGGTGGGACTTGGTGTGAAACCATTGAAAATCACACTGGTACATAGGTTTCATTCTTGGGACATCTTAGTTCCACTGATTGCATTAGAATTGACCAGGAGTATACTGGTGATTTGTGAAAATTTCCAGTTCCTAGAAATAAGAAAGGTGTGGCACCGTTCATAGACACGGCAAATGCCTTAACGATTCAAGAAATTTCAAATGGGATGAAAGTCATCAGGAATCTTTTGAAGGCATTAAGGTGGCACTTACTAACCCACTAGTATTAGCCATACCCAATTTTGAGCTCCTGTTGTTCTTGCAGATGGACACCTGTAATTCTTCTGGAACAGAAAGTGGCAGCTGGCCTCCTGCAGGAACAGAATGAGATGGGTCTGTGGCAGGCTGATGCTCTATAGCCTACGCACCTTAAAACTTTCTCCTGTGGAGATGAAATATTTTATGTATGAATAGCAAGCCTTGGCAGTTCTGTTTTCCCTTGACAAATTCAGATTTTATTTTGAACACCGAGACTTTTGTTTAGAGACTGACACTCAGCCTCTTAGTTAGGTTTTGGCTCAATACTTCCATAACACCCTCTTAGGCAGTCATTTGGGCATTTATACAACTGTTAAGATCAGACAACACATCGCCTGGTCCTCCCTGTATAACAAAGACTGGAGGTTGGTGGGGGTCAAGATCGTTCAACATGTCACCTGGTTTTCCCTGTATAAGGACGTCCACAGTTTGGTGGTGGGGGGGGGGGGGTGAGCTGTAAGGGAGCTGAGCCCAACCCGAATTCTCCCATGGGGCTTTTATTGTCTACACATGAGAAACACCTCATGCATAAATTTTTTATTGATCATATAGGACCACTTCCACATGTGTGGGTGTTAGGCACCTATTAGTTATTATGAACAACTTCTCTTTTTTTTCTCATTCCGAGCAGAAGGGTGACTATTCTGGTAATATCCAGCATTTGTTATGAATTTTTTCTCTTTATGGGCCACCCAGGGTGCTTGTTATCAATAATGCTGCTGCTTTTGCTTCCCAGCTATTCATGAGGTTCTCCTTTGTCAATGTAATTAAGGATGTGATCACAAATCCTTATTACCTGCATACTTTGCTGACCAGGTGAACTGCAAGTTGAAGGCTGTGCTTATCTTTCGCAACAAGACTCATATGAAGTGGGACATGTCAGTACCATGGGTCAATTTTGTCTTTAACACTGCACAACCCAAGTCCCTGGAGGCTCCTCCAGTATTCCTTATGCTAGCACATCCAGTCAATTCTCCTCTTGTCAACCTGTGGTCTATCAATGATTTGCTTCCAGACCAAGTCACCCTAGCATTAACACAGTACAACTGGAGCCAGGCTAGGCATAATACCAAAATTTCACATCACAGGCTAGCCATCTGCAACAATCATGGACTAAATGGTTCAATGCAAAGGTTGGGGACAGTGTTAGTCCAAAATCCTAATATTGCTCAAAAAGGGGAGTTAAGGTTCGCTAGCAAGCTGGCTCCTCAGTTCTCTGTACCCTATGAGGTTGCCAGGGTGGTGAGCCAGGCAAACCACCTGGTTCTGAATTTCTGCACAAGTAAAGACTCACGTGTGCTTATTACCCAGGTGAAGGAGAGTCACATGTAAAGGGCTCTTTAATGGCAGGCGGGGGGAATTTGGTTTGGCGGGGGATGTTAAGATATGGTGGGGTCCGTCTCATAATTCCAGACCCATGTGCCTGGCAGATGTCACATCTCACAGCTCGGAGCTCATGGCACAAGTGGTGTTGTGGAGCCACACTGGGTGGCAAGGAAAAGCAGTGCATTTCACAGGCAGTCGGTGTCTTGAAGCTGGACTGGAGGGTGAGCCATGCAGGACTCCTGGGCGGCATGTGCTGTTTGGCCGAATTTTATGTGCCACTATCATTATCACAATCACTACACTAAAACAATCTTCTTTCAATTATGGTAACTGCCATAGTCTGATCAGCCCCAACGTTATGATCACCACTCTAAAAGCTGGTATGTCCACCTTTGGCACAGATAACAGCAGGAAGACATTGTGGCATGGAAGAAATTAGGCCTTGGTAGATCATTTGAGGTAGTTGGCACACGTTATGTTAAATCACATCCCAGATGTGTTCGATCAGGTTCAGAGCTGGCAAATTGGGTGGCCATCGTATCAATTGGAACTCACCACTGTGTTCCTCAAACCATTCCACCACACTCATGGCCTTGTGAAATGGTACATAATTTTGATGAAAAATGCCACTGCCATTGCGATATACACTCCTGGAAATTGAAATAAGAACACCGTGAATTCATTGTCCCAGGAAGGGGAAACTTTATTGACACATTCCTGGGGTCAGATACATCACATGATCACACTGACAGAACCACAGGCACATAGACACAGGCAACAGAGCATGCACAATGTCGGCACTAGTACAGTGTATATCCACCTTTCGCAGCAATGCAGGCTGCTATTCTCCCATGGAGACGATCGTAGAGATGCTGGATGTAGTCCTGTGGAACGGCTTGCCATGCCATTTCCACCTGGCGCCTCAGTTGGACCAGCGTTCGTGCTGGCCGTGCAGACCGCGTGAGACGACGCTTCATCCAGTCCCAAACATGCTCAATGGGGGACAGATCCGGAGACCTTGCTGGCCAGGGTAGTTGACTTACACCTTCTAGAGCACGTTGGGTGGCACGGGATACATGCGGACGTGCATTGTCCTGTTGGAACAGCAAGTTCCCTTGCCGGTCTAGGAATGGTAGAACGATGGGTTCGATGACGGTTTGGATGTACCGTGCACTATTCAGTGTCCCCTCGACGATCACCAGTGGTGTACGGCCAGTGTAGGAGATCGCTCCCCACACCATGATGCCGGGTGTTGGCCCTGTGTGCCTCGGTCGTATGCAGTCCTGATTGTGGCGCTCACCTGCACGGCGCCAAACACGCATACGACCATCATTGGCACCAAGGCAGAAGCGACTCTCATCGCTGAAGACGACACGTCTCCATTCGTCCCTCCATTCACGCCTGTCGCGACACCACTGGAGGCGGGCTGCACGATGTTGGGGCGTGAGCGGAAGACGGCCTAACGGTGTGCGGGACCGTAGCCCAGCTTCATGGAGACGGTTGCGAATGGTGGAGGCGGGCTGCACGATGTTGGGGCATGAGCTTAAGACGGCCTAACGGTGTGCGGGACCGTAGCCCAGCTTCATGGAGACGGTTGCGAATGGTCCTCGCCGATACCCCAGGAGCAACAGTGTCCCTAATTTGCTGGGAAGTGGCGGTGCGGTCCCCTACAGCACTGCATAGGATCCTACGGTCTTGGCGTGCATCCGTGCGTCGCTGCGGTCCGGTCCCAGGTCGACGGGCACGTGCACCTTCCGCCGACCACTGGCGACAACATCGATGTACTGTGGAGACCTCACGCCCCACGTGTTGAGCAATTCGGCGGTACGTCCACCCGGCCTCCCGCATGCCCACTATACGCCCTCGCTCAAAGTCCGTCAACTGCACATACGGTTCACGTCCACGCTGTCGCGGCATGCTACCAGTGTTAAAGACTGTGATGGAGCTCTGTATGCCACGGCAAACTGGCTGACACTGACGGCGGTGGTGCACAAATGCTGCGCAGCTAGCGCCATTCGACGGCCAACACCGCGGTTCCTGGTGTGTCCGCTGTGCCGTGCGTGTGATCATTGCTTGTATAGCCCTCTCGCAGTGTCCGGAGCAAGTATGGTGGGTCTGACACACCGGTGTCAATGTGCTCTTTTTCCCATTTCCAGGAGTGTATGATCATCATGAAGGGGTGGACCTAACATGAACCATGGATCTTGTCACTGGTTGGGTGGCTTGTGTGGCTCAGCAACACAGACAGCTGTAACAAAGGTGAAACTGCAATGGAGGGGTATCTGCTGAGAGGCCAGACAAACATGTGGTTGCTGAAGGAGGGGCAGCAGCCTTTTCAGTAGTTGCAGGGGCAACTTTCAGGATGAATGATTAATTTGGCCTTGTAACATTAACCAGAATGGTGTTGCAGTGCAAACAGGTGAAAGCAAGGGGAAACTACAGCTATAAATTTTCCTGGGGGGATGCAGCTTTACTTTGTGATTAAATGGTGAAGGCGTCCTCTTGGGTAAAATATTCTGGAGGTAAAATAGTCCCCCATTCAAATCTCCAGGTGGTGATAACTCGGGACCAAGTTGTTATCAGGAGAAAGAAAACTGGCATTCTACAGATTGGTGCATGGAATGTCAGATCTCTTAATTCGGCAGGTAGGTTGGAAAATTTAAAAAGGGAAATGGATAGGCTAAAGCTAGATATAGTGGGAATTAGTGAAGTTCAACGGCATGAGGAACAAGACTTCTCTTCAAATGAATACAGAATTATAAATAAAAATGAAATAGGGGTGATGGAGGTGTAGGTTTAATAATGGATAAAAGAAAAGGAGTGTGGGTAAGCTACTACAAACAGCATAGTGAATGCATTATTGTAGTCAAGATGAACATGAAGCCCATGCCTACCACAGTAGTACAAATTTATATGCCAACTAGTTCCATGGATAATGAAACAATAGAAGGAATGTATGATGAGATAAACAAAATTATTTAGATAGTGAAGGGAGACAAAAATTTAATATTCATGGGGGAGTGGAATTCGATAGTTGGAAAAGAGAAGGAAAAGTAATAGGTGAATATGGAATGTGGGTAAGGAATGAAAGAGGAAGCCGTCTGATAGAATTTTGCACAGAGCATAACTTCATCATACACTGTGCTCAAAAGTATCAACAACACCCCAAAAACATTAGTTTCTCATATAGATGCATCGTGCTGCCACCTACTGCAAGGTACTCCACATCAGCGACCTATGTAGTCATGAAAGGGCAGAATGGGGTGCTCCGCGTAACTCATGGACTTCGAATGGGGTCATGTGATAGGGTGTCACTTGTGTAATACATCTGTATGTGAGATTTACACACTCCTAAACATCCCTTGGTCCACTGTTTCCAATGTGATAGTGACGTTGAAACATGGAGGGACATGTACAGCACAAAAGCGAATAGGGCAATCTTGTCTGTCGACCGATACCGCCGACACTTACAGAGGGTCATAATGTGTCTATCCAGACCAATGGACAGGAATTGCACACTGCATCAGGATCAACTGCAAGTACTATGACAGTTAGGCAAGTGGTGAGAAAACTTGGATTTCATGGTCGAGCAGCTACTCAATTTGTTAGAGGAGCTTGAAATTTATAAAGCAAAAAACAGAGAACCAACTAAACTGCTTAACTGGCAAAATGATTGTGCCCAATGCCTACTTTGCTTTACTTGACAATGTTTTACTCTAACCACTGCACGCCTCTGTTATATATGGTGTGTTGATGAGTTCACCTAGTATTGAGTGCATCACATATTTACTTAGTTTTCATATGTTTTACGCATGACTCTAGTATCTTCTTGTTCCTTCCCTATTCATTTCATAGGCTGCATTAATCAGATAATGTGGATCATCCACTGTTACAGAATTTTATCATTATTTTCTTGCAACGGAGTGCCGCAGGGTACGAAGGGCCCTCTGCCGGTCACGTTCCTCCAACCACTTCCCACCTGTGCGGAATACTGGCGTTAGCGCTAACAGAGGGCACTGATTATGTGCAGCACTATCTTTTCTTTCATTTGTGGCTCCTTTAGCAATTTGATTTATGGTTGTTTAATATTACCAGGTTCACTCTCACTGGTGTTCAATATTAACGTCATTATCTAGAATATTGGCACTTGAGCACATGTCAACTACTGTTCCTTAACTCTTCCTCTTTTTAACAATATTACTTATGTCATTTTTTTACTGCTTTTTATTACTGTAATGCCTTTTATACATTATAAGCTTATTACAGACTTCAACTATTGTATCCCTCTTTATTTCTGCTGTTTCAATTAATTATTGAAAACTAGTGTATGCCGACATTAGCGACATCTGGTGACCTTACAACACAAACATCTTGTGGCTACTGTACAGCAGCTTGATTTAAACAGTAGCATTACTGACAACATGACTCGTGCATGTGATGTTATTTATATGTATTTGACGATGCTGGTGCTGATTCCACATTTAACATTTGACGATGCCACCATGGCTGCAGTACATTAGGACTTTGTTTTTATGAAACAGGTATGCCTCTTCATATTTAAAATGCAGAAATATGTCAGTAGTACTTTTCATTATGTCTTTTTATTGTTTTTTAAGCTGTAGACAATCTGCGAGTATTTATGTTTTTCCCATTTTGTGCTGCAGATCTGATGATGGTCATTATAGACCGAAACCGGTAATCTGTTAACAAAACGTTTGTGACCATAGACGGAAATTAAAGGAAACTTAGCCTAACTTGGTTTCGTGTTTTTCATGGAGGGACTTGCACCACCTATTGTTTTGTGCGGCACTATCACAGCACAACGCCTACATTGATGTTTTAAGCACCTTCTTGCTCTCCACTGATGAAGAGCAATTTGGGGACAGCAATTGCACCTTTCAACACAATCGATCACCTATTCATGATGCACGGCCTGTGGTGGAGTCGTTACATGACAATAACATTCCTGTAATGAAGTGGCCTTCATGGAGTCCTGACCTGAATCCTATACGACATCCTTGGGAAGTTTTGGAATGCTGACGTTGTGCCAGGGCTCACTGACTGACATTGATACCTCTTCTCAGTGCAGCATTATGTGAAAAATTGGCTGCCATTACCCAAGAAACATTCCAGCACCTGACTGAACATATGCACACAAATGTAGATGCTGTCATCAATGCGAAGGGTGGACGAACATCATATTGAATTCCGGCATTACCGATGGAGGGCACCACGAAATTTTAAGTCATTTTCAGCCTGGGGTCCAGATACTTTTGATCACATAGTGTAGCTAACACTTCGTTAAAGAATCATGACAGAAGGTTGAACACATGGAAGAGGTCTTGAGACACTGGAAGGTTTTAGACAGATTATGCAGTGGTAAGACAGAGATTTAGGGATCAGGTTTTTAAACTGTAAGACATTTCCAGGGGCAGATGTGGACTCTGACCGCAATTCATAGGTTGTGAACTGTAGATTGAAACTGAAGGAACTGCAAAATGGTAGGAATTTTAGGAGATGGGATCTGGATAAACTAAAAGAATCAGAGGCTGTGCAGAGTTTCAGAGAGCATTAGGACACCATTGACAAGAATATGGGAAAGAGATACAGTAGAAGAGGAAAGGGTAGCTTTGAGAGATGAAATAGTGAAGGCAGCAGACGATCAAGTAGGTAAAAAGACGAGGGCTAGTAGAAATCCTTGGGTAACAGAAGAGAGACTGAATTTAATTGATGAAAGGAGAAAATATAAAAATGCAGTAAATGAAGCAGCCAAAAAGGAGCAAATTTAAGGATGTAGAGGCGTATATGACTAGGGGCAAAATAGATACTGCCTACAGGAAAATTGAAGAGACCTCTGGAGAAAAGAGAACCACGTAAGAGTATCAAGAGCTCAGGTGGAAAACCAGTTCCAAGCAAAGAAGGGAAGGCAAAAAGCTGAAAGGTAGAAGGTCTCTACAAGGACAATGTACTTGCAGGCAATATTATGGAAATGTAAGAGGATGTAGATGAGGATGAAATGGGAAATATGATCCTGCATGATGAGTTTGACAGAGCACTAAAAGACCTAAATTGAAACAAGGCCCTGGGAGTAGACAGCATCCATTAGAACTACTGAAAGCCTTGGGAGAGCCAGCCTTGACAAAACTCTACCATCTGGTGAGCAAGATGTAGGAGACAAGCGAAATACCATCAGACTTCAAGAAGAATATAATAATTCCAATCCCAAAGGGCACAGGTGCTGACAGGTCCGAAAATTACCAAACTATCAGTTTAATAAGTCACAGGTGCAAAATACTAACACGAATTCTTTGCAGACAAATGAAAAAACCAGTAGATGCAGACCTCGGGGAAGATAAGTTTGGCTTCCATAGAAATTTCGGAAAACGTGAGGCAATATTTACCTACATTTCTAGCATTTGTAGACTTAGAAAAAGCTTTTGACAATATTGAATGGAATACTGTCTTCCAAATTCCAAAGGTGGCACTCATCGAATGCAGGGAGGGGAAGGCTATTTATAATTTGTATGGAAACCAGATGGCAAGAGTCAAGGGGCATGTAAGGGTAGCAGTGGTTGGGAAGGGAGTGAGACAGGGTTTTAGCCTATCCCCGATGTTGTTTAATCTGTATATTGAGCAAGCAGTAAAGGAAACAAAAGAAAAATTTGAAATAGGAATTAAAATCCAAGGAGAAGAAATAAAAACTTTGAGGTTTGCGGAGGACGTAATTTTGTCAGACAGCAAAGGACCTGCAGGAGCACTTGAACGTAATGGACGGTGTCTTGGAAGGAGGATATAAGATGAACATCAACTAAAGCAAAGTGAGGATGATGGAACGTAGTCAAATTAAATCAGATGATGCTTACGGAATTAGATTAGGAAATGAGACACTTAAAGTAGTGGATGAGTTTTACTATCTGAGGGGGGGGGGGCAAAATAATGATGATGGTCGTAGTAGAGAGGATATAAAATGTAGATTGGCAATGCCAAGAAAAGCCTTTCTGTCCAAGAGATATTTATTAACATGGAGTATAAATGTATGGGTCAGGAAGTCTTTTCTGAAAGTATTTGTATGGAGTGTATCCATGTATGGAATTGAAACATGGATAATAAAGTGTTTAGACGAGAAGAGAAGCTTTCGAAACATGGTGCAGTAGAATAACGGCTGAAGATCAGATGGGTAGATCATGTAATTAATGAGGAGGTACCGAATAGAATTGGGGAGGAGAGCAATTTGTGGCACAACTTTACTAGAAGAAGGGATCAGTTGCGAGGACATGTAATGATGTTGCAAAGGATCAACAATTTAGTATTGAAGGTTAGTTCGGAGGGTAAAAATCATAGTGGGAGACCAAGGCATGAATACACTAAACAGATTCAGGAGGATGTGGGTTGCAGTAGTTACTCAGAGATGAAGAAGCTTGCACAGGATAGAGTAGCATGGAGAGCTGCATTAAACCAATCTCAGGACTGAAGATTGCAACAACGACGTAAGAGGTGGATGTGGTTTGCAACCAGTTCACAATACTCCTTTTCTAACATAGTGCCTTGCACGAGCTCCAGTGAACCCATGGGTGCCCACATGGTCTTTTCCTGGAGTATAATGAAGGTCCTGCCAGTACAGGAGTAAAGGAACTGTTCCCTTTGTGGGTGATGGAAATGTACCCTCACAAAGGCAGGACCATGCAGTGGTCTGCCATTGTGCCAAATCCAGTACCAATAGTTACATGTCTATTTCAGTTGAAGTTGTTGATGTCATGGCATTAACACTGACACATTCGTGGGTCATCAGCTAAACAGACTCATCATTATGAGTGTTTTGAGCATTGTGCATTCAGATACACTTGTAATCTGCCAAGCATTAAAGTCTGATGTTAGTTACCACCATAGTTTGCTGCCTGTCTTGTTTTAACAGTCTGCCCAACCTATGATGTCTACCATCTGTCATGACAGGTGCTTGCCCAACCCCATAATATCTGGGCATGGTTTAACCTTTATTTCACCCTGTGTTGAAGACAACTGCCACAGTACTACTTCAACACCCGGCAAGCTGTGCAGCTTCCAAAATGCTCATACCAAGCCTTCCAGCCATCAAAATCTGCTCTCGGTCAGCCTAAGATAGATTGTGCGCAGTCCCTATTTTACACCCGGTCAGCATGCTCATTGATACTCTATGCACCGTGCGTGTCTTACTAGAAAACAAGGTTAGGTGCTATTGCCGGGATGAGTTTATATTGATAGCAAATCCGTGGTCATAATGTTTTGGCTGATGTGTATATGGATTTAGTATTATGACTTCCAAATGGAGGCTGGGCAATGCCAAGGGAACCATTCTGCAACATTCGAGGCAATTGTCAAATGCATCAATTTATTACAAGGGCCTATCAGAAAATAATGCCTCCAAAGTTTTTATTCTGTTCTTTATATCAGTTAAAGTATTACTCGTCACGCATATTACTCTATTGATGTTTCCACTTTTCTGACAATATGCAGGACCCTCCTGCTGGAGAGTTTTGAATTATAGTGTGTAAGATGGGTGTGTTATTTAACCATGTCGACATGTGAGAAAACCCTCAGAAAACAGAGCACTGATTCAAATAGTTCACACACACATGGGGCACCCTTTCCTTCAGCATGACAATGCCGGACCATACACAACCTGCAAGTGACACCCTTGATTCATTATTATTGATCATCCACCATAGTATCCTGGCTTGATTCAACGAATTTTCAACTGTTTCCAAAACCTAAAGAACACCTTCAAGGATAATAGTGATGAATTGGTGTGAGCAGAGGTGAGGCTGTGGAGCTACCAAGAAAATCAAACATTCTACAGTAATGACACCAACAACCTGGTGTCTCATTGGGAGAAAGGGTTCAGTGCCAGGGTGACTGTTTGAAATAAATATACAGACACGAAGAATAAATATGTTAAATGTTAAGTTTGTTTTAATTAAAATGCTTCAATAATTTTCAAATAAAATTTTTGAGCCATTACTTTCCAGCATGTCCTCATGCCCAAACTATACACAATCAAAAATTAAGTTTTAATTAATTTGGCAAAGGTGGCTTTCCATTGATACAATGTCTATATGCATCTGTTAAGGTCATATGGAAGTTCAGTCCATCAACTAACTCAGCACACATTGTAAGAGAAGACTTATTGTGGGTAAAAGCTACAGTCTACGCACCATTTGGATTTTTTAGTAAACATTAGGCTGCGCTATTGGTAAATTTGCTACATCCTTTATTCGACTTTCACATTTCTAGGCTTTGTCAGCTCGAACCCACATTGCCACCTTTCAACCTAGGCTAGGCCTTGAGCAGCACTATGGGTCAGTCACTCACCACAACCAATATTTCAAGGGGGCTAGAACCCCATTTTAACCTTGTAGCCTTTGAATAGTTCTGTGGTTCAGGTCCAAGGTGAATGATTCTTCAAATTGGTTTTCATTCACATGCTGTGTGTTGTGCATACATATCATTCTATATGTCAAACAATCATTATGCCAGGGGTAAAAGCCAAAGCCTGAACTATGTTGGGTCTAACCAATCTTTTACTGTATTTAATAAAATTTAGTATATTTACTTTCTCACGGTGCTTGTTTAGGTCTACTGTACTGATACTTCTCATCAAATGAATTGCCGCACATAGTTTGTACAAACTATAATAAAACACTCACATATATTCAAATGCAAATGCTGCATTAATGCTATCACAGTACTTCTGCAGTTGCACCCAAGATGAATGTTTAAACAGACTTGTTCAGCACAGATAGTTGAAAAGTAGTTTGTGAGATTGTCTCAGGACCCTCAGTTCTGGTTGGCAGAATAAAAATATTAATGGGACCAAGTGAATTTGTTTGCCTGCTGATAGCCAAATACCCTACAAACAGTTGCACTACATCAGATTTTAAGTGACATATATATGTAAGATTATTGACAGCAGTAACTAACATTCTGCCAGTTTCACAAACAGTGTGTGACAATGTGCAGCAAACGCAGAAAGTGATTATGAACAAACCTATCAATATTTAATATGTAACCCCACGGCTTCATCAAAACTGCTGCCGACATACAAATTGATTCTGCACCTACCAGCTGTGTACCAATTTATGCTTCCAGGTGATATTGTCTGAAATTTAACTTTAGTGCTGACAGTTCTACTTACTCTTTGTTCATATATTCAAAATCAACGCCTAATGTTAATAGTACTACAAAACGTACATCTCAGGTTGGTGACCATGCGAATGTGAATTTAAAGTTATTTACAATTAACTTATTTTACATCATCAATAAATAAATGACAATTCTCATTCCACACCACAATACACTGCAATAATGCATTAACTGTAGCCATACCATCTACAAATGTAATGGCACTTAACATTCACTATAGTCAGTTATTCTTAAGCTGCACATTAAGGTTGTCATTTAAAAGAAGTGTATCAGAGCAGAATATACCCACTTTATGGCAACCACCTTATCAGTCTAACTGGATTGTGCATTAAGGTTTTCCATGTTTACTGAACATTAAATTGAAACTCTTGCTCACTTCTATCTGAGGTTTAATACAAGGCTTATTTCAAACTGTGCAACATGTCATATTTAAGACTGAATGTTCATCGGTTTTTTAGTAAACACAATTACTCATGTTTCCAGCAATATGACATGAATTGTATGTATTCACACACTATACACATAAATTAATGAAACACAGTTAAGAAATACGAGTAAGCTACTCACCATAGAGTGTAACTCAGTTTTTACTTCATCTGTTTCCTCTTTTTTTATCCACATAGTTGGGTCCTGGTCCATGGCTTCAGTTCTACAGTCTGAAAAAGAAAAGCAATCAGATAAGAATAGGTGCACTCTGTTTCCATTGTTACCATGAGGTATCGCTCAAAGGCAGTATTTTCACTCATCTACTGCGTGCAGTAGATGAGCGATTACACAGGAAACAGATTCAAAGTGGCTGAGGAAAAGTGTGTTCAGTGATATAAGCTCATTTACATTTTTCATGTCATGAAGAGTGAGAACAATCATAAAATAACATGCACTGGAAATGGAGTATTTACAGTTGCTACTGCTTCTTTGCAACACTGGCTTATAGATACTGTCCTATGTAGCAATTTTGGAAGATGTGTATTTTCTTGTGCATGCACTAACTTCAGTATTACAAACAATCCAAGCAGTCAATAGATCGAAGAGAAAATACTGGATAACACCAAATTTTCATTCTACACTTTGTTCGTTGTGTTAATTTCAGTCCAATAGGGACATGATGAAAATCTGGACATAAAGATTGTTTGTTTATCAAAGAATATGCATATTCAACATAGGTATTACTGAAACTTTCTCCATCTGTATTCATTCACCGTTGTATAATCAATTTACCATAAGCATCATCATTTTGGAATCTTAACCTGCTTTTAAAGAAAACCATAAAAATGTAACGTAGATTGCACACTGCAATGCGGAAGCCCTCATTCTTGATTACCATCAAGATTAAACACTGGTGAGTTTTTTTCTTGCGAAACTGGTTTACTGAAACTACTGCCTACTAACTGTAACTATGATGAGTGATCTATGAAGTTCTGATGACACGTAATGCTTTATGTTTGACGAATTACAGTTAATTTGTACCTCGTATTTCGCCAGTTCCTAAATTACAGTATTCTTATACAGAAGTCCATTAAAAACCACACACTACAACAAACTGGTATTTACACATGATCAGACGAATATAACGACACGAATAATCAAAGCACAGTGAAAACTAACAAAATTCAACATAATTACATCATTTCCTTTCATGCGAACTTGCTCAAACCATGAATTGAAAAAATGCTTACGTTAGCACTAAAATCTGGCGCCGCTCTATGTCTACATCAGATCACAGCAAATTATCATCACCAACATTATTACACTTAAATCAACTTAACCGCACTAACATAGCGAATGTTTGAACTTCACTGTCCGCCTTTTCCCGTCAGTCACGAAATACATGACGGAAATCACTGCATAGGCAAACTGCTCCCGACAACACGACATAATCTCAACCGTTTCTTTTATGAAGATACACGTAGCGACTTTACCAGACAGGCCAAAAATAGCAACCACTAATAAATCAGGTATTTGGCTGTTATGAACATAACCTGAAAAATTACAACATTCACACATCGTCATCAACTCAGCTGTTATTGTAATATAAATGAAATACCGTGTTAATTTACTTCCGGAACAATTTTTTCACTTATTCTTGTTTGCAGTTTATAAACGCTTATAAATTACCACGAGAATGTCACACAAATTTCCGCAAAATCACGAGGTTGCACCTGTATACACACTGACTCCAGCTAAACCAAAGAACTTACACCAAGACGAAGCTCTATGCCGTGGGCTATGAGACAAGCAGTATAGTAGAAAGGGAAAGATAAAATGCGAAAATTAAATTCCATAGGATATTCTATCCCTTTGGTAAACCCTTATCGCTATTTTAGTACAACAACGAGATAATGTAAAATAGTTGTTATTGAAGGAATGCGTTTGAAAGTTTTTGGAATTTTAAATCTTCACTGCCGGCCGCGGTGGTCTCGCGGTTCTAGGCGCGCAGTCCGGAACCGCGTGACTGCTACGGTCGCAGGTTCGAATCCTGCCTCGGGCATGGATGTGTGTGATGTCCTTAGGTTACTTAGGTTTAAGTAGTTATAAGTTCTAGGGGACTGATGACCACAGCTGTTAAGTCCCATAGTGCTCAGAGCCATTTGAACCATTTTTTTTAAATCTTCACTGTACTGTATGGGAAGCACTATTCTGAACAGGGACATCACATCGTCGTAACTTTCCTTTGTACAGGCAGGACGGGCATGCACAAAGTGCTTAACAGTGAGAACTTGTTGATTTTTCTTGTTTTCTTATTAGAGTTATGAGCTCTAAACTCTTCTTCAAAGTTTTCTTTAAATCGCGTAACAAATGGACGCTGATTTATAACATTCCCATCCGAAGAAGGAAGGAAGATTAGATTTAACGTCCCATCGACATCAAGGTCATTAGAGACAGTGCACAAGCTCGGACTGTGTTAAGGATGGGGAAGGAAATCGGCCGTGCCGTTTGAAATGGAACACCCCAGCGTTTGCTTGGAGCGATTTAGGGAAGTCACGGAAAACCTTAATCTCTGTTGTCAGATACTGGTCTGCACCATCGTTCTCCCAATTGCGAGTCCAGTGTGCTAACCACTGCACCACCTCCCTCCGTCTTAGCCACCTGACTGGTTTCTTGTTCACATCTTCTTTCACAACAGCAACATAGCGAATCATATGATACTGTCAATTGATAATCTTCTCACGGGTTGTTTCACGAACAATATAAGGTTTTTCACCCCCTTCTTCTCGCATATTCATCAATAGTATTCCAGTCAGCAGGCCAGTTCACTTTTTACCAACTTTTTTAAAATTCTGTAGTGACTGCCAAATGCAATGAGGTACATTCCATTTCACTGTGATGAATAAACATGACTTTCAAATCAAAGAATTATAGGTTAGATTTTCCAGTGTTTGATTAATTCTAGGTTAGATATTTCCTGAAGAGCAGACGAGCACATTGCTCCAACAAATTTGTTTGAATTCTGTCCTGCACAACAATCGCTAAAATGAGCTTTCCCGTTGCAGATAGAGACTTCAACATTCATAAAAATCTCGCTATCTCACATCTTCCTCGTTTTCCTTGTATTTCCGAGCACGTGAAACAGGCTTTTTGTTTTGTCTTTATCTTATTGTCTGTAAAATTAAAAACAAAAATCAGTCGCTGCTTATAAAACAAAGCACTTTTGATGGGATCAGTTGTTCTCAACAGAACCTGCTGGAAACAGAAGTTGCAGTTTACAAAAGTCCTATATAAGTTTTGGGCTCACTCCATCTCTTGTTTCATCTCCTGTCTGTTTCTAAAAGATGAGCATTATAATTAGGTGTAGGTGCTCCTTTATTGACTCCAGCGGTACTCTAGGGCATGTATAGACGTCACTTATCTTTTTTTGTGATGCTGAAAACAGAGACTATAATCTTCTGAAACTGTCTTCCTGCAAATATGGTCTGTATGCACAGATTTGTAAAGGGAGCACGTGAGTGTGATTTTAAGTGACAATCTTAGGAATTTTATTTTCTTTTTCCAGAGTGAACGTAGTAAGACTGAGCCACTGAAAAACTCACAACTTGATTCCTCACATCATTTCAGATTTCTGGTGAACTCAATTTCCTTAGATGATGGTCCCTCTGCCTGCTTCAGTTGTGTTTTCCAAAGCTCTTTTCTTCATCACTATAACCCCAACACCTTAACAGATTCCAAGTTTATTCAGAAACATGGTCTTACAGACTTGAATTCATTCTGTTCCTCATAGCAAGTAGAACATAACAGTCAAGTTACTTTTTGAGTTCACTCATGTGCTAGCTTTTTAAAGATCTTGCCGGAATTACTGCAAATAAAGCCTCTTTTTCTCTCATACATCTCTAATTTGTACTATCTTTAAGAAATGTTCAGCCTTTGTGCATGGACAAACTTTTTATGACATTTACTTCTGCAGTTGTCTCAACATGGATCTTTCATGTAAGCTCCTGGAACATGGAGTTCTCTGGATGAAATGTGTGATTCTTTGCACCGGTATCTGATTTTGAAAACATTTATATCCCTGTTTTCTCAATTTTTATATATTTTTTATGATACTGCTTGTCCTTCAAAGTGTTTCTCCTCTGTCTCTAAATTCTCTTCTGTAAAGGGGTGCACATCAGTAATGTCACCTTCATTGACTGTCTACAATAGCTCTGAACTTCGTTACCATCAGTTAGCTTTAACTGCTTCTAATTAACATTTGCTCATTTTTGTGGGTCTTCATCTGATTCATCACCAAATGTTAGATGGTATTGCAAAACAGAAGGAGAGATATCCGATGACAGATGTGAATCGTGATTGTTGTCACTGGTGAGGAACGTATACTGACTGATTTGAGTGGTTTCTCATTCAGGAAACACGAAGAATCAAGTCTGCTTACAGAAGAACAGAAACATATTCTAGTATATTGTGTATTCTATATTTCAAACTTTCCTCACTCTTCAGCTAGACAAAACTTTAAAAAAAGTGTTTCCATTCTGCACACATTAAAACGAAGGAAACGGGAAAGAGAAATAAAACGTTGAAATTTGATTTCTAGGCTGCAGTATTTCAGAAGAACATTGTTATACATACAAGCAAGAGACTGCAATTCTATAGAGCAGTGGTTCCATACAGGTGGTCCGCAATCCCCCAGGGGTCCGCGAGCTATGCCAGAGGGGTCCGCAAGATGCTATTAGAATAAAAAACATATTAAATATATTTCATATGATAACTTCTGCGTTTAGCCTCTTCCTAGAGCCAACTGACACTAGCACACTCTAACGCAAAACTAGAATTAGTGTTTTCTTATTTTTCACACTTGTCTACTCAATGCAGTCTCAAGTGTAGTACACTTGAAAGACCAATACACTTAGTTTTAATTTTTCCTGTCGTTTTCAGTTAATACTCAGTTTTTATTTTTTTAAGGAGTTTGTTATGCTAAACATCCAGATTTGAAGACAAAGATTTTGAGTAATAATCAAAGATTTAACAATAACAAAGATGGCTAAATTGAAAAAGTTTTAAGCTCAATACTCCTTTAATAATGTATATGTCAATATTTTTTCTAAGTACCAAAAATAGAAAAGTATAAAAAGACTCTTAATTGGGATTTTTTAGGTACTTGATACTGTGATATGACATTGTACCAATCATGCTCGATGAGGGGTCCTCGAGAAAATTTTGTTGGGAACCCCTGCTATAGAGCTAATTGCATCATATTTTCCCTGTGGAACTCATAACTAACAAATTAATACTACAGGAGAGCTCTGAAATCAAACAAACTTCCCTGATTTTTTCACTCTTTATGGCATAAACAGGACAAAACCAGAAAGAATGGGGAAAAAACGCTCACCAAAGATTGCTGCCAATATAAACAGTGTTACCGTCACACACAGGCAACATAAATATTTCCTTGTATGAAGTTTAGGTATTACAGTTGTGTAGTTCACGATATCTGCCTCCACCATTACAGTTATTGTATCACTGGCAGTTCTTATTAAGAAACATCGGTGCAATTCAAAGTAGCTATTTGTAGCAGATAAATACTCACTGACATAATACGTATTTGCATATTTGTTGAAGTAAAAATTTTGATCCAGCAGTAAATCCTGAGAGTTACCTAGCTGTAGTAGAGGGAAGAGTAATATTGACGACTCAAAGGTGCAACAGATCGAGTAACCTAGTTATTGTACTAATGTGGCGATATTTTTCAGCGGTTGTGAAGATTGGTTGAAATACTATGAATAACTGAACAGCAAGTAAAGACACAATGACCACACTAGTAAAAATAACCATATTCAAAGCAGCAAGCAATATTTGAAAATGTCAATTGAAATAACATTACAAAAAAAATATTGAGTTACAAAATATATTACAAACCAAATGCATGACATAACCTTCATATAGTTTAATGTGTATTAAGGTATGATATCCCAGCTTAACATTTTATCTGGAAGCATCTAGCATATTTTAAAGAAATTCAAGTAAAGCAAGATTGATACCATTTCAGCAATGGTATCGTCCCTCAAAAAATCTTTCACCCACATGTTAAATGTATATCAACTTGAAACAAAATGAATTTTCGGAAACTGCAAGTGCTATGTGCATGATATTTCGAGGTAAATCGGCGTTTGTGCTAATAAGAACAGTATTTCGTTCTGATGGGATTTGATGCCAATTCAAATTTAGCTTTAAATATCTGTAAGCATTAATAAATTTTCTGTTGTCATTTAATTGTAACATCTGTGACCAAGAAACGAAAATGAATTTATTATACTCTAATTAATAAATCTTAAATTACTGATAGTTTTGCAGTTCTGTAAATATCTACATGACTATACTCAGTGTTCTCGAAAACTATTGTCACTCTTTGGTAAGGAAAATGAAGCTGTATTACCTTATTAACAAGCATCAATTGAAAGTAATTGCTGAAATATAGAATCAGATTCGTTTCACAAAGTTTAAGTATATTTAACAAAAATTTTATTTACATTTCATACTCGCAAAATGATAGCTCAGAGAACATGTTAGAACAGTGTCAATTCATTAAATAATTAGTATCAAAACCCAATAATAGAAAGTTGCATCAGCTACATCTATACTAACTTATGTAATTCCTTTTTCTTGGCAACGCTATAGGTTTCCTCCTTCTGCGGTGTTTAAAAAAGTACTCATGTTCAAGCTCAGTGAAAAATACATGCCACAAAGCTACTCATACTAGGCTTAATATAGTTTACAAATAAAATGAAGTTAATTTTTTTGAGAGATGTATGTGCCAATTATTCACCAAATCAAAGTTGATTGTAGTGTCTACTAATTAGTCACAAAACGTACCTGCTTATACAAGTCACAATTAAGTAAAAATCACTGTTTAGATGGCATATGTCTTCTTTTGTTGCATGACAACAGACAGGCAAATAAATATTAATTAAAACACTGGATAAAGGTACACTTACCTAGACAGCTGCCAACTGCAAATCTGGAAGTTCATTCAGAATTTTCTATGGCGCCTAAATAAAGTTAGATGGTATTTTATTCTGTTAGGTTACAATTTAATCACTAAGCCACAGTTTTTGGCAAAATTGGACATAAGGCACACAAGTTGATTACTGCAATGTCGACATATATCTCAGGTTACAGTACACATCAGTTTTTTATTTCAGTCATACTTCTGTTTTGAGCTGCACTGGCTTTGTTACTCACAACTGAACTGTTCCATCCCAACATTTCAAGGTCTTGCTCTACTAGTGCTCTGCAGATCAGCCTGTCAGCAGACCTACATTTCCTCTCATTCACATTCATTGGCTTTGCCAACTCACAGTAAAGTGGTCAAACTCTAGCCCTAACCTAGGCCTCAAGCTTCACTACAGATCATTGTATCATTACATCTTGTTTTTTCCATTCATCAAGCAACTATGAAAATCAGTAACCTACCCTAAAATTCATAATAACCAGACATGTAAAAGTTATTTTGGCACTGTGTATATTAAAAAATAATATAATCAATTCATTTCACCTACTGAAAGGAATAATTATGTTAAGCAATTCTTATTGGCTTCCATATACCGCCATCCAATTCCATATAACCAGCATCAATGAATTTCAGACAGCACACAATGCAATATCCACCACTCTGTATGTGTACTCTCGTCATATTCCGTAATGAAATGTTATTCTTAATCACCTGTTACACATCAAGTGATCTTAGGTAATGGTAACATATTATTAAACACCTCAGACTGTTATTAGATGTAATTTACTTAATGTTATCACATTTCATTGGCTGTACTTGCAACAAACATTACATATTTAAGAATGCTAAACAAAAACGAAAATTTATTCACAGCCTGCAAATATGCGCCCACCATTAACTTATACCAAAAGAGAGAGACAGTTTGTGTACATGTACCAAAGGGAGCTGACAGTTTGCTTAATGCACCACAGATATGCAATGTGTCTGACAAATACTATATGGCAATCTCGAGTCACATCTAGGTCCCCAACCCCCCCCCCCCCCTCGTCCTCTCTTTCTGTCCTGGAGCTTAATTCAAAATGTGTTTTTGGAATTTGTGGTAAACTTGATAAACGATGCTTATGTGAACAGGTATCAGGACCAGGGGATGTGTAACCCAAAGGGTGTCCTCAGTAGAGGATAGTGGCATAGGGGTTGCTGTCGTCTGTGGTTCAATGAAATTACTCATCGCGTTTGTGATGAACAAGATTGGTTCTAAGGTCGTAGCTGGTCGCTGGGTAACAGGTAAGATGGCTTTACCCTTCTGAGTGACACTGTTTTTGGGTTATCATTGCATACTATTTCCAGTTTATACAGACAACAAGCCCATTACTTTTGCTTTTACAAGGGCTAAGGAAATCTTTCCCTGATGTGGTTTTGGCAGTCAGAATTATTAATTAATTTGCCACAGATGTGAGACATGTTAAAGGGGCTGAAAACATGGTGGCCAACTATCTTTCTTGGTCAATGAAATTTTCTATACAACTGATCGACCAAATTCGTGTCAGAATAAGCAGCCAACATGTAGACAGAGGAGCTTATGTGAGTGGAGACATGGAAATTCAGCTCAAAAGAACTGTATTTAAGAGAGTCAAAAACTTGTTTGTGGTGCAGACCCTCTCAACTACCTCCCACACCTTATCATGCCTGCTGCTGTTTTTGCAAGCAAGTGTTCTTCAAGGTGTACAAACTCACTCTGGTCTAATACCACAATTAAATTTGTCACGGACAGATACATTTGGATGAGTACTAGGAAAGGCTGTTGATCATGCACTAGAGCATGTGTTGCACGTCACGCAGCAAAAACTACCACTACGTACATTGGCCAATAGGTCATTTTTCAGATTCCACACAGTGTTTTTCCTATGTATGCATTGACTCTATGTGCCTACTGCCTCCAGCAGAAGGGTTCTGGTAAGTCCTCAAGGCAACTGAGAGATACACCTGCTGGGCTGATATGATTCCAATTATGTACATTTCTGTGGAAAAACCAGCCAAGACTTTTCTTTCTACGTGGCCCATTTGGTTTGACTGCCTGGTACACATCACAATGGACCACGGACAACAGTTTAAGTCGGCTTCATTCTACAAACTAGATAAGTTGTATGGTTTCCAACATGATCACCCCACTTGTTATGAAAATCTTGTACAACATTGTGGCACAGAATATATTTCCCTGAAGTATGCTCTTATCAGGTAGAAAAATATGTTATTATCAGCTTAATATCTGGCACATCCTGCTTCACAGGACTAGAATATTAACCTCATTTTTGGTTCATGATGGGGTGCTGAAAGCATTCTCTACCTCTGCCACAGGATGTTTCCTGATGTTTGAACTCTCTTAAAGTAACCAAGTGCCACATAACCTACAAAGTCTCTCAAGGTAGCAGCACAGAGTAGTTGTAAATATCAGCTTATCGCTACATATCACTTTATAAATTCGGTACTGTAGCTACATTTAATATGATCATCTTTCCCTGTGTAGTTGGGAGATTGAAATTCCGTTAAAGTATTTCAACACAATTCAACTATCGAATCACATCTGTGGTAATTTCGCCCTCGCTTCCACCCTTCCAGCAGCATGTCATAGGTATCAAATTGATTGATTAATTAATGAGGTTGATCATGAGAGTCCCTTTGCACAGTGAGTAATTTTTTTCCTGCAGTCAGATTACACTCGTTACGTAACTGTTACAGATGCTCCTGTGGCGTCTCTGGAGGCTCTCCACAGTCTAAGTAGTTACTTCCTCTGACACCAAAATGGGTGCTTAGATTAGATTACATTAGATTTACTTTCATTTTAATTGATCCATAGTGAGGAGGTCCTCCAGGATGTGGAACATGTCAGAAAAACAATCATACATAACAGATATTTACGACTGAAACAAAAAAGCTAATGTACTTTCCACAGGTCCCAAGTGCAATGATCGTCATTTTTTTAATGAACACCATATGTAAGAATCATTTTAGAAACACTAATGCACTGCATTTTAAAATAAAAAGGGCTTTTTTATTTATGAAGTAATAAATATGTAATAGAACTACTACATTACTTATTTACAGTGAACACACTACTGCACCTAAATGGTGCTGAAGTTATATATATATATATATATATATATATATATATATATATATATATATATATATATATATATATATATATATATATATCTGTGGGTTCTACTGAGAAATTCATCAGTGGAGTAGAAGGAGTTGCCACCAGTAAATTCTTTAGGCTTCTCTTGAACTGAATTTCATTGGTTGCTAAGCTTTTTATGGCTGCTGGCAAGTTATTGAAAATGTGTGTTCCTAAATAGTGCACTTCTTTTTGTACAAGAGTAAGTGACTTTAAATCCTCTTGAAGATTATTCTTATTTCTAGTATTGATTCCATAAACTGAGCTGTTGGTTTGGAAAATTTTTATATTTTTAATGACAAATTTCATTAAGGAATAAATATATTGGGAAGCAGTAGTTAGTATACCTAGTTCCCTGAACAGGTTTCTGCAGGGTGTTCTTGAGTTCATACCACATATAACTCTTACTGCACGTTTTTGTGCCCAGAAAACTTTAGTTTGGCTTGATGAATTACCCAAAAAAATAATCCCAAATGACATTATAGAATGTAAGTAAGCATGGTATGCCAGTTTTTTCATTTTTATTTGTCCTATGTCTGACACAATTCGCATTGCAAATAGAGATTTGTTAAGTTGCTTCAGGAGTTCTGTGGTGTGCTCCTTCCAGTTGAATTTATTATCAAGCTGTAATCCCAAGAATTTAACACTGTCCACTTCTTCTATCTCGTCATCGTATGTTAGGCATATACTCGTGGGACACCCCTTACAAGTTCTGAACTGTATGTAGTGTGTTTTTTCAAAGTTTAGTGACAAAGAATTGGCTAGGAACCAGTGAATAATGCCCACAAATATTTTGTTAGGCGATCTTTCTAAGACTACACTTAATTTGCTGTTTATTCCACTGTTTGTATCATTGGCAAACAAAACGAACTTTGCATCTGATGATGTTACTGATGAAAGGTCATTGATATACACAAGAAAAAGTAAGGGCCCTGAAATGAAACCTTGTGGGACCCCCACATGTAATTAGTTTCCCATTGGATAATACCTGATAGTTTAATACATGACTCTTTCCCAACAACACTCTTTGTTTCCTTCCAGAGATATAAGATTTGAACCATTTTGCAGCATTTCCTGTTACATCATAATATTCTAATGTAGTTAAGCACATTTTCACTGTAAGTGTAGATAGCCTTCTCAATATCAGAAGCCTTTAGAAATCCTAACTGCGACTTGGACAGTACGTTATTTGAGATAAAGTGGTTATAAAGCCGATTGTACATTACTTTTTCTAATATTTTTGAGAATGCTGGCAAAAGTGAAATTGGACAGAAATTTGATGCTATTTCTTTATCTCCCTTCTTAAACAGTGGCTAAATTTCAGCATGTTTGAACCATTCAGGAAATATTCCACTGATAAACGACTGGTTACACAGATAGCTTAATATGTTACTTAACTCATAATCACATTCTTTAGTTAACTTTGTTGATATTTCATCATATGCACTAGATGTTTTTCATCTTAAAGATTTTATGATGGCTGTAATTGTCTTGAAACAGTTGAAGGTGACCAACTCCAACTATGGTCTGTCTCTCGGTTGCCTTGTCATGCTGCTGGAAATAAGCCACTTAGAATTCTAGTTTGCCACTCTAAAACCATTCCTGCTGAGACCTGTTGGTGTATGGGTGAAGCAGAATGTTTCACTCCTCTCGCCACTCCCACATCGCCTCAGCCCCAATAACCACCCTGCCACTGTATTTCATGTGAACCGCTGTCATTCCCACCTCAGGGACATGAACCCCTGCTCTTGTATCAGGGCTCTACCGCTCCTGTCCAACAATCCACTACACGCTGTGTCAGGCACCTGATTTCACACCTGCAAAAGTTGTCCTATCTTTCTCACAAGGAGTGGGAGTAAGTACCAGGATGGTCGAAAATATGCTCTCCCTCGCCTCTTCTGCAAACCAAAACGTTCTGAGATGTGTTTTCGAAATGGGAATCCATGGAGGGAATGTAATGATCTTTTCAAGGAAAACTATTGAGAAACTTCATTTGAAGTTGACTGCAAAAGGATTTTACTGCTGCCAACATACATTCTACGTATAGACCACAAAGATAAGATAAGAAAAATCAGCGCTCATACAGAGGCATGTAGACCATGTTTTTCTCCCACGCTCTGTTTGCGAGTGGAATAGGTAAAGAAATGAGCAGTAGTGGAACAGGATATCCTTAGCCACTCACCATACAACGGCTTGTGATGTATGACTATAGATGTATAAGAAAATTTAATATGTCAGTTCATCCATGTACACGCACACAAAAAAATTAAGGAAGAACGTCGTCTCTGATTTATCGAGAAAACAGACAGAACTTCTACTGCTGATTGTCTCTCTGTAAAAATGTTCGTATTAGCCCCTAATTTTCTCACTGTAGTCACTTCTCGAGACGTATGTGAGATGTTGTAACGTGTTTCGCCAAGTTACAGACGCCTGCAGTTTGTATTGTAATTTCATCATATTCCAAGAGGTCTATTCCATTAGTTAGAAGGCTGTCTAGTCATACACCCATCACTGACTAGACAGAGAGCTATCACAACGAGAAAAATTGCACACTAATGTACAGTAAGAAATTCAAAACCAAGCAGAGTATGCATGGACTGCACAAAGAAATTCAGCAGTCTACACATATCCCCTGTACATGTCCCAATCCCTTTATCGTATTCTGATGGTTACATCAGAAATATGACAGTGTCACGGTGTCTGAATCTTTGTTGATGCCACAGTGTATCTCTCCTTCTCTCTCTCTCTCTCCTTCTATACTCGTTATTTTCGTAACATCCACTGGAGGAAACCTACAAACTATAAAAATTTCATGAACGTCATCTGGTAGAGAACTCAATAACATTTTATCACATCTCTCTCTGCTCTTATATCAGAAACAAATACCATATGCTTGTTGACATCGACCATATGTGTGGCCTCGCCCATTCATCCTGTCAGTGGGCAGGTGGCCGCTCGTTCAGCAGGGCCCGAGCACGCGCACGGGGGCAAAGGCTTGCTGGTTATTGGAAGCTCCAACGTTAGGCGGGTGATGGAGCCCCTTAGGGAAATAGCGTTCAGGACTGGAAAGAATTCCAACGTGCACTCGGTTTGTCTGCCGGGGGGCCTCATCCAAAATGTGGAGGCGACCTTGCCTGCAGCTATCGAGCGTAAGGGGTGCAGTCGTCTGCAAGTAGTTGTTCACATCGGCACCAATGATACCTGTTGCTTGGGTTCTGAGGCGATCCTCAGTTCGTACAGGCGGCTGGCGGATTTGGTGAAGACCGTTGGCCTCGCACACAGGGTGCAGGCAGAGCTCTCTATTTGCGGAATCGTTCCCAGAGTGGATTGGGGTCATTTGGTTTGGAGCCTAGTGGAGGGTCTCAACCAGAGACTTCGTCGACTCTGTGACGGTCTTGGCTGAAGATTTCTAGACTTGCGCTATTGGGTGGGGAATTGCAGGACGCCCCTAGATAGGTCAGGGGTGCACTACACAAAGGAAGCGGCTACTCGGGTAGCAGAGTACTTGTGGCGTGCACATGGGTTTTTTTTAGGCTAGGCAGTAGTGCGAGGTGTCCCGATGAACACTCACCAGTCTAAGTGGAGGCAGGGAAATCATGACGCGCTCAGTGTAAAGACACTTCAGCTATCAAGATATTAGCAGTAAATTTTCAGACTGTTCAGAATAAAGTTCCTGAATTTACTGCCCTCCAGGAAGCGTGTGGCGCGCAAATTATTCTCGGCACTGAGACCTGGCTGAACCCTGAGATAGGAAGTTCTGAAATATTTAGTGAGGGTTGGAACGTGTATCGGAAAGACAGATTAGACACCATAGGAGGTGGTGTCTTCATTGCAGTTGACAAAAATATTGTGTCTACTGAGGTCGAAGTAGAGTGTGATTGTGAAGTTATCTGGACACGTTTAACAGGGCTAGGGGAAATAAAGTTAATTGTTGTGTGTTATTACCGGCCACCTGGTTCCACCGTGACAGTTCTAGAATCATTCAAAGGGAGTCCACATTCTGTATCGCAGAAGTACCCGGATCATGCCATATTAGTCGGAGGCGACGTCAACCTACCTAGTATAGACTGGGATGTCTATGGATTCATTACAGGTGGTACAGACAAGCCGTCGTGTGAATTACTTTTGAACACATTATCCGAAAACTGTCTTGAGCAGCTAAATCGACAGTCAACGTGTAATGGAAATATTTTAGATCTGGTATCCACGAACAGACCAGACCTCATCGATGGTGTCAGTGTTGAGACAGGGATTAGTGATCACGATGTTGTCATTACGACTATGGTTACGAAAGTTAATAAGTCGGTCAAGAAGGCTAGGAGAGTATTCTTAGTAGAAAGAGCAGATAAGCAGTTGTTAGCATCCCACTTAGTAAATGAATCGACTTCATTTACTTCCAGTACGATGGACGTGGAAGAATTATGCTCAAATTTTAAACACATTGTAAATCACGCATTGGACATGTATGTGCCGAGAAAGTGGGTTATGGGCAGAAAAGACCCACCGTGGTTTAACAGGGCAATTCGGAGAACGCTCAGGAAGCAAAGACAGTTGCACTCGCGGTACAACGAAGATCGGGAGAATGAGGACAGGCAACAGTTAGTAGAGATTCGTGCTGCTGCAAAAAGAGCGATGCGCGAAGCATTCAACCACTACCTCCGCCATACCTTAGCAAAAGATCTTGCTGAAACCCCAAGGAAATTCGGGTCTTACGTAAAATCGGTAAACGGGTCGAAGGCATCCATCCAGTCACTCACTGGTCAGTCTGGCCTGGCAACGAAAGACAGCAAAACGAAAAGTGAAATTTTAAATTTAGCGTTTGAGAAAGATTTCACGCAGGAGGATCGTACAGATTCCCGTATGGAGGACATAGTGATAGACATCCCTGGGGTTATGAATCAGCTGAATGGGTTGAAAATAAATAAATCACCAGGTCCTGATGGGATTCTAATTCGGTTTTACAGAGAGTACTCTACTGCATTGGCTCCTCACTTAGCTTGTATTTATTGCGAATCTCTTGCCCAACGTAAAGTCCCGAGCGACTGGAGAAAAGCGCAGGTGACGCCCGTATATGAGAAGGGTAGAAGGACGGATCCTCAAAATTATCAGACCAATATACTTAATATCGGTTTGCTGCAGGATTCTCGAACATATTCTCAGTTCGAATATAATGAATTTCCTTGAGACAGAGAAGTTGCTGTCCATACATCAGCATGGCTTTAGAAAGCATCGCTCCTGCAAAACGCAACTCGCCCTTTTTTCACATGATATCTTGCGAACCATGGATGAAGGGTATTAGACGGATGCCATATTCCTTGACTTCCGGAAAGCGTTTGACTCGGTGCCCCACTGCAGACTCCTAACTAAGGTACGAGCATATGGAATTGGTTCCCAAATATGTGAGTGGCTCGATGACTTCTTAAGTAACAGAACCCCGTACATTGTCCTCGATGGTGAGTGTTCATCAGAGGTGAGGGTATCATCTGGAGTGCCCCAGGGAAGTGTGGTAGGTCCGCTGTTGTTTTCTATCTACATAAATGATCTTTTGGATAGGGTGGATAGCAGTATGCGGCTGTTTGCTGATGATGCTGTGGTGTACGGGAAGGTGTCGTCGTTGAGTGACTGTAGGAGGATACAAGATGACTTGGACAGGATTTGTGATTGTTGTAAAGAATGACAGCTAACTCTAAATATAGATAAATATAAATTAATGCAGATGAATAGGAAAAAGAATTCTGTAATGTTTGAATACTCCATTAGTAGTGTAGCGCTTGACACAGTCACGTCGATTGAAGGTTCATTGGTAGAGTTTTGGGAAGATCTGATTCATCTGTAAAGGAGACCGCTCATAAAACACTAATACGACCTATTCTTGAGTACTGTTTGAGCATCTGGAATCCCTATCAGGTCGGATATACAAGCAATTCAGAGGCGGGCTGCTAGATTTGTTACTGGTAGGTTTGATCATCAAGCGAGTGTTACAGAAATGCTTTGGGAACTCGGGTGGGAGTCTCTAGAGGAAAGGAGGCGTTCTTTTCTTGAATCGCTACTGAGGAAATTTAGAGAACCAGCATTTGAGGCTGACTGCAGTACAATTTTACTGCCGCCAACTTACATTTCGTGGAAAGACCACAAAGATGAGATAAGAGAGATTAGGGCTCGTACAGAGGCATATAGGCAGTCATTTTTCCCTCGTTCTGTTTGGGAGTGGAACAGGGAGAGAAGATGCTAGTTGTGATACGAGGTACACTCCGCCACGCACCGTATGGTGGATTGCAGAGTATGTATGTAGATGTACATGTACATGTAATCCCATTAAATATACATGTACTGGTCCACTGGACCAGGTGGCCAGTGATTGAAGTCGTTTCCACAGATCTGACTAAAGTTTTGTCACCTGTACTGGAAGAAGATCATAGCCTACAGACTATCAATCGTAAGGAGAGGGTTCTTGTGTTGTTGTTTCATAAGTAATTTGATACATTGTCTTTTTGCTGTATGACATTGAAGCAGTGTATGACTACAGCTATGTACACAGTCATACATGTTGTTCTTCTACCATAACTTCGAGGTCTATGTCAGGTTTGAACCAAACACTAACAAGTTTTGATCCATTGGCTCTCTCACAAAAAACTAGACATTGGATGATGTAAATAATGCTGCTACCACAATACATGAGGTGGTTGGAATAACAGGCAGAGATGGTGTTTCTTGCTGCCAAAGTGTAGAAGATAATACGACATCTGGAAACTGGAAGAGTTTGTGGCATTGTGCAATGTTTCCAAAAGTCTGTCCAAAGCTGACGACCTCTACATTTAATCTCGTCTTCTACAGTGATTACCTATTCTCCATCAATTTCACAAGTGTACCACGTTTCCTGTAATTTCTACACATTTTATGCAGTTACTCAAGGTCCAAACCACCACCCTCATGAGTTGTCAAGTCAACAAAATGTCTCATCACGTCACTGTCGCGATGTTGTCATCCAATGGCATTGCATCATGGTTCTCAATTTCTGTATCATTGCAAAACCACCCCTGCCATTACTCTGCGAGGGCCATATACATATGGATATATCATGAACCCTGTTACACTGCCTACATCACATGACAAAAATACTGTTTCTTAGTGTAGGAAATAGCCATTATCGGAGAGTAGGTGCGAAAACTACGTTGCTTAGACGAAACACTTTATAAATTTGGTAAGATTTACTCCATGTCGTTGGGAATCACAAAGGATTTACACATTAGTTGGATAAAAGTCGGAGACTGATAGAGCTAGCTGCATTGTCTTTGACCATCCCACACAGTCGTCGATTTAATTTGCAACTCACCATAAGTAGGAGGGTATTATAGCCGCTATATTCCACATCTCATGAAGGAACAGAGCGAGCTCGAGCTGAGTATGTAACTGCTGATTAACGAAGAATGTTCCACATCAGTCTTACTCTCAGCAACCATCCAAGGGCACAAGATCTCTCCATATGTGTGCATATCGAGGAGGTGAGCACCCCTTATCAGTGTATAATAGATATAGGTGTGCTAGGGTGATGTAACAGACGGTTCAGACTAAATGTGTGGTTTATGAATGATGGAGCTCCAGACGAATGGAGTTTGAAATATTTTACGTCAGTCAACTGTGATATTAATGTTGGACTATTGTTCTAGTGTCTGGAGTAAGTACAAAGAAGGTACTGGCAAGAGAAAAATGATTGTAGTACATAAACACATGCATTCCTAAGGCTATACAGTTCTGCGCTTAAAGATACTACAATGTTAAAGCCATGTGGTTTCTCAAATATTAATTGTGTAGCATGCAATGCTCTCAATGCTCTACTGCGGGACATATATGTCCATCATCAGACGTACATCCACCCTGAAAGTTTTCTATCCCACTTACTACGTTGACAGACTTTAAGATGATAAAACTCCTTTCTTCTAAACAAAGAAAAACATAGATTTTTTGTGATACATGCAAAGTATAGCTTTCCAGATTGTAAAGCGCCCACCGTTCACAACCGATTACAGTTTAGAAATTATGCTATGCTCGCATCAGTCCTATAAAACGATCGCCAGCAATGGAAAATGCATCTTATGAGGAAATAGACAAATGCATAGCAATGGTATTTGACAAGTGAAATCATTCACCACGATGCATTAACACTGTGAACAGGACAACTGTCATGCAAATGCACACACAGAATTAGCAGTATCTCTCAAAGCTATATCAGTGACTTAGAATCAAAATAGTTATAAAACCGGTGACTCGATTTGAGACCTGATAGTCAAGGGTAGGCAGGATTCGGATACGACTGTGGACGGGGCTGTAATCAGTTACTATTTGTTGCCTTTTACAATCATACACAATTAATTTTCACCAGTAATTCCAGACTCAACAATAAATAAAATTAATGGCAATAAATTAAGAATTGTTTGAACTCTCTGCAACTTACAAACTACAGGTTTTTAAATATTAAAGACAAGTCACCACAACACAGCAGAAGGCATCAGACACCAGGAATGCCAGTAAATAAGATTTTAAGGCTTACTGTTAAAATACAATTACCATATTAGAATTTTAAGACAAGTAACCACACTCACGGCTGAAGGCCTTAATCTACACTACTGGCCATTAAAATTGCTGTATCTCGAAGATGACGTGCTACAGACGCGAAATTTAACCGACAGGAAGAAGATGCTGTGATATGCAAATGATTAGCTTTTCAGAGCATTCACTCAAGGTTGGCGCCGGTGGAGATATCTACAACGTGCTGACGTGAGGAAAGTTTCCAATCGATTTCTCATACAGAAACAAAAATGGTTCAAATGGCTCTGAGCACTAAGGGACTTAACTACTGAGGTCGTCAGTCCCCTAGACTTAGAACGACTTAAACCTAACTAACCTAAGGACATGACACACACATCCATGCCCGAGGCAGGATTCGAACCTGCGACCGCTGCAGCAGCGCGGTTCCAAACTGACGCGCTTAGAACCGCACGGCCACACCGGCCGGCCATACAGAAACAGCAGGTGACCGGCGTTGCCTGGTGAACCGTTGATGTGATGCCTCGTGTAAGGAGGAGAAATGCGTACCATCCCGTTTCCGACTTTGATAAAGGTCGGATTGTAGCCTATCGCGATTGCGGTTTATCGGATCGCGACATTGCTGCTCGCGAAATCGAGTGGCGCCAGTCAACAAGAGAAGAAGACAAACAACTGTAACCATGCCAACTAAACGACCGTGTGGCCTCCAACAGAGCGTAGAAACCTACAACAGCACCAACGCGAGCCGTAGCACGGCTCACGGTTCATGTCCAAAATGTAACTGGGAAATGATGTACTTTGTATGGTTGTTCATTCATCAGAAGGAGAGGTCAAAAATAGGTTTTCCATTTGTTTGGTGGACATGCTGCACTAACCCCATGTGCAGAACTCTCTATCTTCCTGTAAAAGACACACGCACACACACACAGACAAACACACAGCTATCGAGCAAATGTATAGAGCAAATGTATAGACAGGCTCTGCAGTACCGTAAAAGCCCTGTCAGTGACTTAGAATCAAAGTAAAAATGAAACAGCGACTTGATTCATGTCCAAAATATGACCAGAAAATGGCGGACTTCACATGCATCGTCATTCATATAAAAGAGTATGCTGAAATAGGTTTTTCATCTGTTTGGTGGACAGACTGATGACCTCAGAAGTTAAGTCCCATAGTGCTCAGAGCCATTTGAACCATTTTTGTTTGGTGGACATGATTCGTCACACATGCATTGGAAGTTCTCTGTTGGTTGTGGCATGGAGAGGTTTGCTGTTAACGTTTGCAGGTAGCACTCTAACTCACACCCTAAAGAACTGTTTAGAAAATCGTCCATGATGGGAGCCAAGTTGCAGGCGCTCCTACCACTTCAGTTGACATAGTGCATAATGTTGTTAAAAAAAACATGCAGTAAGTGTTCTGTAAGGTACTGGTAAATGTTACTAGGATCACATGGTTGTGATTGGTAGAGAACACAGGTCAGCACATTGTAAATACTGCTAGTTAGAGTTTAAAACACGTAGGCAGTATTGCACATTATCAAACATGTAATCCTTTCAGTAGTTGCATATTGCGGTCCCAGATCTGGTAGTACAATACTCAATCCCTAAGGAGGAAGTAAAAGATTTTTGTAGTCACATGTCCAGACATTTTATAAAAATCTGTAAGATAGGTGGTTGCAGATATCTTTGTGGCCACACCAGGGCTTGTGATCTGACGTATATAAATTTTTACTCTACATTTCTATGTCATCTATGTTAAACAGTCTGCTCGAGCTGTCGCATTGCAGTCGATGGTCACTGTTCCCCTGAGTTTCAGTACTTCCATTTCGATTTTTTCTCGCATCTCTTTTGCTGTCACACACTCTTTCCCATGTATAAGAACTTGCCAGCAGTAAACAAACACGTAAGTATTCTCTCATTGTCCTACAATTTTCCCTCATTTTGTGGTATCTCCCCTGAGTTTGTATGTCCATTCCCTCAATTTTCGTACCTTTTTTACCTTTTTCATGTCATTTCCCCCACATTTCCTAAATATCCATATTCTCATATTGCTAACATAACCAGGTGTGACTTGATTTTATACATGTAATGTACATCAACCTACTAAAAAGATTCATACGAATTATCCTCTTTCCAATGATCTACATGTATCCATTTCCGATGGGATGAGCATGAAAGTAATCGAACTACATAGCTGAAAGTATAGTAATAGTCGTTTTGTAGCTATGTGAGACTCTACGAATGCAGCATGCAAAGGATATAGTGAAAACTCTAAGTCTGGAAACATTTCAATGGCTGACACCGATACATCATAGAATGTGTCAGCAGACTCGTGTAGTGCTGCAATTGACGGGGACTCCGAAGACTGGAAACAGTTGTGCATGCTGATTTGATTCCCACTGCAGCTTGCAGGGAGCTACAACAAGGAGATAAGTAGTGTGCACAGGTCCACAGGAGCGACTTAGATCACGAGAACGCCTGCTCCAGTGCACAAATACATATACATTTAATGAGATCACCACATATGGTCGATGTTAATATGCAGATGCTATTTGTTTCCGATATATCGGGAGAATGAGATGCGGTAAAATGTAGCTGAGTTCTCTACCAGGTTACGTTCGTGTAGTTTCTATAGTCTTACTCCGCTAGATATTACAAAAATAAGGAAAAAATAAGGAGGAAAAACAGAGAGAGAGAGAGAGAGAGAGAGAGAGAGGAAGGTGGTAGGAGACACTGTGCTGTCAACATTACACTGTCGCATTTCTAGCGTGATAATCACTGTTTTTCCATGACTTTTTATCGTGTTTATGTTTTAATTATTCCTTTTCTTGGTTCACTCTAGACATATTTCTCAATTGCAGACATTATTTATGTGTTTCATACATGGAATAGAAAATATGTATAATTACAAACATGAAATTGGAACAATTATATAAACAATATGAAAGACAATTTCAGATTGTGAGCTAGTTTTGTATTAAAATGAGAAGCAATGGCGGCAAAGTTAAAAGAAACTGGGGCCTCTATCACTGAATGACTAACTTAATTCAGAACTTTTACAAAAGTTAATGCTACGTGTTATGAAAGTAGCAAGGGCGCATAGCTTTGGCTTGGTAAGCAAATCTGTTGGTAAAATTTGTTACTGTCTGTGAATTGAAACGTGTGTCCTTTTGGAAATTAGTATTAAACTGATTACCAGACTTTGCAATATTAAAATGATTGCCGGTTCTATCGTATTTCACAAACAAAAGACTGTGGTGCTTGAAATGTAGTAACCAAAAAACAGCTTCCATATTTAAGAAAACAGACAAAACTGTGAATCTGTAAAGGGAAGACAGGTATATAAATGGAATATGACTAAACTTTAACAGTATATTTTAAGGAAATAACAGTTAGTTTACACTATTTCACACAGCATAATATTGAAAACAAAAGAACCTTTACATGAAGTTAGAGGTATTCAAATGTACACACTTGCTATTCTGAATTCTAATAACAGTTGAAAATAATTAGGCAACAATCTAAGAAAGATCTCCTACAACCAGTTCTTCGAATCCACAGGATTAACTGCACAATGTGAATGAAGCTAATTGAGAGAGACAAACACAATGGCAAAAAGAAAAGGTAAAAGCGCAGAGTAAAAAAGGAAAGAGAATGACGCCCTTGTTTGACGACTGTTTATACTACTGGCACGTTATGATCATAGTATGATTATCAATGTATTATCTAGAGGCGTCTGGCATAGTTACTTTACTTTGGATAAATTTCATGTAAAAGTTGGGGACTTTACAAGATCCCTGTAAATATTGAAATGATACTGGTTTGACTGTTGGAGATCAACATTTAACTAATGTCAGTTCGTTTGTCGTTTTCATAGCACATGGGCATAAGTTCGCAGTTTTACATGTTAGATGGATACCACTTCTTTCATTTCAGAAAAAGGGCGATAATCTGGTACATTTACATTTACACTTTACTGTTTCCCTTGTTATTTGACTGAAGCCTGTGTTCTAACTTGTACCCAACTGTACCTACTCAGATGCGGTCCCAAGGAAAACACTGTAATAAACCAAGGGATGGACGTACGATCCTCAGTCTATCTTTTAATTGAAAATCATTTGAAATTTGGACAGCAAAGTACAATGATATATTACACGTTACAAGACAGTACAAATATTACAGAAATTCATAGGCATTTTGTCATGTCATTTTGAAAACACATTAAGAGGGGTAGGAAGTCAAGTGGGCTGACTTGGAACAGGAGAGGCACCAGAGGACATTTTAATTTCCACTGTCTATACTTTTACAAGTAAATTTATAAAACTTTGTCAGCATGACCAGGAAGGATTCAGGATTCACACTCATAGCAGTGGAAGTTCAAAAACAAAACAAAATTAATTTTTTTACATGTGAAATTTCGTCATTTTTTCACTTACTATTGGCTGCATTTGTTGCTATAGGTACACTTTTCTTCATAAGTAAGAGAGACTGTTCGATGAATTTTGCACAGTATACTTGTGAAGAAAAATGTACCTATAGCAACAAATGCAGCCAACAGTAAGTGAAAAATTATGAAATTTCATATCTAAAAATATTATTTTGCTATGTTTTTGCACTTCCACTGCTATGAGTGTGAATCCTGAATCCCTCCTGGTCATGCTGACAAAGTTTTATGAATTTATTTGTAAAAGTATAGACAGCAGAAAATAAAATGTCCTGTGGTGCCTCTCCTACTCCAAGTCGGTTCATTTGGCGTCCTACAACATCCATATATCTGCTTCGAGACATCTTCTCGCAGATAACTCTGCTATGTGCATAAAATAGAAATGAAATATTTACACAGATACACAATACAAAGGTTACATTGATGAAATAAATTTTTTGAGATGTTTATGTTGATATTTTTATTTGGTAGGAAGTTTGCTGGTCAATATTTTCTTTCATGAGGAATGTCCTCAATTTCGTGTGGACCAGTTTTCTTCAGTTGCCACTTCTTATTCTTCTTTCTCAACAATGAGGGTTTAAAAATTGCTTTTAGGAACTTTCTGTTCTGAATTCGGTATCTCTGTACCTTACCCAAGGATTTATCATATTTATTTTTTCTAAGCCGTGCTTAGTGAGCTAACGAAGCTTCTGCACGTTTTAATTTTTCCATCCATGCAATTTCTGTTCTAGGCGTTTGTGGAAGGAATTTAATCCATTCATTATTTTCATGTGTCTTTAGTATAAGTGCTGCATGTGTAAACGTGGTGGACGAGTGTGGCAAATTGTCATTAATTTCCTTGAAGGGTTCTATATATAATATCCACTTGGTCTGTCTTTGAGGTTTACAACTTCTGATAAATCTATGGAATTCCCTGAATACTTTTTCAGTGGGATTCCCTTCTCGGTGGTAGTGTGATAGTAAAATTTGCTCAATGTTAATTTAAAAACGATTTCTTCGTATGGCTGGTGAAATTACTGGCATTGTCAGAAAGTATCCTAGGGATGTAATCATTAGTAATGTGTTTGATTATAGGAGCAGAAGTAGTGGTTTTCGTAGAATACAATTTCACATGTTTTGTGACAACGCCTATAGATGCTACGACATACTTTACGCCCCCACGTGACCTTGGTAGTGGTTCTGGGACGTCAATGCCTAAGGTCTAAGGTCTCGAGTGGTTCAGTTGGCAATATTGCATGTAATTGTATCTGAAAACATACATTAATGGGTTTGGCTTTCTGACATGTTATACACTTTCTCAGTATTTGGTGAACGTACCGTTTCATATTGGGAAAATAAGAATAACGTTTCAGTTTCTGCTTACATTTCTTTATGGCATAGTGGATCCAGGAATATTATGTATACCTTACATAAGGCTCTTGGTATTCCAATGGAATACATACGCACCATTCATCTTTTTCTGTATCGCTACACTGGAACAGAATGCCATTGTGTGTAGTAAAACGTGGATTTACTGGTCCCTGAGCTGTTGATTTAATAATTGTCTTCCACTCTGTGTCACGCTTCTGTAAGGCCTGCACATTACGACACATATTCATGTATGACCTCCAGTATGCAGGCTTTTTGAGCAACAGTACTTTAAATTCAGTAATCTGTTCAACAAGTTATGACTACTCATGCAATCCCTGCAGTTGGCAGTTGGCAAGCTGCCAAATCCTCGCTTCTGCTAATGTCAACAATCTCTACGTCATGTTCTTGAAGCATTTTACAACGTCCCCAACTTTTACAAGAAATTTACCCAAAGTAATGTAACTATGCCAGACACCTCTACATAATACATCGATAATCATACAAAGATCATAACGCGTAAGTGATATGAACAGTCGTCAGACAAGGGTGTAGGAGAGGATCCGACAGTTGAGGACGAGGTGAACGCCCACGATTAGAATGAAATACCGACCATCGGCAATTTCCAGAAGTTGAACCAGAGGCTACAAGTTCTGTCATATGCAAAACTGATATGCTGGTACACTTGGGAGCTAAGACTGAGTTACCAACTCCTGTATCTTGTGTCCTTTTACCGAATAGTGTAAGAGACTAGCAGATCTTATACAGCAAAATTTAGAACAACGTGCAAATAAACAAACTGTGCAAATGAATGAAAATCTCATACATACTGCACGAGAACAGACAGTACAAAGTAGTACGCTTATTCAGGACAAAAGGAAGGAAGATCTTAAGCAATTTTGAAATAAACAGAAGAAACAAATAAGCAGCGAAATTCAATAGCAGATCAATGTTGATTTCGAACGCTTAGAGGTAAAGTGAAGTGCAGATTTTCGGCGGCTAGCCGAAGAGCGGTCCGCTGAAATAAGAAAAATAAACTCGACGATAGAAACTGTTACTAATAACTTTGCTGAATTACAAATTGTACGTAAAGGTATATCCGAGTCGGTAAGGCAGATGAACTCGGAAGTGAGCGAACTAAAAGAAATGCAGTCTGAACTGCAAAGTACTACACAGCAGATTGCGTTGCAAAATGACCAGCGGAATGAAGAGTTTGTTACCTGGATGCATGTCAAAGACAAGCAGGTTACCGAGTGCTTAACAGCACAAGTGAAAGAATTAATAGCTACTTCGTGAACTGGTTGCATCAAAAGGATTATCTTGTTAACAAAGCCCTTAGGACCAAATTACACACTGTAACTCAAAATTCTAATGCTAAAGTGTTATCATAGCACAACGAGGGGAATATTGGTGTAAAAAAAGAATTATAACAAACTGAAGCTATGCCAAAACATAATCTTCGTAAGTGGAAGCATGACGTGGAAGAACACGTAGGCAAATTGCACCATGAGTTGTCAGCCATGACCAGTAATTAAGGTAGAAACTCAGCAGCAGCGACAACAAACAATCCGCATATGCATTTACCGTCTCCACAGTCGTATATGTCGTACAGAGAAACAGCGTACAATACTTACACGAATTGAAGACAATAATCGTGTAGTGCAGGGACGGCAAATGCTTTGACAAACATCTTGTTGCCAGAGAGTTTGCTCATGCATCGTCAATATCAGATCTACATCCTAGAAAAGAAAGGGTGACAACGCCCCATTGTTTTCATAAAGAGTTTCAGAGGGATACTCCCCGATTAAGAAAAGAAGTGTACTCACCTGAGGTTTACAACAGTAAACAGGGTACTCTACGAAAGTATTTAGAGATACATATCGATAAGACAAGATACAGGAATTATCCTATATCAGTAAAAGATATTATTCGAATTTTAAATGCAAAATTCCCTTTAATTTTAAGAGAAAAGCTATTGCATGCTCCTGAAAATGACATTGAGTAGTTTATGTCTCTTGTTGCCTCAATAGACTTGCTACATGAGGACACAATGCAGACAATGGGCGGTCTAATAGTAAGGACAGTGCGTACGACAATGATAGTGCTAAAGGGGAACTAGAACCAGAACCAAAACCAAAAGAGTAACAGTCTCGGTAAAGGGAAAGGAAACAACCACAATATACACCAGCAAGGTTATGGAAGTGATCATGCACAGGAAGGTAACAACCAGTAGCACTACAGAAAGAAAAGAAGGTATGATAATTGGTGTAATCTGGTTATCCGAATGGCAATGACAGAAATAATGAGGATAACAATGTAACGCCACCAATATGACCAAACAACAAACAAGCGAATAGGCAAACGAATACTGCACAATGAAACAATGGGAAACAACATCCGATACAGAATAACTATCCAAACCAAAGTAATCAGAATAACAATAATAATATTGTGAACTGGTAAGATTTCTGCAAGAGGAGGACCCAAAAATCGACTTCTCAGCAGGCAAATGCTATATTTCAGTTGATGGAAAAAATATAATTCTGGATTTGCTCAAATAAAAGCTCTCCATGGCAAAATCTGCCAGCGAATGAAATCAGGTTTGTAGGTATTGGACCTCCACTGACAGGTGGTAGTTCAACTGCTGTAGTTCATGTAACCAAGTGTGCTAATGTTGATGACAACTAGAAAGATCTCGAGGCAATATTACCAGGCAAGATTTTAGAATCAGATTACTTAAGTGAGCAACAGAGAAATGAGCTATGCAATCTCTCGTATACATATCTATAGACCTTTGCAGAAAAACAAGCTATAATAAATGTATACGTACATCACATGCAAGATAAGCCTCTACTACATGTAGCAAAGCCAGAAGGTAGTTTAAGATTAGTGCTGAATGCACGATTGATCTATAAGATTACAATACCTTCCAAAACAAGTCCAGAAAACCTAGAACAACAAATACAGAAATTTTATAGTGTGCTATATGTATCTTCGATAGATTTACTAAATTCGTGCTAGCAGATCTTGCTGCCCGCGGAATAAAGAAAATATACAGCATTCATTCATTATTTACTCCTTGGCAGTCCTCATCGGAGGTCGTCATTCATTGTCACTGTCGGTTAATAGGGATTTAATTATTTTACTTGCAGTTAATATGAAACACAATTTCGGTTTCTGAACAATTTTTATATTAAAATGAAAAGCAATGGCGGCAACGTTAAAAGAAACTGGGACCTCTTTCATTAAATTACTAACTTAATTCAGAACTTTTATAAAAGTTAGTGCAATGTCTTCTGAAAGTAGCAATGGCCCACAGATTTATCTTGGAAAGCAAATATTATGGTAAAATTTGTTACTGACCGTGAACTGAAATATATTTCCTTGTGTAAATTAGTATTAAACTGATTATCGGACTTCTTAATATTAAAATGTTTGCAGATCTATCGTATTTCACAAACAAAAGACTATGGCGCATGAAGTGTCGCCCGCTAACTTCAATAACAAAAATAAATGCTTCCGTTTTTTAAGAAAACACACAATATTATGAGTGTGTAAAGGTAGGACAGGTTTATAAATGAAATATGGTTAAACTTTAACAATATATTTTAAGAAAATAAAAGTCAACTTTCACTATTCGACGCAGCCTAACATTTAAAACAAAAGATCCTCTATATGAAACATGCGATATTTAAACGCACGTACTTGGTATTATTATTTTTAATAACAGTTCCAGTTGCAAGTTATTAAGTAACAGTCTAAGAAAGATCTGCTACGACCAATTCATCGAAACTGCAGAACTAATTGCTTAATGCAAATTAAGCTAATCGAGAGAGACAAACACAGTAGCAAAATGAAAAGAGCAAAAGAGCAAAAGAGCACGGCAAAAAAGAAAATAGAGTGGTGCCCTTGTTTGACAACTATTTACACTAATTACAAATTATGATCCTTGTATGATTATCGATATACTATCCACAGGAGTCATTCGTATTTACATTACTTCAGTAATTTTTGTGTAAAAGTTTGGGACCTTATAAGTCCATGTATGCAAGATTGTGAATTTCTTCCTGTACGTTAGTGTGCTATTTTTCTCATTGTGATAGCTCTCTACATCGTCAGCAACAGGTGGAGGACTAGACAGACTTCTAACTAATGGAACAATGGCGTTCGATCTTGTTGAGATTTCGAGATAATTATTAGGGGTTTGTGACTTGGTGAGGGAAATCTCTTACTCTCGAAATCATATGGATTCAGATGACTGGACGATTCCTGACAATATGGTAGAGTAAGTGATATTGTGATGGAAGGAGAGTCGAATGGTGAGCTCTACAGCTTATCTTCTAAGTACTGTTGCCAGACATATTATGATCTCTCACATACATCTAGTGAAGTGGTTTCAGTGCGAAAATCAGGGGCTAACACGAAGGTGAGTCAATAAGCAGCGGAAATTTCATCTTTTGTTTTTTCTCTAAGTAAGAGACAAGATCCTTCTGTAAATGCATGAACTAATAGGTAGACTAAATTTAAATCTATATCTCTGTGCATACCCTACAAGCCATTGCACTGTGAGTGGCTATGGGTACCCTCTACCACTACTAGTCATTTTCTTTTCTATTCCACTCGCAAACAGAGTGAGTGAGAAAAAAACTATCTACAAGGGTCACTCCAAAAAGAAATGCACACTAATTTTTTTAAAATCCATCTTTTATTCTACATGTTTGAAAGTTTTACAGTGTGTCAATACATCTTGTAGGAACAATATTTTCATTTCTCCAGATAATTTCTATCCCTCTCAACTGCCTTACGCCATCTTGGAACCAGCGCCTGTATACCTGCATGGTAAAATTCTGGACCAGCCTGTTGGAGCCACTGCACAAGGGAGTCATCATCTTCAAATCTTGTTCCATGATGAGAGTCTTTCAGTTTCCCAAAGAGATGATAGTCACATGGAGCCAGGTCAGGACTGTAAGGCGGGCGTTTCAGTGTTGTCCATCCAAGTTTTGTGATCGCTCCCATGGTTTTTTGACTGACATGTGGCCGTGGATTTTCGTGCAACAGCAAAACATTCTGCTTTTGCCGATGTGGTCGAACACGACTCAGTCGAGCTTGAGGTTTCTTCAGCGTCGTCACATATGCATCAGAATTTATGGTGGTTACACTTAGCATGATGTCCACAAGCAAGAATCCTTTGGAATCGAAAAACACCGTAGCCATAACTTTTCAGCAGAAGGTGTGGTTTTGAATTTCTTTTCTTGGTTGATTTTGCATGATGCCACTCCATTGATTGGCTCTTTGTCCCTGGTGAAAAATGATGGAGCCATGTTTCATCACCTGTCACAATTCTTCCAAGAAATGCATCTCCACCATTCTCGTACTGTTCCAAAAGTTCGCTGCATACCGTTTATCTTGTTTCTTCGTGAGCCACTGTCAACATACTTGGAACCCATCTGGCACAAACCTTTTTTAACGCCAGCACTTTCAGTATTCTGCAAACACTTCCTTCCCGTATCCCAACGTAGCGTGACAAATCGTTCACTGAGATGCATCTGTCAGCAATCACCAATTCGTTAACTCTCTGCACATTGTCTGGAGTGTGTGCAGTACGAGGTCTGCCTCTGCGAGACCAATCCTCAATACTGCCGTGCCCGCTTTCATAACGTAACCTGCTTGCTCACCCACTAACTGTACTGCGATCGACAGCAATATCTCCATACACCTTTTTCAACCTCTTGTGGATGTTTCCCACTGTCTCGTTTTCACAGCACAGGAATTCTATGACAGCACGTTGCTTCTGACGAGCGTCAAGTGTGGCTGTCATCTTGACGACATGATGTGACGGCGCCACTCACGGGAACAGGCTGAATTTAGTTTGAAAACAAGCGGGAAGGGTGTATCTATACACTGTAAAACTTTCACACATGCAGAATGAAAACTGTATTTCTACAAAAATAGTGTGCATTTCTTTTGGAGTGACCCTTGTATATGCCTCTGTTGAGCGCTAATTTCTCGTACCTTCTCTTTGTATTCCGTACACAAAATGTATGTTGGTGGCAGTCGAATCCTTCTGCAATCAGCTTCAAATTTTGATTCTCAATAGTTTCCTTGAGAAGAACATCATATTCCATCCAAGGATTCCCATTAGAGTTCTTGAAGCATCTTCCCACTAATTTGACAGGAACCAATACGAACACTTACATAGAACTGTATTCTGAGGGAAGCCTAGATCCACAGACTTGTACACGTTTGGGATGTTGCGGTCAGTAGACAGGTATTTTACTACTGTTCACTGGGTCAGCCTTTTCGTAATATTTCGAAAACAAGTCTCAGAACGTTTCGATTTGCAGAAGGGATGAAGCGGATCATACCGTTCAGCATCCTGATATTAACCCCAGCGACATTCAAGCGACCACTACTTCTGAGAAAGACAGGACAACTTTTGAGAGGGGGAATCATTGACATGGCAAGTGGTTGTTGTTGGATGGGGATGGTAGAGCCCTGACACGAGGGCGGAGCTTCGAGAACTGATGATTGCATTGGCAGCTGTTCACATGCGACCCAGTGGCAGGGCGGGGCGGTTGGGGCGACACAGAGGTGGAGCATCCTACTCTCCCCAGGTCTCAGCAGGATTATTTCGGAAGTTTTACAGCAGAATTCTAAGTAACTTACTTCCACAAGCGTGACAAGCCAATTGAGAGTCAGAAAGCGTTAGCGCTGGATGTCTTCAGCTATTTTGCGGCGGTTAACACCCATTTTGGTATCAGTAGAAACGACTACCTAGTCTGTGGGGAGCCTCCAGAGAAGTCACAGAAGCATCTGCAACGGTCGTCTGACTGCAAGGAAAAGAAACTACTCACCATGCAAAGACACTTTCATCATCATTTCAATTAATTGGTCCATCAATTTCATATAAGTGACGGCTGCCAGGCTGGTGAAAGTGATGGGAGAGCACCACAGATCTCATTTGGGAGTTGGAGATGTAATGAGGGGATTTTTGTGTTGCAAAGGGACCTTTTAACTGAATTTCAATAATACGCCTACACTGGGAGAGGTGGTCATCGTAATTAAATTAGCTACAATACCGGATTTATAAAGTGATACAAGTATAAACCTGATATTTACAACTTCTTTGGGGAAACAAATACGAGCCGCAAGTCGCATTGGAGCCAACACGAACATGGGAAGCTCATCGTATGATACTTTCTGTTAGATTAGTAGGCAGTATGCAACTCTAAATATGGATTTCTAAACGAAAAACTGTATGCGTTCCCTCGGAACGGGCACCACCGCACCTAGCGGTCACTGCGCGAACTACTGCATCTTCCGAGTGCTCACGCGGCCGCACATACTCAAGATCTAGCGATTTCGTATGAACTGTCGACAGTAGTATGTGTTTCGTGATTATGAGTCTGTGCGTACGAGGGCTCTCATCTGGCACGCCCCGGATCACACACTAGTCAGACATCCCCATAGGATCCAACGCAAGTGTGTGGTGAAATTTATCAGATCTAATTCTAAGTCGCAGCCAACATTTCTGAGAACAGTGTCAGTCAGCTGTAGAATTTTGTACGATTTTTTAAGACTCCAAGCCAGCAATGCATTTTAAGCAACACCCCCCATAGAATGATAGTCTTAATAGAGTTGCTCTGAGATATGTGGGTAATGCTAAAAGCTTTCTCTCCCACAAACAGCATCTGCAACAGAGAGATAGGTAGTACCTCTCGCAACTTGTCGAAGGTTGGCTGGTTGGTTGATTTGGGGGGAGGGACCAGACAGCAAGGTCATCAGTCCCATAGGATTGGAGAAGGATGAGGAAGGAAGTCGGGTGTGCCATTTCGAAGGAACCATCCTGGAATTTGTCTTATGTAGGGAAATCACTGAAAACCTAAATCATGATGACCGGATGTGGGTCTGAACTGTCGTATTCCCGAATGCGAGTCCAGTGTGCCACTGCGCCACCTCGCATGGTAACTTGTCGAAACCAAACAGTTCATCCCCCCTGAAAACTATTTTCCTTTATAAACAAAATTCCTGCCAAGTATGTCTCACACACATTTGTAAACCGTTAATCGTTCTGGGTTTTAGCGATGGCTTCAAAGTCATTCCTGGATGCTAAGGGAAATGCATTTTGCAAACCAAAACATGTGAAAATGCTGAACTTATAAACCATCCCTTTCCGAAAATATGTCTGTACTTGCAGACTTGGATTTTCACATGTTACCACTCTGTAGAAGCGTTTCTATTGTTTCCTGTCATACACCCTTCTCCATCACCACCTCATCCCCATTCCTCCTTCATCACGATTCCCTACCCTCCTACACCTGGAAATTTGTGAGAAAAGACCAATCTGCACTGAGGTGTTGGTTCAAGTGGTGAGATTTTGGTATCAGACAGAGAGAACTCTGCTAACTGTATTACCTGCTAGCACACAACTGAGGTCCGTGTCCATAGCTTCCTGCATCAGAAATGGAAGAAAAATTATGACAGATGAGCGTAAAAAGAATACTTTTCAGCAGATAATGGTGCTTCAACAGGATGGCTTGAAGATGCAGTTCGCAAATGACAACAATGGTTGTTCGTGCTCAAACCGCTGACTTTGTTTGAAATGGCTTGACAATCGATATCTTCCACTGCACAAGAGGGAATTTCTACTAGTCCAGCAGGTAAATGATATTATTCTTGGGTATTTTACTGTGTGTTTGATCACGCCGACAGTAGTAATAAGAGAACTAATAATGACTCTCCATGGAGCCAAACAGATGGTGTTGGAGCGAACCTGTGTGAGACCCCCACCATGCAGTCTGACAATGCCAGAGGTATTACGCTGGCACAACACATCACCAGTTCCAGCTACAGTCAGTGAATGAGCAACAACATGTCAGCAGCAGCCGAAATGTTCCAGCAACTCCCAGCAGAAAAGGAAGAAGCAGAGAAATTAGAGTGGTTGAACAAAGAGAGCATGGCCCCATTCTCCATTGTTGGCAGATACATCCAAGATGGCGGCCTGTAGACTTGGCAACACTGCATGACGAAATCGAAGATGTCGGCTGTGAAGTCAGCTGATGATGCAAGTACCATTTTCCGAGAGGGTAGCTTTTGGTGGGAAAGTGCCACACCCCCTGCCACGCCACCCTGGTAGGAAATTTGAATTTTGGTGGGAAACTGAATTATGTGCTTCTACAGAACACCTGCCTCCCCCCCCCCTTTCCGACTTTTTTGCGAGATGGTGCATCATCCTCTTGGAAAATGGGTGGGAATTTCGAATTTTCGAGGGAATTTTCCTTACACCTACAGCTGAGGAAAGTTAGTATGGTGTTGCCCCCACTAGAGACTGCTCATGATGTCATTCAGTTCGAATATAATTTGTTTAAATTTGTACAAATTTGTTTAAATTTGTATAAATTTGATTAAATTTGTAGAAATTTGTTTAAATTTATTATCTACCTACAGCTGTAGCGGCTTAGTGTGGTGTTACCACCACAAGAGGCTGAGATATCAGTGCTTGTTGAACTGCCTGCGTGGAAGCAGCATGTGTTCAATTAGCAAGATGTTGGTGCCAAACAGGGAGAGTTTTAATCGCTGTATTACATGCTCTCATTCAGCTGAGGAGTGCATCCATAGCTGACTGCATGAAGAATGGAAGCGAACATTAATGCTTGAACATATGAGGAGGAAGAGTACGGTCCTGAAAATAAATTCTTTGCATTAAAGATGCATTCCACAATGCATGGAAACATCTGTCTCTGCTGGAACTGTCTGTCATTTCTAAAACCTACGTATAAGTCTCCTCCACACATGAGACAACTTCGTCCAATTCAGGAGGCCAAAGAACTGAGGTAGTTCGCAAGTTCCGCGCTAGAGGGCGCCATGATAGGTCAGGTGATCATGGAGTTCAGTCAATAGGAGCACAGCATCATAATGACGTCACATTTTTCTCAGATGTACATGTATCCCAGCCTCCTGATCACCCGCCCCCCTCCCCCAGTGGTCTGTAGGGAAAAAATTGCAGGAAAAGAACTCAGCCTGTTCTGTGCTGTTGGAGAGAGGAAGGAGTATGTCTTACTTATTTTTGGGACATTTATTTAGGAACGGATATCACGTAGTTTATTTATTACACTGATACAAAGCACTCACCCTGGCATACGTGGGGCCACAATATACAGTTTTGTAGATGTGGAAACTACTCGTAAATAATGCAGTACACTGATGTGCAGACAAGCAAAAATGTCGTAAATTTCAGAAATAATCCAGTACACAGCATACAGACGTGCAAACTACTCGTAGATCTCCAAACTAATGCGTGTGTAACGCTGTGCAAAGATGCTCACAACGCTTAAACACCCGAAAATAGCGCAGTGCACAAACATTCAGTACACGTAAAAAAATGCAACGTATCAGCAACTCGAACCCTGATTCTACTGTATGGAAAGCCTAAGTGCAGCCTCTAACACATGAAAACTGTCCAGATGCGGGAGATGAAGCTTAGCTTAATGTACTTCAGTTATTTTGGTCGGAAAACTGACGCAAATATCGATCCTAATTACGTAATTAATCAAAAAGATCGGTCTTAAGTACACTACTAGATGCATAGCGCTGCACAAGGACGGCATAAAATCGCAATATAGCGCAAGAAACTTACGATACCATTGAACTGGTGTTATGCTGGTGGGAAAACATTTCACAATATCACGCGAAACTAACGACAGAAACACTCAAACTCTACCCTACAAGCTAGGGGGAAAGAGGCTGGGGTGTAATGTACTATCTTTCTTCTTTTTGGTGGAAAATACGTTCCACTGACTAGATGCTGGTGTTGGACAAAGAGGAGCAAAAAAAAAAAAAAAATATTATCTGCAAGCATATAGCATCTATCGCTGTTTGACGTCAGAGTTCACGACAGACGCCTACTAAAAATCACCCTACAGCCCAGGTAATCGAAGCCAAGACACGGTATCACAGCTGATGGAAAAAAATGCGTCACAACTCTAATAACACTTCGAAATTGTCGTTAAAAATCCAGCACTCATATTGAACGGGTCATAATGCAGCACATGTAGTGGTAAAATCGTCGGTCTAAGAGATTACAGAGGAGGCGGCAGTTGAACGTGCGTTCTCCTCCATGTACAATCACAAACTGCCAACAGTCGAGACCCTCTCTCCACCTACGGCATGGAAGGACCGAGGGAGGGAGGGAGCTACTCCACCACAAGCCCCGCGATACGTGCTGGCCACTGTCCGCCTTGATTCGCTGGTCCTTTTCCAACACAAAAGCAGAAAAAAGATACCGAGGACGAGGTGTGGGAGGAGGATTGATGACGATGACAGTGTCACGTGTGACACCGATGAGAGTTACCATTTAGGATGACCGGTGTTGCCTTGTAGCCTTTACCCATGTCATTGTCAAAGTTGCTAGTAACAAGACGACACTAGTATCGTCAGGGAATTGCTCCGGCTACATTGTTGTAACTTAAAGCCTGCATGGCAACGGAACAAACCAAAATGAATAAGCGTGGGTGAAAGAGAATTCCCTCTGGTGTAGACAGCAGGCGAGAGCAGGCGAATACAATTCATTTTCGTTCAGTTCACATTAGAGATGGACGAAACTGTTCTTTTCAGAGATTGGATCAGAACTGTTCACTCCCTGAAATGAATTAGCTGTTTTTCATGACTCACCACTCATTTACAAAAGAAAATAAATGAAAGGCACATTGCCCTTTAAACTTGGTTTATTCCAGTACTATACCTGTATTTTGATCTTATTTGATCCTATTTTGAAGTAACATAGATAATGAGTAAGAATTTTGTATTGTTTATTGAAATTTCCACGATATGACAAAGTTTTTGATTATTGATTTATTTTGCACTAGCGTGGTTTTTTGGGTGATCGGAAAATGTTGTAGCTTGAGATTTACATTAACAATATATTTGGCTATAATGTATTAAAATTTCATTAACCTCATACAAATACATCGCAAGCCATATATTTTTCCTTTCGAAGACGCCTAAAATCGCAAAATCCGTACCAGAATAAGAAAAAAAATATAAATTTGACTGTAAAACGAAAGTGCTGCATATAGCCTTACGCAGAATAAAACAAGGAAAATATTGGTGTATCACATTTTGCGATACGTTTATCGGTTCGCTCGTAATTAAAGCGTAAATTCGAGTGTCCATAATAAAAATCCTATAGTAAGAGTAGTCATCAGGAACCTAATCTAATCAGTTTAAACAAATAAAAATAAAATAAAAACAATTGATGTATACATAACATAATAATGTAATATACATAGCGGTATTACTACGAAGAACAATATCCAGTGGGGACAAACTCCGATGCAGAGGCGCTGAGTCGAGCAGGTCGAGCCGCGAGCTGTATTACTGCGTGAGCTGAGACCGCAGAGGCCAGAGTGACACCAGAGTCGCTTTGCTCGACGCTCTGGCTAGAGTCGAGACGGTGGGGTGAGCGTTGAGCGGGCGAGTTCCGAGGGTGGGGGGAGCTCACCCGCTCCGAGACAAATCGTCCGCTCCCTTGCGAGCAGGTTTTTGCAAGTAGTTCCTATGTTATCCGCTAGGTGGCTCTCTGTCCTGTTGCTGGCATCAACTGCCCAGAGGGCAGGACGTGCGACTGAAACGATCGCCGACAGAGTGCGATGCGAAGTTAAGCTGCGCCAGACACTGCACAGTGCACACGGCAGACGACGCACAGAGACGGCCCGGCATATGTGAAACACAAAATCCAATGGGGCACTGCACAATGCAGGCAGCCAAGGTAGAAGCAGGGCAGAGGCCGGCGCTGGCTGTGTTGTGTGGCGTGCACTGTGCTCTGACCAGCAGAGGCGCTGCTGATATGCTCCGTCTCTCTCTCTCTCTCTCTCTCTCTCTCTCTCTGCCTGGGAAACGTTTGGAGCTACCGTTCTTTTTTTCTGAATCACTGATTGTTCACTCCTTTGAAAGATTGAACTCTATGAATTAGTTCAAGAGCGGATCCCCCATCTCTAGTTCACATTCGCTGGTGTTGCACTGGTTACCTTTCTCTGAGAGAACCATCAAATAAATTTCGCGTTCGCTGTGCTTCCACCCCAGCACTATAGTAAGCCTTCATTTCTGTCTAGTTCTGTTGTTGGCTTGCGTTATGTACTACATCAATATCATAAGTGGTTCTGGGATCCAAGACATTAGCAGCACTAATGCTGAAGGGAAAGTGCTCAAGGGTCAAAGTGGGGACATAAGAAGAACGCTAAAATGATTAGATGCTTGTATCTGTTGGGAACAGGGTTTGACGAGCTCTGTATTTCCTTTTAAATAAAATTGGGAAAGAGCGAGTAGCAATGATACACTGAGGGCTTCGTGCGAATATACAGGGTGTTACAAAAAGGTACGGCCAGACTTTCAGGAAACATTCTTCACACACAAATAAAGAAAAGATGTTATGTGGACATGTGTCCGGAAATGCTTAATTTCCATGTTAGAGCTCATTTTAGCTTCGTCCACCTACGCTCAATGGAGCACGTTATCATGATTTCATACGGGATACTCTACCTGTGCTGCTAGAACATGTGCCTTTACAAGTACGACACAACATGTGGTTAATGCACGATGGAACTCCTGCACATTTCAGTCGAACGGTTCGTACGCTTCTCAACAACAGATTCGGTGACCGATGGATTAGTAGAGGCGGACCAATTCCATGGCCTGCACGCTCTCCTGACCTCAACCCTCTTGACTTTCATTTATGGGGGCATTTGAAAGCTCTTGTTTACGCAACCCCGGTACCAAATGTAGAGACTCTTCGTGCTCGTATTGTGGACGGCTGTGATACAATACGCCATTCTCCAGGGCTGCATCAGCGCATTAGGGATTCCATGCGACGGAGGGTGGATGCATGTATCCTCGCTAACGGAGGACATTTTGAACATTTCCTGTAACAAAGTGTTTGAAGTCACGCTAGTACGTTATGTTTCTGTGTGTTTCCATTCCATGATTAATGTGATTTGAAGAGAAGTAATAAAATGAGCTCTAACATGGAAAGTAAGCTTTTCCGGACACATATCCACATAACATATTTTCTTTCTTTGTGTGTGAGGAATGTTCCCTGAAAGTTTGGCCGTACCTTTTTGTAACACCCTGTATAATCATGTCTTTCGTGCGATGTGCAGTGTGGATGGAAAGCGTCGCTCTTTTTATTGTTACAAACAGAATGATTTTTATAGCGGAATTTTACGTGTCATTCAACAGAGTGGTTCCATATTAGTTTAGAGTGATATTCACCTTATCGATGTGTATTAACAGGGGCAGCAAGACACGAAAAATGGCGAGTACTGCAGCAGTAAGAGCACCGCCCTGGCCCCTCGATATGGAAATTTAAAGACTGTACCAAAATCTGACTAGCATGGACATACAAAAAGAAGTGAGCAGGGGATTTCAGTTCACATATGTTTATTAAAGTTTATTAACTTAGTGAAATGTGATTACAACTTCAATTTTATGTCTATGTGCAGTAATGTACATCTGCTATGCTTGTGACGGATGATGAATGCAATATTTGTTTAATGGCAAAAAAGATACTTTGCATGTGATGTTATTATAATTTAACAATTTTCAGATTTTTCGTACTACACCAGTACTCTGAAATCTTGCATCTTGCCAAATTCCGTGGTTCTACACCAAAGGAATGTACCCTGCTGGTTCTGATAAGTGAGTTTGCGAATATCGAAATATGTGACATAAATGACAGTATCTGTTGATTGATTTGACTGTGAAGCTTAAATGTTTTAGGGACCATAGATATGCCAATCGTTTATGAGAAAAAGGCTTCTTAACATATGGACAAACAGACAGGTGGATAAAAACAAAAAAATATTTTTCATGTTATATAAATACAAACTAATAGTTTTTGGATTTTCGGTTTACCGCCGGCCGGAGTGGCCGTGGGGTTCTAGGTGCTACAGTCTGGAGCCGAGCGACCACTACGGTCGCAGGTTCGAATCCTGCCTCGGGCATGGATGTGTGTGACGTCCTTAGGTTAGTTAGGTTTAATTAGTTCTAAGTTCTAGGCGACTGATGATCTCAGAGGTTTAGTCGCATAGTGCTCAGAGCCATTTGAACCATTTTGCTTTACCTGTAATGTGTGACCTAGCTTCTCGCCTAATTTCATGATTCCAGGTCAAAGGGGATTACCGTACAGGTTTTGATGGGTGGTTTTTGTGACTTTCTATGTGGTGTAAATTGCTGAGTTTGCGACTGAACTGACTTTGAAGCTTAAATGTTTAACATCGCAAAGGAACCGTTGACCTTAAATGTGACATGAATTTGAATTTGATACGCCTACCTATTCCTGAGGGAAAGGGATATTTTAACAGTCGGACAGACACGGACCGACAACAAAGCCATCATATAAGGGTTCCATTTTTACAGAATGGAGAAAGGACAATAAATTTCTAGAAAACAGAAAAAGTGGCTGTCTGTAAGTTACTATGATTAAAATTAAAAATATATGAAACACCTGATGATTCGCATTGCCTCAGTTCATGGAAACTGTAATTACCTGGCTGGTGTATGCTATCACTGGCATGTTACAATTTCTGATGATAAATAAGAAGTGTATAACAGATTTTACCGAGCAGTCAGTGGTACCTGGTCGTAATATCTCATTAATCATGCTTCACTGACTGTATATTCCTTATAAGAAGTTTAATGCAGTCGAACTGATTCGCACATCTCACTGCAGATATTAGGAAATATCTATACATATAATAGAACTGTAGCTAGCCGACGTCTGTAAATAGGACACATTTAAGGAAACTTAGTATGAGAGATCTCTATAGCAGTAATAGAAGCCAAAATAATTATTTTTACGATTTGTGCTTGTCTGCCTGTTTCTCTGTCCGTCCGTCCATATGTTTGTAAGCGCCTCACTCAAAAACTACTGCACGAAATTGGATGAAGTTTCCTCGGTGGTGTTGTTGGAGGACAAACCTAAAATCTGGTATACTTTTCATCTTGATATGCCGCTTAGAAGCCGATTTATCTATACATAAAGAGTGTTTTCTTTAACTGGTTCAGTGCACGGAAATCGGAATCCATAGGAGATACAAGAAAACCTTGTTATGAGTTCTTAGGTAATTTTTTGTGAAAACAATTTTACAATAATCAGATTTTTGGTCAAACATGAGATGTCCATGACAATGAGCAAAATGGGGAAAATATTTTATGTCGGGCAGTTCAGTTTCACGTAAGGATCACTTCATTAAGTTGGAAGAAAAAAAATCAGGACAGCAAGTTTTACAGCACTAAATTAAATCAATCAGGATAGAAATTATAGAATCGCTAAGAATCAGCATTCTATAATGTTTTATAATCATGATAGTAATGTTAAAAATTAAATCCCGCTATCCACAGACATTATTGAATCGGTGTAATTAATATCACTGATAATTTTGTTGAGTTGACACTAAAAATCACTTTCGTAATTTTCTTCAGAGGATTTCATACTGTCTTATCAATATGAATGAAGTGATATAATTGTGATTTCCTGTTAGTGTCCTCGTTCGTTTAAAATCTTTCATTCTTGAATTCATTGTTTAGTTGGTGTAACTACTATCGTTGGTAAGTTTGTAGCCGCACTGTAAACAATCTAATCTGTTTCTGCCCAAGCCAAACGAGCGCTATTCTGATGCTTAATAGAAAGTAGACTGTAGCATGAAGAGTGTCCAACATCGCAGCGTTCATGAATTATATCGCCTTGACCTAGAGAGTTTTTTTTGTGAACCCGAATCACATCTCAGTGCTAATAGATGCCCTAAAGCCCGCGTCACGTAAGACTGCACTTCCGTGCATAGAGGCGGAGCAGTAGGGAAGTGTGTGTGTGGGGGGGGGGGGGGGAGGGGGGGGAGGATTACGTAAGCGCGGTGGCAAAAAATGCGCAAACAAATCCGCGTTGCCGAACCGTGTTGGTGCTGAGAAGAATCAGACTCATTACACATTCAGATCTGTGAGGAACATAGTAAATTTTATAACTTATTCGATCAGTCATCTGAATGACAGAAATGTTAGTTCAAACGTTTACGCATTGTGTCAGTTGCTCAACAGCTTTGCTCCGCGTAATGTCGGAAGTTAAGGACATCTGAAGTGTGAAGTACACTTTTTCTCAAAAAGACGATTGTCCAGCGACAAGGCCATCAAGATTGCTTATAATATGTGTCATTTTGGTTCGGTTATAAGCAAAACTGTAATACACAGTCGCCTGTAGATAAAAACCGAAAATGAATTTCATAGGTTACAAAGCTGTAGCGTCCAAGCTCTGCAACCTATCCCTTTTTCGGGTAACAGCAGAGATGCAGTTGCAAATTTCAAAAGCTGACCGAATTTTTCTACTTTCGTTTACTAATTTGTTGTGGCTTAATAGCGTTAGAAAACTTTTCCTAAAGGAAGAAAGTGTTTTCACACAGAAACTTGTAACAATACGTAGTGTCCACCATAGAACTTGTTGAGAGCGGCTCATTAAACAATTGTTTCCAACGATCAATTGAAGTTCGAAAACAACAGTAACATCATTACAATAAGAGCAAGAGAAATTCTTTACACTAGCTAATGATCCATAATACTGGGCACAGAAATGAGTAAGGTATTTTCCCACAAAAATCTTTCACAGTTTGAGCGTTGAAGCGAAGAATCTAATGGGTAACAGAATTAACTCCAAATATAAAGTGAAATCATTATAATTGCTTGAAAACTCTTCTATAGAATTTTTTGAAAATGTGAAATTTTATAATATGGTTATGTTGGCGTATTTGAATATAGGTAAGTCTAAATCATTGTCTGTAAAAAATAATTATTGGTAGCAAAGATTAATTCAAAGTACTACAGTGTAAGTGGTCATATTTTTCGCTGAAAAACATTATTGTGAGCGTAAACTAACACTTTCCGCAGTAGAGTTGAAGACCACACCTGTTATCCACGGAACAACCAAACAACTTACATCATCTTCGAATAACTCGAGGGAATGCTGCCCTATAAGTAAGTCGAAAAAGACCGATATATCGACAAGTTGTTTTCCCTGTTATTTTAACACATTTTCCAATTCGTGCCTTGAAAATGACAGGTTGTTAGCTGTTGCCTGTTAAAATATCGCAATTTTTGACGAATTTATCCGGCTGCATTCTAACGAGTGCATAGCAAACGCTGGGAAAAGGTTAAAGTTCACAACTAACAAAGTAGCTAGCTAATTCTCCTTGTGCAATATATCGAAAATTATAGGTACGTCACTCATAAAAAGGTAATGTCTGCATAATTCTTAGGACACAATGAAGGCTAGGACGTTTTCGTATACTGTAAATGCAACTGATATTCTGAAACACAAAAATACTTTTTTAAATTACGAGTCTTTAAAAACAAGAACAATTATTATCTTACTTTGTTCCTGAGTCTACATCGTAGTAATACCATCGTCACTGCTATCTGAGTCTGTGTCCGAACCATCTGACTGCAGATTTACGATATGGGTTCAAGGCTTCTATCCATTTTCACCTTCCTATCGAACTCATCTTCCTGAAGTTTTTCAGCGTGCCGCACACAGTCTGCCAACGTTAAAGGGGATATGTTGTCTATTCCTTCATTCAAAAGCGATTCAGTGTCTGCTATCTTGAATGTTTTGTTCCTTTCTGCCACATAGCCCTTAACCTGGCCCAAATTAATTCCATCGGGTTATACTGGCAGTGGTACAGTTGTAAACGCAAAACTGTGTGACCACATTCACGTGCAAGTAAGTCAAGCTCGCACTTTTTCTCACGTGCCTTATTTAATTTACGAGCTGCAGGAGTTCCGCACGGGTCTGACTAAAACTGTGTGCAATATTTTTATTTTTAAGACAGAGCACAATATCCGCTCTCCTGGTGTTTGTACTCGGTATTTCCTCTCTTGCAGCTGAATGATAGCTGGCTTTGTCCATTACAACGACAGCCTGCGTAGCCAGGTATGGCAAGAATTGTTCAGTGAACCACTTCTTGAAAGTGACAGCGTTCATTTCCGAATGGTAGTCAATGTCGTTTTTCTTACATCTAAAAGCAAGTTTACTCTCAGGAACAAAAACGGAAGAAGAGCCAGCATGGAGAATAATTATTCGAGAACCTTTTCCTATGGGAACGTTAAAACCGCCACTACCATCACTCCTTTTCCAGCAGCTTTTCCTGGAATGATTTTGATTCACCCATGTTTCATCAAGATAATACACTGTTCTACTGGTGTAAGCAGTCTATTTAGTAGACCTGTTCTGCCAATGAATCGCAGTCTTTGGTTTGATCTACCAACAACATAATCTATGTGATCGTTCCAATTTACGTTATTTGTACTTGTAATGCCTAAGTATTTAGTTAAATTTACAGACTTCAGATTTGTGTGACTTATCGTGTAATCGAAATTTAATGGATTTATTTCAGTATTCGTGTGAACAACTTCACACTTTTCTTTATTCAGTGTTGTCGAAGAGACACATTCTGGCAAACAACACAGTCCAGTTCGGTAAGCTCACAGGCGTTAAAGGAAATGCTAGGTATGAAAAATTCTTTGTGGCCTTGAAATAATTATAAGGATAGTCTACTAAACATTTTGAGGACACCGATAATCATACATTTGTTTTCCAGACATTTTAGAGATCGTTTTCCATTTCAGCTGAAACAGCTCTTCTACGCATGCAGATGGAATTGACTGAAGTGCAATATAAGTCACATTTCAGAGACAAATTGTCTTACATTAAAACTGTGCAGGACGCCGATATTGTTTTCCGCAGGTAGTGTTTCCACGTCTCCATGACGAGGTTGGAGAAGAGCTACAATATTTCTGTTCACATATATGCGCGAAAGACCTTGTCTCGAATATGAAATTAGATAAGTCATGTGGCAACATGAGTGCGAAAATCTGTGAAACCGTCTGCGTTTGTGTGCCGACTATTTGTACCAGACAAATATCATATTGTGTCTCCAGCCAGTGAAAAGTAATTGATTAATACTGAAAATTTACTCCATTTGTAATCTATGTTGTTGAGAAACATGAAATATGAAACCAAGCATACAGTTCGACTGCATTGCCATCTAAATACGGTGCATTAGAAGTTTCCCCCTCTCCATCCTCCTCACTCCCAGACAGCGTGGGGTGGCGGTGGGATAGTGTGCAATGAAGCTGTGTACTATGGCACTCGTGCCGGGGCACGACTCGCGTGGTGAATTCTGGCCACCTCTGGCTCACACAGTGTCCACGTAAAGCATAGCTCCACGAAAAGAGAAAGTGTCGTCAACTACAAGTTATCGATGGGGCTGACAAGTGCTGCTGATGGAAATATTGATATCAGTGGAGGAGATAGCCATCTTAAGATGGACATCAATGCCTAGAACTGGTTATGCCACTGAAATAAGGTTATTTAAAAGTATTTGTGGCCAGTTGTGTTATTCGCCACCAATCATTAAGGGGTGTGGGGTTTACAAGATACGGCATGCATGATAAGTACATGTTTTATCCAAGATGTTAACATACACACATCAAAAAATGTTTTGCATCACCTCATGAAAACCACACATTGTATGTTATACCAACATACAGCGAGACCTTCAGAGGTGGTTGTCCAGATTGCTGTACACACCGGTACCTCTAATACACAGTAGCACGTCCTCTTGCATTGATTCATGCCTGTATTCGTAATGGCATACTATGAACAAGTTCATCCAGATTGTCCGACTCCTCATCGGCGATTCAGCGTAGATTCCTCAGAGTGGTTTATGGGTCACGTCATTCAGAAACAGCCCTTTTCAATCTACCCAAGGCGTGGTCGATAGGGTTCATGTCTGGAGAACATGCTGGCCACACTAGTCGAGCGATGTCGTTATCCTGAAGGAAGTCATTCACAAGATGTGCATGATGGGGGCGCGAATTGTCGTCTATGAAGACGAATGCCTCTCCAATATGCTGCCAATATGGTTGCACTGTCGGTCGGAGGATGACATTCACATATCGCACAGCCGTTATGGCGCCTTCCATGACCACCAGCGGCGTACGTTGGCCCCACATAATGCCACCACAAAACAGCAGGGAACCTCCACCTTGCTGCACTCTCTGGACAGTGTGTCTAAGGCGTTCAGCCTGTACGGGTTGCCTCCAAACACTATTGTCTGGTTGAAGGCATATGTGGCACTCACTGGTGAAGATAACGTGACGCCAATCCTGAGCGGTCCGATTGGCATGTTGTTGGGCCCATGTGCACCGTGCAGCATGGTGTCGTGATTGCAAAGGTGGACCTCGCCATTGACGTCGGTAGTGAAGTTGCGCATGATGCAGCCTATTGCGCACAGTTTGAGTCGTAACAAGACGTCCTGTGGCTGCACGAACAGCATTACTCAACATGGTCGCGTTGCTGTCAGGGTTCCTCTGAGCCATACTCTGTAGGTAGCGGTCATCCATTGCAGTAGTAGCTCTTGGGCGACCTGAGTGAGGCATGTCATTGACATTTCCCATCTCTCTGTATCTCTTCTATGTCCGAACAACATCGCTTTGCTTCACTCCGAGACACCTGGACACTTCCCTTGTTGAGAGCCCTTCCTGGCACAAAGTAATAATGTGGACGCGATTGAACCGCGGCATTGACCGTCTAGGCATGGTTGAACTACAGACAACACGAGCCTTGTACCTCCTTCCTGGTGGAATGACTGGAACTGATCGGCTGTCGGACCGCCTCCGTCTAATAGGCGCTGCACATGTGTGGTTGTTTACCTCTTTGGGCGGGTTTAATGACATCTCTGAACAGTCGAAGGAAATGTGTCTGGGATACAATATCCACAGTCAACGTCTATCTTCTGGAGTTCTGGGAACCGGTGGGATGTTTGTATTAAAAAAAAACTGTAATGTCGACCTGTGTAGGAACGTAAACTGAAGCACACGAAAATTTCTGCACCGACATATAGCCTTGGTAAAATAAAGAAAATGACAGAAGCTACATTGCCTAAAGGAAACCAAAGAATAATGTATTATGAATCTCACCTGCAAAATGAAGGACTGGCAGAAAAAAACTCTAAAAATACTGCTAAAAATACTAGCTACAGCTGGTCCAGGGAAATTAGGTTCATAATCATGACACTGAATGCCAATGAAACACATGACTCAACCTTTAAGTTCTGAAATTTCATTTGGGAAGAAAATAATTAAAGGCTCTAATATGAAAATTCATTTAATCTGATAACTTCCACTGTACAGTAATTTGACTCAGAAGATCAGTCAATACAATAATTATGAAAAACTTGACTGACGATGAAGTGGACCAACAATACAGGTCTACAAAAATGAATATAAACTTTATACCTCATCAAATAACACCTTGTTTTTCATTTCAAAACTTTTTTTATATCCGTATGCTGTCCAACCACTGTTCTGCGTCATCATTTCTCCTCGTAGTAAATCTGCAACTCAGAGAGTTCCAAGAGAGCGCTCATGAATTACACTGTACACTCAACGAACGAATCCGCTTGCTACATACCACAGCTAGCCACTACTGACTGTCAATGATTCTGTGACGTTGCAGACACAGATACTGTTGCCTAATAACTGTTTCTCTGACCACAATAATTCAACAAATATCAACACATGCAAAAACATCATCACAAAATAGTCTTCTTACAGTGTTCTTCAATTAGAATAGATTCTGAAATGGCACTTTAGTCTTCAGACACAATTCCTTGGATCGTTATTTCTTGTGAATCGTCCTCCACTACCCATTCATCTACATCGCAAGTATCCATGTCTCCTTACCCGCGAATTCTCCTTACAATATCTGTCAAGTTCTCAAAATTTTACGAATCATTTTCTTCATGCCAATCATACAACTTTCTACAGCACCTATGAAGAATTTCTGCTTCGACATTATCAGGCCTGCATTCACCAATAAATTATGTATTTCATATTTACTTCCCTCATCGCATCATTCGCATTGTTGTTTTGCATGTCACTGTTTTGCAGGATCGTTCTCACAAACGGCTCCAGGTAGCGCCATTTAAATGCCGTTATGCCTTGAGCCAGTGACAGATACAGACGAAACACTTGGGGGAGGAAAATAAACAACAATATCGCAACTTTTTAACTCGCAACGACATGTAGGCGCATTGAGAATTCATGCGATGTCTTTGTTAAGCAGACCTTTTTAGGTATAACTTTTCAACTTTCGCTGCGAACTGATCACTAAACCCTCTGGCAATGAGTTCACAAGTTATCCAAAAATACCGTTGATCAAGAATACCTTCCCGAAACACATTAGGGGCAGTCTATGTGTACCGGAAGCGTTTATTTTTTCATTTTTTGTCCTGAAGCAGACGTTTCATTTGAGGGAGCTGAAAGGTTTTGGGGACAACATCTTGAAATTAACTCCAGTTTCAGGCCATTGTAAAATCTAAAATCGATGCTTAGTGTAGCCTTGGGTGTAATCTCCAAATTCTGTTTTGAAAACATATCGCGTCCGGGTCTGCAAATAACTTTAGTCCACACACATTCTATTGCGGAATGCACATATCTATTTCAAAACCCGATTAACCACCCATTGCCTGAAGAAAAATTTTTTCTTTCCTCGCCTAGCAACAGCCAATATTTTAGCTTCTTTTTGCACTTTCAAGCAGGAAAAGGCATCTCTTCCTCTCGGAAGTGTTCACTGTTTTTCCTGTTGGGTTTTCCACAGATTACTCTACAAATTTAGATCACGACTTCCCCCATTCTGAATCGACAGAAACACCTACTCTGTAATTAGCTGCAACGTTTTCAGTAAAATTCTTTTCGCAGCTTCATGGGTATTAGCTACCTGGTCAGCGAAAGTAATCATAACATGCTCCCGTTTAGTCGCCATAGCACAAAAATGCATACGCAATGGAAAGAAACAGCCACTCGAATGCATTATTTTTGGCATTGTAGCTTTGCTTAGACAGGTGAGTCTGTGGGTGGGAAGACAACTGCATGTCAGCGTTCACCTCTCCCCGTTAACCGCGGCGGCCCAGCACACTCTCGCCTCGAATCTCCGTCCAGTACATGTTCCTTTTTTCCTTATTATTTGAAATTTTTCGGTAGTTTGCAGAGGTTTTACTATAAATGGCCCTTCTAGACTCGTTTTTCCTTCACGTGATCTGCTCGCAGCCCATAATCGTTGTTGATTTGCTTTCAGAAGTCTGACGCTAAGGAATGAATAACCGAACGACCACTACTGACGCTCAGTTCTATGCCAGCTAAAGTAACCACTACAGTAGACGTGACACCATTTACTGTTATTTATATCGCTTTGCTGCTGCAGTAGCCGATTCAGTGACACTGTGCCGCTGGACCAGACACGTCCGATCCGTTACAGTGCCCAGAGTTCAGGATATATAGGCACAAGACCGCACATGACAAGAGTACGGCAGAGCAGGTTTGCTGAACTATGTTTGCACTGTCAATTCGTACTAAAAATAGGGAGGGAGTTGCACCAGAAAATTTTTAGCCTCAGTTTAGATATGATGTAAACAGAAACGAACGTGTATAAGAACAGAATTTTCAGAAACTTGATAGAATCCTAAAAGAACAGAATCAAACATTTTTACTCACTTGAACCTAAATTGTTACAGTTCGAGTCTGATCTAAGCATTTAAAAATTAAATCCTTTCTTCTTTTTTAATTTGTGCGAAAATATGAAAAATTTGTTTCTTATTCTCTGGATGATGACAGCTGAGAACATTTTTCTCCATTGAAAGCACTTCAAGCGCATTTAGTCTTTTCGAATTCATAGCGATTTTTCGTAAACTTATTATTTTTTCATCGTTGAAAATCAGCATTCTGCCTCTCATGTAGTCATGGGAACTGTTAACAACACTTTCTACAAGTTTAGGTCCTCTCCCCTTCGCTCACATGCCTCCCATAAAAACTTACTTAGTTCTTTGGGTTCGTTGGCAGATTTTCAACTCTTAGGATCATCCTGTCAGTTTGTCGTGTAGTTGGGAAGCAGATTTTATCCCTGTTTTCATACTTGATTCGTATTAAATAGCGAAGAGCTGTTTGAAATATATCCTTGTTTTCTGCTATGTCCGTAGGTTAGATTCTAAGTTGTCGTGGTTTATGTGGTAACTGCTGTTTAGCTTGGGGATCTTGTATTGTGTTTGGTTGGTGTTCTTGGTACTTTGTTTGTTGCTCCGGTTTCGAGTAATTTTGCAGTGCAGCATGTTCTTCCTGCCTTATGGTTTCTAGTAGTGTGGAATTTAATGTGTTTTTGCTGAGGATTTTTCCTGATAGTGACTTGTTGTTTTTGATCTCTTCCGGGGAGTTATTTGTGAAAGGTGACCCTTGTATGTCCATTTCTGGGGTGGTTGTGTCTCGTGTTGCGCCGGTGAAGGATGTGTCTTTCTGTTCAGCTACCTCACTATTTTATTTTTCGTAGTGACTGTGTGTGCTACCCCCATAGGCAAAACGAACAAGTTTAATATAGGGTCTACATTTGGTTGTATTGCACTCTCCTTGTTGTGCGGGTAGTGTACGGTTGTCTTTCTGTGTGTTTGGCTGTGGTGTTGTATTTCTTGTGAACTCCGTGACATCTCCATCCTAAGGATGTTCAAGGACGTGGATACATTTCTCTGAACTATCTCGTGTGCATTTAGTCTTCCAGTTCGTCAACTCGCAAAGGAGGCCCGCCTGGCAGACGGCCCAATCAAACATATGATGTTTCAGGTGCCTGTCAACCTCATATTCAATTGCACCCTGCATGCACATATCTCCTGTATAGTCGGTAATGCTGAAGTACCTAAATTGTATTGTCTCCCAGAACTGAGGTCCTACATCATTATTAGTATTTTCATTTGGGGGTTGTAGAAAGCCCATGTTTTGCCGCAAGGGAACGACTCGCCGCCAGCCTGTCATTCTAGTTGACGGCGATTTGTACCTTTGCCTGTTTATGTTACTAGTTACGTGTGTCCCTGCGTGTGTTAGGGAGGTGAGTTTCTGACATCTATGGTAGCACTCCTTATTAATGGACGTTGTCCAGAACATCGTACTCGGTGCGCTCTAATTGTCTTTCGTAGGGCTGTTTATATGTAGAACAGTCCCGCCCCCCTGCCTTATCGCACGTTCTATTTCTGGGTTTGATAGGTATACAGCTTACAGGATTCTCCTGCCTGCATTCTGACACTTGTGTCCCGGTTTTGCACATCTCCCGCATACTGGTTCCTTGTCACAACGCTTCGATCGGTGACCCAACAGTTAAAATATTTTTCTACAGCAACAAAATCATTGATGAAGAAGGATTGAAACTGAATGAAAACCCTTTCATTTTGAAGAATCCGTAACTGTATTCTTGGCGACACTTCTAAAATATTGTTTACTGTCTTTTGTCCTTTGGTCCTGTTTTAAATTTTATTTTAACCTCGCTATCGAACTCGTCTTTAGTAATGTGTTCAGTCAGGTTTATTTCGTAGAGCTCTTCTAAGAATTCCTGGTCAGTTAAATATGTTGAGACATGGTGCACTGGCAGCAAGGGTCTGAACTTCTTGGGTTCTTCACACCTAATGTCCTTAAGCTGTAATGTTTTTTCTATTATCTTTTTCTTGTACAGATTGTATGCTCCAGTGTCCGCGTATACTCGCGGACGTGGAGCTTAACAAAAGCCGATGCACACGTCCCAAATGCTTCAAAAAAGTGAGGCAAACAGAGCGCGCAGCTGACGAAATATGCCGTACGGCAGTCGATTCCCAAATTATGGATCCGTTGCGCACGTGGTTCGTCTCTAAACCGAGTGTGACCAGTTCCGTGAAGCGCAGTACGCTGTGTAATTTGTTCCGCAGTCCGCCGCGCTGTTACTCGGTTGCGCCGGGAAACAGGAGCCACAGGCCACTTGACAATACCTGCAGCCGGCTTTCCGAAGACGGCGTCCGCTGAGTCGGCCGCTGCTGTCCGGGACTCCTGACTCAGCGGACACCTGTGGCTCTCGCAGTCAGCCCGCCGCACTCCGCGCCGTCGGCAGAAAGCGCAACGCGCCGCGGCCGACAGGGAAGAGAAGGGCCTGACGCTCCGCCAACGAAACTCGCCACGCGGCACGCAAGAATACATTCACTGTCACGAAAAGAAGACCTCTCAGGGCCAAACTACAGTCTCAGAACTACTCTTTAATACCTAACGTGACAAATTACACCTTTAGTTATCCACGCTGAAACTTGCATTGTACTCCGACAACTTCTTGTCACCACAAACGCCAAACACGTCCGCACGCCACGCAACACATTGCGAACTCAGAGATGCAGAAGGCCACGACGCCGCCCCCAGCCACGAGCAGCAGGCCGCCGTCGCAGATCGGCACGTCCGTGGGACATGGCCGCCATGCCAGTTACCGCCTGCGACGATCTGCGTTAGGCATTCTCTAAATGTCAGTTACCCTAGGAAACTGGATGAGCTGGAAGTATAATAATATATTTTCTGATGGGATATATCTCCACAATTATTATTGGACGTTAATACGGGATTCAGTATATCCCTTTTTATAACGAATTGAACTCCGCTGGGGACGCTTTCAGTCACGTATGTCAATTTCGGAAGGAATGACAATCCATTCTTCCGCAAGAGCCACAGTCAGAGATGGTATACTGTGTTATTCACAAGAATAAAACTGATGTAAACATTAGACCATGTATTCTTCCGCGTTTACTGAAATCTCACCGGATTTCATTTCACATGGAGCAGAAGCCAGCATGTCTCGAGTACAGTCGAGTACAATAATAGTAAAAAGTTTATTCTGTACGTTACGCGCACTTCGGCAGGAATCGTACGTCCAAACAGCTGTACCGGCTCATTTAACTTGGATAGCACTGGCCAGAGACTGGGTCAACCTCACCTGCTGTTATACGGCAACAAGGCAGTAAACGGTTAGAATTTTTAAAGCCCCAGAGCGAAGCCATCTCGCTTGCATTACGGTGGAGTCGACACGAGGCAGGCGCGAAGAATAACATTTCAGCCCCGAGAGCGGGTCTGGCGAAAACACGACACCAGAGCTTCTGGATGGCCAGGCAGCGGACCTCAGCAGAAATTTACTGCGGCAAAGCCGCAGGACAGGATCACGTCACATACTAGAAAAATCTCTTTAACCCAGCACGGCACAGTGAGATCCGCTGATGCCTTCGTAACAGCGAGACCTGTGTGGTGTGTCGTCAGATAAACATTAGCCATCACTTCGCTCCATAAGTACCCCAGCATTGCAGCTGGTAAGGCAGGCGGTCACTCGGATCGATGACGTACATGACGTTCGCACTCGCTTGCCTGTTTACAGTAAAGCGACGTCTGGCACACGCTACTGAGCAACGGCAGCCGCTACTGGGAGAGACGGCTACCTCGCCATAATTACCAGTCTCAGAGTGTAACACCACAACCTGCCACTGTCCCACATGGGTGGATCCGGAAGTCTTCACTATAGTCCAGGGACAACGCACCAGCGTTGCTGATTCTTCGTCGGACTGACCGGGGTAGGGTGACCAGAAGTCCCATATTAATCAACCCTTATTTAGCTGCACTGTCCCTATGCACCGACAAAATACTGGTGGGAATAACACAGACAGCCAAAAACCAATCACGCAGTCAATCAGATGAATAAAATCTGTCAACGCTACAGTTAAAAGTAGCAGTAAAATAAGTAAATTTGACGAGTCAGATATTCACAGATCTAATCGTCTTGCAGTTTAAAGAAATGAACTAAATCTTGCAATTTCCGACAGAATTGAGGACAGGGAAACTGATCCACAAGACACAACATACAGTTAAAATCAGCACTTAGCGAAATATGCTGCGGAGTTTTCCACAACAGATAACGCAACCCTTTTTTATAAAATCGGGAACGTTCCAAAGTCCGTCCGAAACTGGACGGTGCACAAATAGAATTAAGGTCTGACGCAGAAAAATGGTATACCACATTTCTCTATCATTACCAAGGACTTCGACGCCTTCAACGGGAAGTTCATCCATAAAAAAAAAAAAAAAAATAGGCAGTGCCGTTGAACATCCGGGAGCCACGTTAAACGCAGAGAAAAAAAGGAGGGAGAGGAGAAATAGTGAACTGAAGTCCTTGTAAGAATACGACATGCACACAGGAATCATATATAAATTGACGCAACGAGCAACATTGAAAGGAAGTACTGTTAAGCCTGTGCATTTTAACAACAAGAAACAAAAGCCGCCCGGAGTGACCGCTCGGTTTGAGGCGCCCTGTCACGGATTGCGCGGCCGGCCGAAGGTTCGAGTCCTCTTTCGGGCATGGGTGTGTGTGTTGTCCTTAGCCTAAGTTAGTTTAAGTAGTGTGTGAGTCTAGGGGCCGATGGCCTCAGCAGTTTGGTCCCTTAGGAATTCACACACATTTGAAGAAGAAACAAAACTCGACGTGCTGACCTACTTAATTTTGTCATCAATAAATAAGAGAAACACGTAGCACAAACTAGACCTACTCAAATGTTTTAGGAAGATTTTCAATCCTCCAATTCTTAAGAGAAGTGTTAGCCATTTAAAAAAATTAACATACACCCCAAAATCAGCTTTCATCCCACCTTCCCAAATTTGTGTAATTTGCTTTGAAAATGTTAAAGTCTTTATGCTTTACCATAATAAAATCTTACAATTACTTTCCGTAAAATTCTTAAACCATCAACCATTCCAGGAGAAAAAACAACCATTTGAGACACACCCCCAAAATGTACTTTGGAAATGCGTATAAACTGCTTTACGTAACTGTTGATTCAGTGAGCCGTTTGCAGAACTGTCGTCCGTCGGTTGTCACAGGTCCGAGCGCCCTTCCACCCCATCAGGCCGGCGTCGTCTTCTGCAAGGCGAGGCCCTCGCGCTACCAAACTACAACTCACTGAGACACGTGTTAACGGTCGGTTCTATACCACTTGTCCAGAAATAGTTTTAATAAACACACACGGGGCGCGAATACAAGTCCAGTACAAAATAGAACAGTGCCTTTGTGAAACCAGACTCAATATGGAAGCACTGAGCTACCAGGGGCGCAAAATGCAATACACTGAAATCAAGGCCGGCAACGCCACGTGGCCACATTGAACAAAATCGCAAGAGAGACGTTACAGACACCCAGAACAACTCAAAGAGGTGGATAACAGACGGAAGGTTAAACCAAACACACGCTCAACTTAACGTCAACTCCGTAGAAGACAGCAACTTGCACTATTTAAAGGTGGGGTTTAAGCATACACACACACGCTGCATCGAAGATGTCAGGAAATATCTACAACAGACCACTGGGTGGGCCATTAGATTAATAGAATAAAAATGAGTCAACTGCCGCCAAGGCGCACTATTCAGGCTCATTCTTTCGAAATTTCACGTAAGCGAACAGCCAAACCATCAGTCAGAGTTTTATAACGAGGCTCAAAATTCGTGTCCAGGATCACATGGCCAACGGGCCTGAGAGAGCATAGTGCCATCTCTTGGACATCAGTGCATGGTGCAGTCCAGCGAATCGGTTGGCATATAGGCGCACAGTGCCTTGCTGACTTTTAACAGTGTAATTACTTATGGTGAGTTATGTTGATGGTATCCCTTGTGTGAATGAAAAAAAAGCGATCTATTCAATTACGTCTTTTCGATTTTACAAGACCTGCGTCTTCCAATATGGCAGAGAATAATGACCAACAGAAATATAACCCCTTAAAATTGAATTTTATAAATAAACGGTATATCCTCTGCTTTGTAACTGAATTTCTTGCTATTAGATCCTTCCTCCCCAGCATGGACTCGTCTATTTCCAGGTGTGGGAGGGGAGGGGCCAGGGCGATTTGCCAGAGGGGGAGAGGTTAATTAATTTATTGATTTAATTAATTAGTCACTCAAACTAATGGAGTGGGAGGGGCTTTTCGAAAAATTCAGGCCTGAAACTTCGCTTGTATTGGCGAGGGGGAGGGGGGAGGGTTGAAGGTTTTCAGAGAGGTGAGAGAGGGTAGGGGGATGATGGGTCAGAGGGGAGGGCTGGGGATTTCCCAGTAGGGGAAGGGGTTAATTAATACATCGATTTAATTAATTAGTCAATTAATTTGATATCAAAAGAGTATTTGTATCAGCGAGGGGTTTCCCAGAGCGGCAGGGGAGGGGGAGGTGGAGGGTTGAGGGGGCTTTCTCAGAAGGACATATTATCCCCAGGTGTTCATGCATCAATTAACAGAACAATGTGTCAAGGGCAAGGGGAGGGGTCATAAATCAATCAAGTTTCCCCTGAATGTTTGCAACTTGCACTAAAAATTGTCTCAGAACGCATGTTTTCCCTCTACTCAAAGTCAGTCCTATAAGACTGTGGCTACTAGAGTTTCTGCACTATGTGGCAGATGGAAAAATTATGCTCTTAGGTTTTCCTGTCATTTCAGAAGTGCAAATTTCTCCTTACATCTTTCACCACCAGAGCATTCCTGAAGCATATTATTCTGTAAATATTGCTTAATATCATGCTAAGAGACACCAGAACACATTGGTTACTGAGCTCAATCTTTGTACAAAGGGAAAGTAAGCAGTGTGAAAATGGCATACCTATAGGTAATAGCATTCATGTTCTTAAAATGATGCACCAGGTATTAATTTGGTTAAAGTTTTGAGTTGTAACGAAAATTTGTTCAGTGGCAGGATGGATGGAAAACTAAAATTGTCAAACTTTATTGTATATTTTCTGTTTGACTTTTATTATTTTTCTAAAATTAACTACCAGTGTAATCTAACAACACCAAATACTTTTTATATGGACCTCTATACACTTTCCTGTTTTTTCTTGTAGTAGGCTCTGAGTCACAAAAAGTCCCACTTACTCCTCGCGATACCAAGGGGGAAGGGGAGGGAGTACTTCACGCCCGCCTTGCGAAAAAGCTGTAATTTAGTCAGTTAAATTTTTTTTTTAATTCTGAAAAATGTTTGTTGTTTCTAATGAATTCTTCTGCCAGACTTCATGTATCTTTTAAAATTTCCAGTTAAACACTACCCATAAATTTAAGTCTCTGTAACAGTTTTCACTTTCCCCAATAAGTGTATTATTCAGTGGTTCGTGATTCAGGGCCGTATTTACACACCAGTATTTCTTAAAAAGTATGTTGAAAATAAAAGTCAACAACAATGAACGAAGTTTGCATTTTCCCAATTTCTTTTGGCGGTCATGATGTCAGTAGTATACATTATTGAAAGTGTGTTGATATTGCAAAGAACGTAATGAAACGTGATTTGAGCCTCTAGACCATTCTTACAAATCAACATCTCTTTAAAAAGTGTGTTGTTGATATAATTCAACAACAATTAAAGAATTTTGTTTCTTTTAATTTTTTTTCAGGTGAGCACAAAGTACGCTCCCACCACCATCCCCCCTGCCCTCACCCCTTGGTAACGTGCGTTATGCAAAATCCCTTGGTGTCAGCATACAGATGGAGCATTACATAAGGTAAATGTTAAACGAAAAATCAAAATTAAAGCAATCACTTTTAACAAAGAAATCTGAAGAATCCATCACAAATAACTATTTCAGCGGTGACTTGTGTCATGCTATTGTGGCACCAAACATCCCGTTTCGAAATCTAGAAAATCCTAATTTCAAAGGTTTTCTTGAAAAGTACTGCAATCAGTCTGTTCCGGCAAAGGCAAAGTTGCGTAAAAATTATGTGGATTCAGTTTCCACTGACACACTGCATAGAATCCGAGAGAATATTACGGAATCTTGCACATGGATTTATGTTGATCAAACTACTGACAGTCTTGTTCTGTACGCTGTAAGTCGGATTGTTGGCACGTCGGACCCAGATGCCACTTCTAGCACTTACCTGATTTGTTCAAAACAGCTCCCAAAGAGTAACTAGCAAACAATTTGAATGTGCTGTATCCAAAAGGCCTGGATAGAAACGAGGTGCTTCTGCCTCCCAGATGCCGCTGCATATATGATTGTAGCGTTTCAGTTGCTTCAAATTTTCTACCCTTTGATACTGCATGTACATGGTACCAACAGTATAGCAGAGCAAGTATGGCTAGAATTCCCTAACGTAAATAAATTAATCACTATAGTAAAGAAAATTATTTCCCCAGCCACATGAACATGTTAATCGCTGGAGCAGGTGGTAGTAGTGCAGTAGTGGACTACAATAAGCACCTCCCAGCACCGCAGAAGGTAACTGGAAACCTACTGAACGATGCCGCCTCTGTTACTTTTGCAGAACACGTACTCCAAAATTCTTCAATCCAGCGGGACTTGGCATATATTAGAGCCCACTACACATTTATAGCGAGGACCACTTCCGAATTAGAAGGCTCAGGTGACCGACCTACGAGAGCATATCCTTACTGAAGGAAGTGAAGAAGAAAGTTAATGAAGCGCCGAATGAAGTGGGAGGAAAAGTATGAGCAAAAACGGCTGAATTACTTGTATACAACAGCATACATAAGTAACGGAAAATCCTCGTCCCTTGATTGCAGCGTTCGTGTCCAACATGAGACGAAAGTAAAACTCCCCCCTGTCACATCTGTTGAGGAAGAACTTTTTTCCGGCTTATAAATAAATACTGACTGACAAGCGCCTTGGTTTTACTCTGGAAAACGTAGATATGGTTTTAGTTATTTAGCGCGAGGCCTGCTATGGTCTGAATGTTTGAAACCACTGGTTTATCAGTAATTAATTTCATTACATATTACACTATTTCAACGTATGGCTGTATGTGTTTTATACTATATTTTTATCTAAGGAAAACTGAAGAGGTTTGAGATCAGTTTGAGCATGAAAGTAGGGTAGCGTCTGCTGTGTTGAGCAGTTGTGCACATTTATATTTTCCTTTTTTTAATGAGTAACAATATGCTCATATGTCAACAATGTTTATTTTACTTTGTAGTTAGTTCTACTACATAATACTTTTTAGGTCCTATTTCAGGATTTATATAGCCGAAATGAAGATCTAAAAGAGCATATTTTAGGTGCCAAAAATTCACTTTTTTACGACCTAACAAATGCGTGTGCTAGTAATAACCAGTTGCACAAACGCGTATACATAACAACATATAGTATGCCTTTTGATTTATCATCTTGTAAGAAGCTTTGTCGTTGTTTATAATGTGAGCCTTCAGTGACATATTATGATAGCATGTGGGACATAACTCATTTTTAACGAAATGAAGCCTAAGACGGACAACCAACTACGTCCATGAAAGAAATGCTAATGTAGACCAGTTATCTACTAGAAGATAAACAAAATAAAGGTGACTGACACAGATGACAGTTTTAATTTTTCTTTTATATCATAAATGGTTTCAATTTACACTTCAAAATCCAACATGGAAGAAGTAACGTAACTACAGGATAGAGTCGTGGACCTGAAATGCCATTTGACGTTTTAAAGAAGAGAAAGACAGGGGGTTGTAAGAGTTTTTTATTTCCTTATCAGTTAGTATCTACTGCCAAATAACAAGTAACCAACAGATGAAAAAGATCATATTAGACAGGCCTTACATACTGCAAAAACCACGATATGCTGAAAAGACAACTTGCAGAAACTATAAATTATCGAGGAACGGCTGAATTACAGCCAAATTACAGCAATATGTCAACAATAATCAGAAATGGCGAAATGTAAGGATCTAAAGCAACCATGTTGGGCAAGGGAGTCTGCATACATCTGGCGAATAAGGGTCTGAAAATTTGAAGAGAGATTAGGCGAACGGAAAAACAAGGTGAATTTTGGATACATTGATCAAGAAGAAGGTTGTTTTAAGCATGTTACGGAAGAGAAGATTGAGATTTTCGAGCACATCATGATTGTGAACGACAAGAATTTGACTCAAAAGGTGTGGAACGAAACACACTTGACCGGGAAGAACTGAATGAAAGAAGTCGGAAAGGAATGGAAAGCAACTGCGATATTGGAAAAAAATTGATAGGTTCTGACACAGGAAAAAAAGTGGGATATCCTAGCTGGACTAGTACCGGACTCAAAAACAAGATGAAAATAGGGAGAAACAAGAGGAACGAGAGGTGTTGTTTAGAAGGATGAAGTGATGAACAACTCATTCGAGAATCCAAACGATCGATACGAACCAAAGAAGTAAGTAAACTGCCACTGACAGACATTTTATAGCAAAAAATATCTTATTTCATTCGGTAACTTTTTTTAAAATTTGTGTAAACTACTTGAATTTTTTTCAAATTTTTTACTTTTGCCTTGCTTTGCAGAAGATCCCTTGGTATTTCACTTAAGCCTGGAAGAGTAAAATTAGATCCAGAACAAAAAAAATTAAAAACAAAGAAATGAGACCATACACGTTTTTCCTCCAATCCCTTAACTGCATCACGTTCTATAGAGCGTGCACCATATGAACTGCATACGTAAACGTGGAAAAATAACCTGTCGAGACTGTGATATAATGGCATCAATAAAAACACGTTGCGTATCATTCCTAGCGCTGAGTTGATGAAGGAACACAATATCAAAGGAAGAAAAATGAAGCTTGAGTTACAAAATTTTATTCAAGATGCAATAAAATTTTTAGCCCTATAAGTTCATCATTAAGTGCTTAACATGCAGGGTATTCCCAAATTCCCGTTACAGATTTCTAGGACTTGTAGGGTGGAGTGAACACATAATAATTTGTTTAGAAACCCATTTGCGGAAACGTCACCCAACGACGCTACAGACCGTCAAAGTTAATACGCGGCGGTGTCTGTAAATGTATGTATATGCAGGATGATTCCGTGATGATGTTACAACTTTCTAGGACGATGGAGAAGGATAAATGTATCAATTTGGAGTGAGGTCTTTATACGGCAACGAACGGTCGAATGTTATAAGCGAAAACCGTTTTGATACCCCTGACAGTGGAATACATGTATTGTATTGTTGTTACTAAGATTTTAGGGCAAGCAACTTCCGCATGAGCTAGTAGGGACCAAAACAAGAAAAAACGTTCCGTAAACATGGGCTCTAAAACACATACCTGAGGCACTACGAGCACTTGTTTGTCTATGCTGCTGTGAAACATCTCCTCTATTGAACAAGTGCTCATAGCTGATAAGGTATGCATTTTAGAGCCCACGTTTGCTAAATGTTTTTTCTTGTTTTGGGTGCATACTTCTACCTTTGAAAGTTGCCTACCCTACAATTTTAGCAACAACAGTAGCGGTACATTATTCCGCTACCAGAGATATAAGAACAATTTTCTCTTGCAACTTTCGAGTCCGTTTCCGGACCAGGGACCCTTACCTCAGATTGATACATTTATCCTTCTGCTTTCATCCTAGAAAGTTTGTACGCCTGTAAATGTATGTCTGTACAGTGTTAACTTTGAGGCTCTGTAGCGTCGTTGGATGACGTTTCTAGACATGGGTTCCTGCTCAAAGTATTATGCACCCACTCCTCTCTACAAGTCATAGAAGTTTGTGACGGGAATTTACGAACATTCTGTATGTACGTAACAGTTTAGAACCTGTTCTTTCAGTAGAGGTTGTATAAGGTTGAAGCAGAGATCATTTACGTTTAGTAGCAGATTCCTCCACATTACAGTTTCCTTGCTAATGACTACATTTCAGCTATCTACGTTATATGAAACTAGTACGAACTTTCGATCGAGCGTCTATCAATGTAACGAGAGACAGGTTTCTACGCAACAGACAGTCCTGAGCAGACACCATATACGAATACATCATTATGTAAATAAAGTCGCACGTTTGACAGCTATGTGCGTGACATAACAAATAACTTCAGAGCATTCGCCAACTATGTCAGAAACCAAGCCTGTGAGCTTCGTCTTGGAGACCTGGGCTCTGTGTTAAAGGCACTCAGTACGTGTCAGCTATGTCATTGGCAGCTACATTAATAAGGTGAGGCTGTCACCGTTCCGGAGGCTGGTCTGAATACCCCTATGCGTTGCTGAGCGTGGTGCTACAGAATGTGGTACGCCCTTGTCTTCCTCCGACCCTTGAACTTACCCACACAACCAGCTTTAAGGGGACCAACAGGTCAATAGGAACCAGAATCGCGAAGCAACAAGACGTTTTTACATTAAAAAATCAATGCCGGGGATGAAACAAGAAACTTATCGAGAAACTCTGTAGTACTAACTGGAGAGCATCAGTAGAAAGGCTTCGAACTTCCGCAGTTGAGTGTCGTGCTCCGGTGTGCTTGGACAGCCCACACGTAAATAGGGCAGACATTCAGCTCAATAAAACCACAAGGATCATCTCTGGGTGGACGATAACTGCTCCCCTATACCGACCTCCAATATTCAGCCATATAGTCCCTCCTATGGTAAGAAGACAAGAAGCAATGTTGAAAGAATATTCCAAAATGATGAATAGTTCCCACCATGAAGATATTCCTGGGTTGACAACAAACGGAGTTGGTGACAGATTCCCATCCCTGCGGCTGGCGAAACGACTTGCTGATAGCAGCTTCACCATTAACACTAATGGCGCGACTCCAGGACTACGAGTGACCCACCCAAAGTGCGGCATATTCATTAGCCTCTACAGAAACGAAGGGTTTTGAACTCCCACAGCATTAGTGGACGTATATGAATCGCATCCGAACAAGACGCCGAGTGTGCGCGTAGAACAGCCACATGTGGGGTAAGCTGTCCAGCCCAAGCTGGTTGTGGAGCTTCGAACCGGCACATAGTCGAGGAGTGTAGACTGAGAGGCTACCTGTGAGGTCCAAACGTCTTTTCCGTGGCTGCACCATCAAGCCTCGAATGTGTAAGAAGAATGGACATTAGCACGTGACAACTGATCGTTGGTTAAATGTGCCGTTTGTGATTTTTCTCCACTTTCTCTCGGTATGTGATGTGCAGTGTTATACATCAAATAAGTAAACTGTTAAAACTACTGTAAAGTTTATTACATGTGTTATACTATTTATTACATAGATCCATAGTGAGGAGATACTCTAGGATGTCGAATATCAAGAAAGAAGAATACGTAATGAAGACAGGAAGACATAGGCCGCTGTTGCTTTCTTAGATCTTAGGTAGACGCTTCTCTGCCCGTTACCTTACTTAGGTCGAATATCGAGCTGATTAAATTTCCTTTGTAGGTTAACTGAAACTATTTTCCGCGACCCAACGATTTAATACATGCCGAATAGCTCAGTCTTAAATTAGTACGCTGTTAAGTACCAGAAACCAAGACTCTTCGTATTATAATACACATCCGATATCGACAATCGTTCCTGGGAAGTCTGTCGTGAGATTTCGCTTCTGATTTGTAGATTACGAGCATTGTGTGAGATCGAGAAGTGATCCTTGTCGATTCCTCGTATGGAGGGCGCTACAGTCGACAACGTGGTATCACAGTATCTGTGCACACTACTACACCCCATTGACTTCACTAGCGTTGACTGCCGTAGTTTGTTGCGTCCGTTGTGTGCCTCTCGCTCGTCGTGGAAACATCTTACGGTGGTGAGGAGTTTGCCTGTATTACGCGAGCAGTGTGTCCTGGCCTTCGCCTCACTGCGGTTCACTGTTCATCGCTGCAGTGCTTGGTGAGTACGGAACATGTGCTGATGTGCTGCACAGTGTAGTTGTTAGAAAATATTGACGGTTTCTGCACAGACTACGTATAAGCCAAGTCGTGATGCCGATATATGCTTTGTATACGGGGCTTTGGATAACTTTAATTACTTCCTGAAACAATTTTTACTTACGTATTCGGAAGAAAGTTGAAACGTCAGTTGTCTGTATACTCTTAGTAGTAAAAAACGAAAAACAAAAAATTCTCAGACGCCAATTCCTAATTTCTGACAGCAACTGCTGAGGGAACTCTAGCATAGTAGCTGCGCTCTGTAGTCAAATGTAGAATTTTCATCTGCGGAAGATTCAATTAGAAAATGAATGACAGAGCTCGTGGTGCATCGCAAGTGCTACTCACAACTCTTCCTAAGACAAAGTTAACTATCCACAGAGTAGACACTTGTTTCGCGTTCTTCTCCTCCCTTAATCTTCTCTATTACGGCACTTGCTTGACTTGCACACTGCAGCCCGAATTAAAACCAAACCAGTTAATGTGTGCACTATGCTTATTGTTCGTAAATCACGTGATTGCTGCACTAGTCCCTTCTGACCTGCCAGATATTGTCTGACCACTTTAATAGTAATCGAATGCTGTGTACAGCACTGTAGTAGCTCTTACGTAGTTACTGCTGTATCGTGTTCATTAATTCATTTGGTTCGAAGCAAGTAAAGAGGCAATTTCTGGACCACTGCAGATACTATCTAATACTCTAAGACATTTGTTTGAGGTATTTAGTGTCTCTTACATATCTCGCTTTTATCATTAGTAATGTGCGGGACGAACATGTGTAGTGTGTGGATTGAAATACCTGTAACCTCCATCGCATTAATGCTATTGAGAAAAATTGGTAGCTTATATCATCAGAATGTCTTACAAAATTGAGGATAGTAATGATCTTTTGAAAATGATTGTTTCGTGACCGAAACAGAATTGACAGAATTGAATGATTCAGTTTTTATCCCTCAGCAAATTTAATTTTGGCCCCAGGCTGGGAACGACTGGTTTACACTTAGACTGTAGGAACAACTGTTTGGTGGCCACCAGAACTTGTAACAGTTTAAAGGCCCCTACACACGCTTCAGGATTTGGGCCAACCGACCGCCCTATTTCGTGGCAGCCTGCAGCCACGTCTCGACAGACAGCACTCGGCGATTACAGCGCCGGTGTGTTGATTTGCTAACCTTAACTTCATTGAGTTTGTCCTGAAAGTTGCTCCTTGGTTTTGCACAAACAAGGGGGGTTTTCCTTGGCTGTTCTATACGTAGCAAAGCCAAAAAATCAGAAAGCTGTGGGCAAAATAGCGACTAATGCAAGGAAAGAAATTCACCAAAGTTCTGCTACTTACGCGAATGGGAGCCGATGGTTTTCGTAATTATGTAGGAATGGATGAATCGTGTGTTTCGGACCTGCTGAAATCAAATCATTCTTACCGAAAACTGATAGTCAAGAGAGGCTGTGGCCTACACTGATTTCTGCCCCATAGCAGGAGTTAGAGGATCTCAAATTCAGTGCTGTTGTATCCCCACAATTATTAATTACAAAGATTCGTGAAACATGCAACGTGATTTATAGTTTATTACAGAAATACATCATGGTAATGCAAGATTTGACTTATGTAACACTCACAAGTAAGTTTAAAAAAATTCTAAATTCGAAGGCAGTCTAAACATGGCGGTTGCGCACACTGCGTAATAAATGCCACAGGTACAAAAGAAATGAACCATTTAGCAACTGTTAGAACAGTAAAAAATCACACTTCGCTTTTCTCATGTAAAATCTGGGTAAATGCTATGGCATGGAAGGTAACTGAAGAGCCGAATATCTTAGCGCTGAATTTATGAAGTTTCAGTGACATAAGCTGCTGACAGTGAGTGCTTGGATTTTTCTTAACACTAACAAATTTGTGGAAAATTCATCCTTACGTGCCATTTAGATTACTTGAAATTCTAAGAAATTTAAACGCTTCTTTGATTGTAGTCTTACCAGGAAATCAGTCTGGACATGTAAGTCTTGCATGTACTGCTTGGGTGTTAGCTTATGAAAATAAAAAGAACGTAAGTTGTTACTGAGTCAGTCTTAAATACTATGGTATTTAATTTCGGAGCGAATGTTTACCTCAAACAAATAGCTTAAATATCGTTCGTAGCTAGGTGCTGTGATTTTACTGTCGAAGATCAGTTGCGTAACCTGACTTGCGTGCCGGCAACATTTCCACAATCACCGTTTCCAGGCTGTTACCATTAGAATTTGCTCTAAGCGCAAAGCCATTGGTATCGGGTTTTCTGTTCCAATGGTGAGAATCAACTTCACAGCTACGTATTTACCATTACAGTACAGTTTGTCACTATCGCGACTTCGAAAAAGTTACTGTAGCGCAGGTGAGATGATTTGCCTTTATTCTCGCATTGTGTATATTAACGGAAGCGCCAATGGAATCTGTAGAATGTAGAAAATACAACCTTAATATGATAGGTTAGCCCCTGAAGTTTGAGAAATTTTATTAAACTGATATCTTAGGAAGAATTATTCCAATCAACCGAAATGTTTAAGACAACAGCCAGAAAACACGCATGCTAGAGAATAGATGTGCTCTGAAATCGAACGAGTAGTTGCTGTTGGTGCGTTGTATTTTATAGTAGCGGAAAAAGTGCAGTGTTTTGCCAAAGGAGGAAATGCGTTACTATACGTCTAACGACTTTGACATTACTTACCTCCCATGTTCACTAACGTGCCGTACAGCGTGAATGGACAGTTGGTGACGTCAAGTGGTGAGAGGAAATGAAGCCACCATTTCGTTTCTCTCGTTAACATACTCTTTTGGTGTGAAACATATTACCAAATTTAGGTGGGATGTGGGTCTGTAGGGTACGCATGCACTTCATCTATAGAGGTTGTGAGAAACAGTCGTAATAGGTTGTAAGGGGTGTGCCACGGTAGGTTGTTGAAAAGACAAGGAAAAATATAACATACCTTGCACTGTTTCAGAGTTAATTAACATTGAAGTCCGGCTGTTGCGTGCGCAAATTAAAGTGTCCTCCACATACAACTGTCAGTTCTCATAGCGTAGATGATGGCGCACGAGATTGCTCAGTGTTTGGCTCGGGTTCGATCCCTGCTACCGTCACACTACAAATTTTTTAATCTCTTATTTTAGGACAAACCGAAAGGACACGTTTGGCGACAGTCTCCTTCCGACGCTTGAATTTCCACGCGGATCGAACTGAAGGGCTAACGTTAATGCTAATTAACTCGGAAACTCCGTAACGTATCGAATTGTTTCCTTACAGTTAATTGTCAGTACAACTAACGTGCGACACCCTTAAAAGCCTTTCGCACTGTTTTTAACCACCCTGTACATCAGTCTGACAAAGTAAATGACATAGATGTGCTTTTTATGAAACAATTTTCAACATACTTTTAGATTTCGCAATACGATCTGTGAGTTCCACTAAGGGCTCCTACTTATGCATCAATATGTCGGCCAACCGACCAATTTCGTGGCAGCCAAAACACGTCCCGACCTTATCTAACGTTCATTGTTTGTCCTAAGAGTTACCGATTTGTTTCATACGGAAACACACGGGGTTTGCATAAACTGTCAGAGGTAATGAGGCCAAAAAACTGAGAGCTATGCGAGCAAAGAAATTCACCCACTTTCTGTTACTTAAGCAGCTAGGTCCCGATAATTTTCATAATTACCTGATAAGGGGCGAATTATTCATTTCAGAGTTGAACATCAAACCATTCTTTTCGAAAAAGAGAGGCTGTTAACAACATGATTTCTAGCGACTGGCAGAAGTCAGGGGTACCTCAAATTCAGTGCTGTTGTATCCCACGGTTATCAGTTAATACAATTCGTGAAACGCGCAACCTGATTTATAGTTGCGACGTACTAAATCACGTTAAAGCAAATACGACGGTTTACATAAACATTACGCATGTAGCATAAAATAACTTCAAAGTTTAAGAAACTTATTTTAAATCCCAACACGAAAGACTACACGTGGTGATGGTGTACATAATCTAATAAATACTACAGGTAAATCAGCAATGACGTACTCGGCAACTGTAAGACCCGTAAAAAAAAAAATTCTATCCTTCGCTCTTCGAAGCAGAAGTTCGGATATAGGCTGGACTTTGAACGTTTCTAACCATGAAGCAAGTATAGGGCTATTCAAAAAGAAGGAAGACTTCAACCCAACTCCAGTGTTCCTGGAAAGAGAGAAATTCAAATTTCTATGCGTTAAAGGAGAGCACAATGTTACACGACAAATCCCAGAATGGCAGCTCATTTCCTGCCACACACGAAGCAGCTGGTCTCATTATCGAACTCGCAGCCTGAACAACGCGATGTATGACTCTTCAAAGAGTGTCAGGCATTGGGGGGGGGGGGGGGGGGAGAGATAAAGACGCGGTCCTTTACGTGACCCCACACGTAAGTCGCAAGATAGTCTGGAGACTTGGAGGAGCTTTATCGCCGGTGGTCTTCCAGGTCTGAAGACGTCACATATTGACTTACTTGTAGGGTCACGTAAAAGACGGCATTTTCATTTTCATCCCTCCCCTTCCCCTCCACCATGCCTTACACTCATCGTATTGTTCAACCTGTGAGTTCGACAACGACACACCAGATACTTCGTATCTTGCAGGAAGTGGGCCACCGTTCTGGTATTTGTTGTAACACATGGGGCTCACGAATGCATAAACATTTGAACTGTTCTCTTCCAAGAACGTTGGAATTGTTTTTTAGGATGGAAGCAATAAATTTTGAAAATCTGTTCCATCTTGAAGAGCGCGCTGTATATCTTACGAATTAACGACCACTATACGTCGATGTTCCAGTTTTTATATTAAATTTCCCGTAAGTATTGAAAACAAGATATAAAAACAGAAATTCGTCGGACTTTTACTCGAAGACCCGCGAAACCCTTACACATTAGTTAAAAATAGTGCTTCATTTCGTGCCTCTATATTGCTATATTCGCATGACGTGTCCCAAGATGATTCGCAGTTTTTCAGTTTCTCCACAAAGTGTCCTTGAGGTTTAGACCGCCTCGCCCCCTGTCATGTGTATTGAATCGCGCGCACAGTGACAAGGCCAACTTTCCTCGGAAGGTTAGCACGACAGCGCTACACACGGCATAGTTTGTTGGGTGATGTGCGGCCTACTCGCCCGACATCCGAACAAGGAGTGTTTGTCGGTCGGTTGGTCAAAACGCCTACATACGTACAGTTTGTCGGTCCGTCAGCCGATAGCTCGGTTGGGTAGGGCCCTTAAAACGTGCAACACACTGAAGCCAACTGCGGACAGTGTGAAATTGTATACAAACTAAGAATACTTTTGTCAGACAATTGACAGTATGTGAAAGGCCTTGAACTTCCGTCAGGAGTTTCTTTCGTATGGTAGCGAGTCAAATAGTATCATTGATGAAGCCATTTCTTGGGCTACGGTTGCAGTGGCCTTCTTATGGGTCTATTGGTGTTGTTTTTTCGTACTGAATCACTTACATTGCCATTATGGCTCTGCTGATGACGTCAAACTGCAGTTAATAGGTTCTGTTTGCTATTGGAAGAGTGGGAAATCTCATTGTAATGGGTTCGCTAGTGGATACGCTGCAGTCCAAAATTGGGAATCATCGGCGAATAGTGCCGAGCATTTTGGTGGATTCTCTGATCTTGCTTCCGATTACCACAGGCAATTTACAATTTATTCGTCCTTGCTACTGCTGTTTCATTCTACTACTGGTTATAATCACATTTTCAGTAGAAATGTAATATGATGCTGGCACGTAACATTGTTGCACATTTGTCATTAAAGAAACCTCAGAATACGTAACATTTATAACAGATCACCTCTACCTGAATCGTAATTTGACAAACCAGTTGCGGAACAGCACGATCAGTCGTTGGTGGGCAATGTTAACATACTCGTACTCCTCAGAAACCGTGTAGCACCAAACTTACAGGACTAACTGGCGTTCAGATGCGTGTGGTGCACACATAAAGCGGATTTCGTTGTTTAACACCTTTATTCAAATAACTTGTCGAATAAGCAAAATCCATTATCAAAAGTAGAAAATCTTGAAGATAGTTATGTGCTCATCTTCCATTGGCTGCATATTCCTAGTTGGATTCGCATAGCAGGAAAGCTTCAATGTGCATGTGAAAGTAGTATGGCAGAATTAACTTCAAAATCTCACAGCTGTACGAGCAGCTGACCATTTCGTTCGACATTGGCTTCCAGTATTCAAAGTCCTGTTCACCTGTTCAGTCGATTAAACCGCTGAGGCAGCTCTGATGCATTTTAAGCAGAGACAGGCTGGACAGTGAAGGGGGAGGCGTGTTTATAGCGATAAGAAGTGCAATAGTATCGAAGGAAATTGACGGAGATCCGAAATGTGAAATAATTTGGGTGAAGGTCACGGTTAAACCAGGCTCAGACATGGTAATTGAATCTCTATAGGCCCCCTGGCTCAGCAGCTGTTGTGGTTGAGCACCTGAAGGATAATTTGGAAAATATTTAGAGTAGATTTCCCCACCATGTTATAGTTCTGGGTGGAGATTTTAATTTGCCGGATATAGACTGGGAGACTCAAACGTTCATAACGGGTGGCAGGGACAAAGAATCCAGTGAAATTTTTTACGTGGTTTATCTGAAAACTACCTTGAATAGTTAAACCGAGAACCGACTTGTGGCGATAACATATTAGACCTTCTGGTGACAAACAGACCCGAACTATTTGAAACAGTTAACGCAGAACAGGGAATCAGCGATCATAAAGCGGTTACGGCATCGATGATTTCAGCCGTAAATAGAAATATTAAAAAACGTAGCAAGATTTTTCTGTTCAGAAAAGGGACAAAAAGCAGATTTCAGAGTACCCGACGGCTCAACACAAAAGTTTTGTCTCAAGTACAGATAGTGTTGATCAGTGCACAAAGTCCAAAACCATCGTACAATATGCATTAGATTAGTATGTGCCAAGCAAGATCGTACGAGATGGAAAAGAGCCACCGTGGTACAACAACTGACTTAATAAACTGCTGCGGAAGCAAAGGGAACTTCACAGCAAACATAAACATAGCCAAAGCCTTGCAGACAAACAAAAATTACGCGATGCGAAATGTAGTGTGAGGAGGGCTATGCGAGAGGCGTTCAATGAATTCGAAAGTAGAGTTCCATGTACTGACTTGGCAGAAAATCCTAAGAAATTTTGGTCTATATCAAAGCGGTAGATGGATCAAAACAAAATGTCCAGACACTCTGTAACCAAAATGGTACTGAAACAGAGGATGACAGACTAAAGGCCGAAATACCAAATGTCTTTTCCAAAGTTGTTTCACAGAGGAAGACTGCACTGCAGTTTCTTCTCTAGATTGTCCCACAGATGACAAAATGGTAGATATCGAAATAGACGACACAGGGATAGAGAAACAAAATTCCTCAAAAGAGGAAAGGCCTCTTGACCTGATGGGATACCATTTCGATTTTACACACACAGAGTACGTGAAGGAACTTGCCCCCCTTCTTACAGCAGTGTACCGTAGGTCTCTGAGAGCGTAGCGTTCCAAAGGATTGGAAAAGGGCACAGGTCATCACCGTTTTCAAGAAGGGACGTCGAACAGATGTGCAGAACTAGACCTATATCTCTATCAGTTGTAGAATTTTTGAACACGTATTATGTTAAGTATAATGACTTTTCTGGAGACTAGAAATCTACTCTGTAGGAATCGCCATGGGTTTCGAAAAAGACGATCGTGTGAAACCCAGTTCACGCTATTCGTCCACGAGACTGAGGGCCATAGACACGGGTTCCCAGGTAAATGCCGTGTTTCTTGACTTCGCAAGGCGTTCGATACAGTTCCCCACAGTCGTTTAATGAATGGACTATCAGACCAATTGTGTGATTGGATTGAAGAGTTCCTAGATAACAGAACGCAGCATGTCATTCTCAATGGAGAGAAGTCTTCCGAAGTAAGTGATTTCAGGTGTGCTGCAGGGGAGTGTCATAGGACCGTTACTATTCACAATATACTTAGACCCTGTGGATGACATCGGAAGTTCACTGAGGCTTTTTGCGACTGATGCTGTGGTATATCGAGAGGTTGCAACTCTGGAAAATTGTACTGAAATGCAGGAGGATCTGTAGCGAATTGACGCATGGTGCAGGGAATGGCAATTGAATCTCGATGTAGACAAGTGCAATGTGCTGCGAATACATAGAAAGATCACTTATCATTTAGCTACAATATAGCAGGTCAGTAACTGGAAGCAGTTAATTCCATAAATTATCTGGGAGTACGCACTAAGAGTGATTTAAAATGGAATGATCGTATAAAGTTGATCGTAGGTAAAGCAGATGCCAGACTGAGGTTTCCCCCTGCGGGTCCTGGGGTTAGAATAGGCCTGAGGTATTGCTGCTTGTCGTAAGAGGCGACTAAAAGGGGTCCCTCCCCCTCAAGGTGGTAGTTTGGACCTGCGTCTGGAGACGAACGGTTCCACGACTTATATTGGTGGTCATTTTGGTTTTTCACTTATTCTCGTTTCTTCCTTCCTTTGTTTGGTTCCTTTCTTTGTCCTTCTCCCTCTCACTGTCATCCTTATTTTTTACCTAGCCTCCTTGTCCTAGCCTCCTTGTCCACCCTCTGGTCCCTGTCTCGGCGGTAGACAGTCTGTCCTTTCTCTCCCTCTCTCCCTTTTTTCCTCTTCTTCTTTCCTCCCTGTGAGTACCTGAAGGCCGGCCCACACGTTCGCACGCGAAGCCGGTGACGGGGTAACGCGTAATTCACGAGTAAGGCACGCACGTACCCCCTGGTAACGGCCAGGCCCAGGGAGGGGTGATTGCCTGAGCTGACACCTTCCGACCATGCCGATTGGTCCCTCCGTCCGTTTCTCGGGAGGTGTGACCTGAGGTGTGAAGATTCACCTAAGGCGGGAGTGCCCTCTGAGAGGGTCCCCACGAGGAAGGAGCACGCCATCGGAGATGCTGGCAATCATGGGGGATTCCTCTGCAATGGATTTCTCTTCTCTCGACTTCTGCCCAAAAACGGAAACTTGACCAGCCACCAGTGACAAAAGTACTACCACCTGCCCCAAAGTTCCTTCCCCCCTGCGGGTCCGGGGTAAGAATAGGCCCGAGGTATTCCTGCCTGTCGTAAGAGGCGACTAAAAGGAGTTTCAACCGTTTCGGCCTTCCATGTGATGGTCCCCCTTGGGGTTTGACCTCCATTTTTCAAAATTCTACAGAAGTAAGAGCCTTTTGGGGAAGGACACCTTACGTGGTGTACCACTGGTCCTAAGTGCACTAAGACCTTGGCACTCAGCATTGCACTGGCGTTGTAACCATACCCACTATTCGTCAAATTGGGCCTAAACGCCTGATGGGTTGTCAAAGTTACGCCCATAGTGCATCTCCATCTGCACCAGCGTTCATGATGGACTTTCCATGGAACCAGAAATCCAGCACGGTAGCCAGCCCGTTGTGGTGGGGTCGTCATGTACCCTCTAGGTTGTAGCCCCCTGACAACACAGGGATCGTACTGCCGATACCTGAGCTGCACCCTCCCCACGTCGGCGAAGGAGTAGATGCGTCTCCTTGGGGCATCAGGACTCCCGGCAATGGTCATCCTGCCAGGTGGCCCTTGCTGCGGCTGGGTGGCGCCCGTGGGGAGAGCCCCTGTCGGAGTGGGTGGTATCGGGGCGGACGTTTCGCAGATGAAACGTCAACACGTATCAGGTCGCTCTGCGGCCGAGTCTTTCAAAAGAAAAGGTACCGTTTCTAGTTCTGGTTCTCCTGCCCTTCCCCCCTTGGCCACTCCATGGGAGGAGGGACAGGCCCGCCAGCTTGGGGCGAAGTACTTCCCCCGCTATTTGGTCTGTTCTCGAACCGATGGGGGGACATTCGCCACCTCCAAGCCCATGTTCTTTGTTCAGCACATTGAGGACATCTTCGGGGAAATCGAGGCTCTCAGCAAGATGCGTTCAGGGTCCGTTCTTATCAAGACCACCTCCGCTACACAGTCGGCGGCGCTCCAGGCATGCGACCGCCTAGGGGACATCCCAGTATCCATTGTCCCACATCTGGCACTAAATAGAACGCAGGGGGTTATTTTTCATCGTGACCTCCTGCTACAATCTGATGAGGAGCTCAGGGCCAACCTGGAGCGCCGAGGCGTGCATTTCGTCCGGCGAGTGCAGCGCGGCCCCAAAGACCGTCGCATCGACACCGGGGCCTTTATCCTCGCCTTCGAGGGGGACGTTCTCCCGGAGAAGGTAAAGGTGATGTGCTATCGGTGTGACGTGCGACCTTACGTCCCGCCTCCTATGCGCTGTTTTAGGTGTTTGCGCTTTGGTCACATGTCGTCACGGTGAGCCCCTTTGTGGCGATTGTGGACATCCTCTTCGTGAGGAACATACATGCACCCCACCACCTCGGTGCATTAATTGTCGTGGCGTCCACTCGCCTAGATCCTCAGACTGCCCCGCATATCAGAAGGAGAAGAAGATACAAGAAATCAAAACTTAGGATCGGCTCTCTTATTCTGAGGCCAGGAAGAAGTATGACCGCCTCCATCCCGTGCCATTGACCACTTCATTTGCCTCAGTTGTGTCCACTCCTTCCGTGGTATCCTCACCCCTATCCTGTCCCCCCTCCGCCTCCTCCGCCCATCAGGGGGCTCTGCCTCTGCCTCCCAAATCCCTCCCTTCCAAATGCTCCTCCCCCGTGGCCCCCACCCCCTCTGCCCCAGGGGCCACCCTTCCTCCTCCTCCTGCCCCCACGCCACCTGAGAAGCGATCCTCTTCTCAGGCGTCCATCAGGGAAATGTTCCGGACCCCAGCTTTCGAGGTCCGGCGTTCCAAAACGGACCCCGCGCGTGAGGACCTTCTTCGGGTCCAGCCCACCATGCCTGTGCCTCCTCGGCCTTCCAAGAAGGCCTCCAAGAAGCTCTCCCCCTCTCCACCCCGGCGCGTTTCGTCTGACGCTCCATCTGTGAGTTGCTGCTCCCGGCCGTCCTCAGTTTCGCCGGGACGCTCTGCTGCCAGGCGCTCAGCTGGCCTTTCGTCGGTAAACGATGCTGCCCCTCCTACACAAACAGGGACAGCGGCCGCAGCTGGCGACGAGTCGATGGAACCGGATCCGCCTCTCGTCGGTTGTAGCGTTGTTCCCTCGCAACCTGGCCCTCCGCGGCCGTCGAGGTGACCAGCTCTTCCCCCGTCTCGTTCCCCCAACTTTTTGACTAGTGATGGCCTTGTTACATTGGAACATAAGAGGTATTCGATCTAATCGGGAGGAATTACAACTGCTCCTCCGCCTGCACTGTCCGCTCGTCCTTGGTCTCCAGGAAACAAAGTTGCGCCCGACTGACCGTATTGCCTTTACCCACTATACCTCGGAGCGGTATGACCTCACCCCTGTGGACGGTGTCCCAGCTCATGGTGGGGTCATGTTGCTCGTTCGGGACGATGTCTATTACCATCCCATCCCATTGACCACCCCACTCCAAGCAATAGCTGTCCGCATTACTCTTACTGCTTTTACTTTCTCAGTTTGTACCATCTACACTCCACCGTCATCTGCTGTTAGTCGAGCTGACATGATGCACCTGATCGTTCAGCTCCCCCCGCCGTTTTTATTGTTTGGCGACTTCAATGCCCATCATCCCCTTTGGGGCTCTCCTGCATCCTGTCAGAGAGGCTCACTCTTGGCGGATGTCTTCAACCATCTCAATCTTGTCTGCCTCAATACCGGCGCCCCGACTTTCCTCTCGGACTCTACTCATACCTACTCCCACTTGGACCTCTCGATCTGTTCTACCACTCTTGCCCGTCGGTTCGAGTGGTATGTCCTTTCTGACACCTATTCGAGCGACCACTTCCCCTGTGTCGTTCGTCTCCTGCACCACACCCCATCCCCACGTCCTTCGAGCTGGAACATACTGAAAGCTGACTGGGGACTTAACTCCTCCCTGGCGACCTTACCGGACCACGATTTTCCCAGTTGTGACAGTCAGGTCGAATACCTCACGGCTGTTATCATCAATCCTGCCGAACGTTCCATTCCTCGTACTACTACTACTTCTTCTTCTTCTTCTTCTTCTTCTTCTTCTTCTTCTTCTTCTTCTTCTTCACGTCGCGTTTCCGTCCCCTGGTGGAACGAGGCTTGTGGGGACGCTATCCGTGCTCGACGACGTGCTTTACGCACCTTTCGCCGCCATCCTACGTTAGCGAATTGTATTGAATACAAACGACTCCGAGCGCAATGCCGTAGAGTCATCAAAGACAGCAAAAAAGCTTGTTGGGCCTCTTTCACCAGCTCCTTTAACAGTTTTACTCCCTCTTCCGTCGTTTGTGGTAGCCTGCGCCGGCTGTCGGGCATTAAGGCCCACTCCTCGGTACCTGGCCTGACCTCAGGCAATGAGGTCCTTGTTGATCCTGTGGCTGTCTCCAACGCCTTTGGCCGCTTTTTCGCGGTTTCAAGCTCCGCCCATTACCATCCTGCCTTCCTTCCCAGGAAAGAGGCAGAAGAGGCTCGGCGACCTTCCTTCCACTCGCTGAATCTGGAAACTTGTAATGTCCCATTTACTATGCGGGAACTCGAACGTGCGCTTGCACTGTCCTGGTCCTCTGCTCCGGGGCCCGATTCCATTCACGTTCAGATGCTGGCACACCTTTCTCTGGCGGGCAAAAGCTTCCTTCTTCGTACCTACAATCGCGTCTGGACTGAAGGTCAAGTCCCCATGCGTTGGCGTGACGCCGTTGTTGTTCCTATACCCAAACCCGGGAAGGATAGACACCTTCCTTCTAGTTACCGCCCCATTTCTCTTACAAGCTGTGTCTGTAAGGTGATGGAGCGCATGGTTAATGCTCGGTTAGTCTGGATTCTTGAATCTCGACGGCTACTTACTGTCCAATGCGGCTTTCGTCGCCGCCGCTCCGCTGTTGACCACCTTGTGACCTTGTCGACATTCATCATGAACAACTTTTTGTGAAGGCGCCAAACGGTAGCCGTGTTCTTCGACTTGGAGAAGGCTTATGATACCTGTTGGAGAGGAGGTATCCTCCGCACTATGCACAGGTGGGGCCTACACGGTCGCCTGCCCCTTTTTATTGATTTCTTTTTAACGGATCGAAAGTTTAGGGTACGTGTGGGTTCCATATTGTCAGATGTCTTCCTCCAGGAGAACGGAGTGCCTCAGGGCTCCGTCTTGAGCGTAGCCCTTTTTGCCATCGCGATCAATCCAATTATGGATTGCATTCCACCTAATGTCTCAGGCTCTCCCTTCGCGATCAACTGCAGTGCCCAGAGAACATGCCTCCTGGAGCGCTGCCTTCAGCGTTGTCTAGACAGCCTCTACTCATGGAGCGTGGCAAATGGCTTCCGGTTCTCTGAAGAGAAGACGGTTTGTATCAACTTTTGGCGATATAAAGCGTTCCTTCCGCCATCCTTACATCTCGGTCCCGTTGTTCTCCCATTCGTGGACACAACTAAGTTTCTAGGGCTCAAATTGGACAGGAAACTTTGTTGGTCTCCACATGTCTCATATTTGGCGGCCTGTTGTACACGTTCCCTTAATATCCTCAAGAGTTCTTAGCGGTTCATCTTGGGGAGCGGATCGCACTGTCCTGCTTAGCTTGTATCGGTCAATAGTCCGATCGAAGCTGGATTATGGGAGCTTCGTCTACTCGTCCGCTCGGCCATCCCTCTTACGCCGGCTCAACTCCATCCACCCCCCCCTGCGGGTCCGGGGATTAGAATAGGCCCGAGGTATTCCTGCCTGTCGTAAGAGGCGACTAAAAGGAGACCATCCCCCTCACGGGGGTAGTTAGCGCCTGCGTCCGGAGACGGACGGTTTCCCGACCTATAATCGTGGTCTTTTTGGTTTTTCACTTCTCGTTTCTTCATTCCTTTTGTTGGTTCCTTTTTTTGCTCTTCTCCACTTCACTGTCTTCCTTACTCTTTCCCTTGACTTCTCCTTGCCTTCTCATTGCCTTTTTCTCCTTGCCTTCTCATTGCCTTCTTCTCCTTGCCTTCTCCTTGCCTCCTTCTCCTTGCTTTCTCATTGCCTTCTTCTCCTTGCCTTCTCTGGTCTCCGCCTCGGCGTTTGAGACAGTCTGTCCTCTTTCTCCCTCTCTCTTCTTTTTCCTCTTCTTCCTTCCTCCCTGTGCGTGTCTGAAGGCCGACCCACGCGTTCGCACGCGTAGCCGGTGACGGGGTAACGCGTAAGTCCCCGCCCTGGGTAGACATGTAAGGCACGCGCGTACCCCCTGGTAAAGGCCAGGCCCGGGGAGGGGTGATTGCCTGAGCTGATACCTTCTGACCATGCCGATTGGTCCCTCCGTCTGTTTCTCGGGAGGTGTGACCTGAGGTGTAAACATTCACCTAAGGCGGGAGTGCCCTCTGAGAGGGTCCCCACAAGGAAGGAGCGCGCCATCGGAGACGCTGGCAATCATGGGGGATTCCTCCGCAATGGATTCTACTCCATCGCTTTCGACTTCGACCCACAAACGGAAACGTGACCAGCCAACAGTGACAAAAATACTACCGCCTGCCCCACAGTTCCTCGTCGTTTCTCGATCTGAGGAAGGAACGGATTTTTCCTCTGTCAACCCTTTCGTTATCCAGAAAGGCGTCGATGCCATAGCTGGATCTGTCAAATCTTGTACCAGATTGCGTAACGGTACCCTATTACTCGAAACTGAGAGCGCCTTTCAGGCACAAAAACTGCTTCGGGCCACACTCCTTTACACATTCCCTGTCCGGGTGGAGGCTCACCGAACTTTGAATTCGTCTCGTGGTGTGGTCTATACTAGATCCCTCGACGGCTTGACTGACGAGGAGATTCAATCTTTCCTCGCTGAGCAGGGCGTGACGGCTGTCCATAGGGTCATGAAAAAGGTCAACAATGACCTTGTACCGACCCGGACACTTTTCTTAACCTTCGACAGTGTTAAGCTGCCATCGCGCATCAAGGCGGGCTACGAGGTCATTTCAGTTCGCCCCTATGTCCCGACACCTACGCGCTGCTACCAGTGTCAGCGTTTCAATCACACTCGACAGTCTTGTTCCAATGTGGCTAAATGTGTCACTTGTGGCAGGGATGCCCATGAGGGTGACTGTCCACCTCCGTCTCCTCGTTGTGTGAACTGTCAGGGTGACCATGCCGCATCCTCCCGCGACTGTCCTGTCTATAAGGAAGAACGCTGTATCCAGGAAATTCGAGTCAAAGAGAAAGTGTCCACCTCGGCTGCTCGCAAGTTATTGGCTAGTAGGAAGCCCACGCTGCTCCCAGCGAGGAAATACAGCACTGTCCTCGCCTCTCCTCGGACTACCCGGGAGGTAGCAACCCAGACATGCGATCTGACCTTCAGCACCACGATCGTCCGTTCGGCCAGTGCTAAGATCGCGCGGTCGACGTCTCCTCTTCCTCCCATCACCCCACAGACACCAGCCACTTCCTCAGCTTCTGCTCAGTCGAAGACCCCGAAGTCAGATGCACGGGCCTTCAAGAAGGAACCATCCCGTGCAGACTTCCTCCGTTCCTCGACCTCCCAGCCTTCGACCGGTACTTCCACCAAACGTCCTTCTAAAAAGGCGCATAGGAAGCACAGTTCTCCTTCTCCGCCGCGGCGCCTTTCTTCTCCTGCGCCACCCAGCGGTTGCCGCCCCAGGCCGTCATCCGTTTCGCCTGGCCGCACCGCTGGTAGCCGAACATCTGGCCGTTCACCGGCGGAGGAAGCTCCCCCTCCCGGCCATCCTCCTGAGATGGCCGATGACCCTCTAGACCCCATGGACGATGACTGTCCGCCTCCTGCTAGCGGCGGCAGTGCTCGCTCGAAGCCAGGCCCTAAGCGGCCTTCGAGGTGACCCCTTCTCTCATCTTCCTTTTCTTACGATGGCACTTATTAACTGGAATATTCGCAGCATTCGCTCCAACCGAGAGGACTTGAAGTTGCTGCTCCGCTCGCATCGTCCGCTCGTCGTAGCCCTCCAGGAAACGAAGCTACGCCCATGCGATCAAATTGCCTTGGCACACTACACCTCTGTGCGTTTTGACCTACCCCCTGTGGTAGGTATCCCAGCTCATGGAGGGGTTATGTTGCTGGTCCGGGATGATATTTACTACGATCCCATCACGTTGCACACCGGCCTGCAGGCAGTAGCCATCCGCATTACTCTCCCCACCTTCACGTTTTCCTTTTGTACCATTTACGCTCCATCGTCATCTGCCGTTACCAGGGCAGACATGACGCAACTTATTACTCAGCTACCTGCACCATTTTTGTTAACTGGAGACTTCAATGCCCACCATCCTCTTTGGGGCTCTCCAGCATCCTGCCCGAGGGGCTCCTTGTTAGCAGACCTTTTCAACCAGCTCAATCTTGTCTGCCTCAATACTGGCGCCCCTACTTTTCTTTCGGACACATCTCATACCTATTCCCATTTAGACCTCTCTATATGTACTCCCCAACTTGCACGCCGGTTTGAGTGGTATGCACTTGCTGATGCATATTCGAGCGACCACTTCCCGTGTGTTATCCATCTCCTGCAGCATACTCCCTCTCCGTGCTCCTCTCGTTGGACCATCTCCAAGGCAGACTGGGGGCTCTTCTCTTCCAGGGCGACCTTTCAGGATCAAACCTTCACAAGCTGCGATCGTCAGGTCGCACACCTCACGGAAGTCATTCTCGCTGCTGCTGAATATTCCATCCCTCACCCTACTTCTTCTCCACGTCGCGTACCGGTCCCCTGGTGGACCGCAGCATGTAGGGACGCTTTACGTGCTCGTCGACGTGCTTTACGCACCTTTAAACGCCACCCTACAGTGGCGAATTGCATTAATTATAAACGATTACGTGCTCAGTGTCGTCGTATTATTAAAGAAAGCAAGAAAGCCAGCTGGGCTGCTTTCACCAGCACCTTCAACAGTTCCACTCCTTCTGTTGTCTGGGGTAGCCTGCGCCGGCTATCTGGCACTAAGGTCCACTCCCCAGTTTCTCGCTTGAAGGTCGCGAATGAAGTCCTTGTGGCCCCTGAGGCTGTCTCCAATGCCTTTGGCCGCTTTTTCGCCGAGGTTTCGAGCTCCGCTCATTACCACCCTGCCTTCCTCCCCCGCAAACAGGCAGAGGAGGCGAGGCCACCTAACTTCCGCTCCTCGAATCGTGAAGGTTATAATGCCCCATTCACCATGCGGGAACTGGAAAACGCACTTGGCCGATCACGGTCCTCCGCTCCAGGGCCTGATTCTATTCATATCCAGATGCTGAAGAACCTTTCTCCTGCGGGTAAAGGTTTTCTTCTTCGTACTTACGATCGCATCTGGATTGAGGGACATGTTCCCGCATGCTGGCGCGAGTCTATTGTTGTCCCGATTCCTAAGCCGGGGAAGGACAAGCACTTGCCTTCCAGTTATCGACCTATCTCGCTTACCAGCTGTGTCTGTAAAGTGATGGAGCGAATGGTTAACTCTCGATTGGTTTGGCTGCTCGAGTCTCGACGCCTACTTACCAATGTACAATGTGGATTTCGAAGGCGCCGCTCTGCTGTCGACCATCTGGTTACCTTGTCGACCTTCATCATGAATAACTTCTTGCGGAAGCGCCCGACCGCGGCTGTGTTCTTTGATTTGGAGAAGGCTTACGACACCTGTTGGAGGGCGGGCATTCTCCGCACCATGCATACATGGGGCTTTCGCGGTCGCCTGCCTCTTTTTATTCGTACCTTTTTAATGGATCGACAGTTTCGGGTACGTGTGGGTTCTGTCCTGTCCGACACCTTTCGCCAGGAGAATGGGGTGCCACAGGGCTCAGTTTTGAGCGTCGCTCTCTTCGCCATCGCGATCAATCCAATAATGGATTGCCTCCCAGCTGATGTATCAGGCTCCCTTTTCGTGGACGATTTTACCATCTATTGCAGCGCGCAGTGTCCACATGTCTTGGAGCGCTGTCTTCAGCGTTCTCTTGACCGTCTTTACTCCTGGAGTGTCGCCAATGGCTTCCGTTTTTCTGCCGAGAAGACGGTCTGTGTTAACTTCTGGCGCTACAAAGAGTTTCTCCCACCGTCCTTACGACTCGGTCCCGTTGCTCTCCCACTCGTGGAGATAATCAAATTTTTAGGCCTTACCTTTGACAGGAAACTTAGCTGGTCTCCACATGTGTCATATTTGGCCGCCCGTTGTACCCGTTCTTTAAATGTCCTCCGTGTTCTCAGTGGTATGTCGTGGGGAGCGGATCGAACCGTCCTCCTTCGCCTATATCGGTCGATCGTCCGCTCCAAGCTGGATTATGGGAGCTTCGTATACTCCTCTGCACGGCCATCCATCTTACGCCGCCTCAACTCCATACAACATCGGGGTTTACGACTTGCGATCGGAGCATTTTATACCAGTCCCGTAGAGAGTCTTCATGCTGACGCTGGCGAATTGCCACTCACCTACCGGCGCGATATACTGCTTTGTCGGTATGCCTGTCGGCTACTGTCAATGCCCGACCATCCTTCTTATCGTTCCTTTTTTGACGACTCTCTTGACCTTCAATACGGGTTGTATGTCTCTGCCTTGCTACCCCCTGGAGTTCGCTTTCGTCGCCTCCTTCAACACCTTGATTTTTCACTCCCTGCAACCTTCCGAGTGGGCGAGAGCCGCACGCCACCTTGGCTCCAGACTCAGGTCCGCGTTAACCTCGACCTCAGCTCGCTCCCAAAAGAGGTCACCTCCGGTTCGGTCTACCACTCCCGTTTTTTGGAACTTCGCTCGAAGTTCAACAACATGACTTTCATTTATACAGATGGCTCTAAGACCAATGACGGGGTCGGGTGTTCCTTTATTGTCGGGGCACAAAGTTTCCAATACCGGCTCCATGGCCATTGTTCGGTCTTCACAGCTGAGCTCTTTGCCCTCTACCAGGCTGTTCTGTACATCTGCCGCCACCGACATTCTGCTTATGTCATCTGCTCAGATTCCCTGAGCGCCATCCAGAGCCTCAGTGATCCGTACCCGGTTCACCCTTTCGTACACCGGATCCAACGCTCTCTTCAGCAGCTGGTGGACGTCGGTACACTGGTTAGCTTTATGTGGGTTCCTGGCCATGTCGGTATCCCTGGGAACGAAGCTGCAGATGCCGCGGCCAAGGCTGCGGTCCTCCAGCCTCGGACAGCTTCTTGTTGTGTCCCTTCGTCCGATTTTAGCAGGGTCATTTGTCGGCGCGTTGTGTCGCTGTGGCATGCCGATTGGGCTGCACTTACCGACAACAAGCTTCGGGCCTTAAAACCTCTTCCCGTGGCTTGGACGTCCTCCTCACGCCCTTCTCGGCGGGAGGAGGTCGTTTTAGCAAGGTTAAGAATTGGACACTGCCGGTTCAGACATCGCCATCTGCTGACGGCTGCGCCGGCGCCGTTCTGCCCATGTGGGCACTTGCTGACGGTTAGTCACATTTTAATGTCCTGTCCCGATCTTAAAACACTGCGCCTCGATCTTAACCTGCCTACTACTTTAGATGCCATTTTAGCGGATGACCCACGAGCAGCTGCTCGTGTTCTTTGTTTTATCAATTTGACAAACCTCGCTAAGGACATTTGATGATGTTTTTTAATCCTATGCCTGTCAGTCTGTCTTTTATTGTGTTTTCCCTTTTAGTTGTTGTTGTCAACTTGTGCCTCGCGGTGCATTCTTAGAGTAGTCAGGGCGCTAATGACCATTGAAGTTGTGCGCCCGAAAACCACAAAAAAAAAAAAAAACTCCATCCACCATCGGGGGATACGTCTTGCGACCGGAGCCTTCTACACTAGTACTGTCGAGAGTCTTTATGCTGAAGCTGCCGAGTTACCATTGACCTACCGGCGCGATGTACTGCTGTGTCGGTATGCATGCCCGCTGTTGTCTATGCCCGACCACCCCTCTTACAAGTCCTTCTTCGCCGATTCTCTCAACCGTCAGTACGGGTTGTATGTGTCTGCCCTGCTGCCCCCCGGAGTCCGCTTCCGTCGCCTGCTTCGACAATTGGATTTTGCCCTCCCTACCACCTTCAGAGACGGTGAGAGCCCGACACCACCTTGGCTCCAGGCTCCGGTTCATATTTATCTCAACCTCAGCTCACTCCCGAAGGAGGGTACTCTGGCTGCAGTGTATAGCTCACGGTTTGTCGAACTTTGTGCTCGACTTGCCGGTCACACCTTTTACACCGATGGCTCCAAAACTGACGATGGTGTCGGCTGTGCCTTTGTCGTCGGGGCCGCCACCTTTAAATACCGGCTCCTCGACCAATGTTCCAGCTTTACGGCTGAGCTTTTTGCTCTCCATCAGGTCGTTCAGTATGCCCGCCGCCACCGCCATTCATCGTTTGTACTCTGCTCTGTGCTCTTCAGAGCCTTGGAGCTCCCTATCCGGTCCATCCCTTCATTCAACGGCTACAGCAGTCCCTCCATTCTTTCGCTGATAATGGTTCTCCTGTCAGCTTTCTGTGGGTTCCCGGACATGTAGGAGTGCCTGGGAATGAGGCTGCAGATGCTGAAGCCAAGGCTGCAGTCCTCCTGCCTCGGCCAGCCTCCCATTGTGTCCCGTCATCTGACGTTCGTGGGGATGTATGTAAAGAGGCTTGTGTCGTTGTGGTGGGATGCTTGGTCATCCCTCCAAGGAAACAAGCTCCGGGCAGTAAAACCGCTCCCAACTGCTTGAACAACATCCTCCCGACCATCTCGGCGCGAGGAGGTCCTTCTGACCAGGTTGCGAATTGGGCATTGCCGGTTTAGCCACCGCTACCTGCTCTCCGGTGACCCAGCCCCGCAGTGCCCTTGTGGTCAGGCATTAACAGTGCGCCATGTTTTATTGTCATGTCCCCATTTTAGTCAATTTCGTGTTGTCCTGTCCCTGCCATCTACTTTACCGGATGTTTTAGCTGATGACGCTCGAGCAGCTGCTCGTATACTGCGTTTTATAACTTTAACTGGCTTTTCCGAAGACATTTAACCTTTCTACTTATTTTATCTGCATCTTTGTCAGGTCCTTCTGGTGTCCCCCCCTTCCCCTTGAGTTTTCCAGATTCCATGTGCTCTCACAACAATGACTCGGCGCTAATGACCTCAGTAGTTGAGCGCCCTTAAACCCAAACAAAAAAAAAAAAAACCAAAGTTCCTTGTAGTTTCTCGATCTGAGGACAGAAAGGATTTTTCATCTGTCAACCCTTTCGTTATCCAGAAGGGCGTCGATGCCATAACTGGATATGTCAAGTCTTGTACCAGATTGCGTAACGGTAGCTTGTTGTTAGAAACTGAGTGCCTTTCAGGCACAAGAACTGCTTCGGGCCACACTCCTGTACACGTTCCCTGTCTGGGTGGAGGCTCACCGAACTTTGAATTCGTCTCGTGGTGTGGTATATACTAGATCACTCGACGGATTGACTGACGAGAAGATTCTTTCCTCGCTGAGCAGGGCGTGACGGCTGTCCATAGGGTCATGAAAAAGGTGAACGATGACCTTGTACCGACCCGGACACTTTTCTTGACCTTCGATAGTGTTCAGCTGCCATCGCGCATCAAAGTGGGCTGTGAGGTTATTTCTGTTCGCCCCTATGTCCCGACACTTACGCGCTGCTACCAGTGTCAGCGTTTTAATCACACTCGCCAGTCTTGTTCCAATGCGGCTAAATGTGTCATTTGTGGCAGGGATGCCCATGCGGGTGACTATCCACCTCCGTTGTGTGAACTGTCAGGGTGACCATGCAGCGTCCTCTCGCGACTGTCCCATCTACAAGCAAGAACGCTGTCTACAGGAAATTCGGGTCAAAGAGAGTGTCCACCTAGGCTGCTCGCAAGCTATTTGCTAGTAGGAAGCCGACGCTGCTCCCAGCGGGGAAATACAGTACTGTCCTCGCCTCTCCTTGGACTACCAGGGAGGTGGCGACGCAGACATGCAATCTGGCATTCAGCACTACGGTCGTCCGTTCGGCCAGTGCTAAGATCGCCCGGTCGACGTCTCCTCTTCCTCCCGTCACCCCTCAGACACAAGCACCTTCATCAGCTTCTGTCAAGACGAAGACCCAGAAGTCAGATGCATGGGCCTTCAAGAAGGAACTGTCCCGTGCAGACTTCCTACGTACCTCGAACTCCCAGCCATCGACCAGTACTTCCACCAAACGACCTTCCAAGAAGGCTAATAGGAAGCACAGTTCTCCTTCTCCGCCACGGCGCATTTCTTCTCCTGCACCACCCAGCGGTTGCCGCCCCAGGCCGCCATCCGTTTCGCCTGGCCGCACCGCTGGTAGCCGAACATCTGGCCGTTCACCGGCGGAGGAAGCTCCCCATCCCAGCCATCTTAACAAGATGGCTGATGAACCTATAGAGCCCCCTGCGGGTCTGGGGTAAGAATAGGCCCGAGGTATTCCTGCCTGTCGTAAGAGGCGACTAAAAGGAGTCCCTCCCCCTCAAGGGGGTAGTTAGCGCCTGCGTCCGGAGACAGACGGTTCCACGACCTGTATTTGCGGTCATTTTGCTTTTTCACTTCTCGTTTCTTCCTTCCTTTGGTTGGTTCCTTTCTTTGCTCTTCTCCCCCTCACTGTCTTCCTTACTCTTTCCCCTGCATAATCTCCTTGCCTTCTCATTGCCTTCTTCTCCTTGCCTACTCATTGCCTTCTTCTCATTGCCTTCTCTGGTCTCCGCCTCGGCGTTTGAGACACTGTCCTCTCTCTCTCTCTCTCTCTCTCTCTCTCTCTCCCCCCCTCTCTCTCCCCCCTCTCTCTCCCCCCCCTCTCTCTCTCCTTTTTCCTCTTCTTCCTTCCTCCCTGTGCGCGCCTGAAGGCCGACCCACGCGTTCGCACGCGTAGCCGGTGACGGGGTAACGCGTAATTCCCCGCCCTGGGTAGACATGTAAGGCACGCGCGTACCCCCTGGTAAAGGCCAGGCCCGGGGAGGGGTGATTGCCTGAGCTGATACCTTCTGACCATGCCGATTGGTCCCTCCGTCTGTTTCTCGGGAGGTGTGACCTGAGGTGTAAACATTCACCTAAGGCGGGAGTGCCCTCTGAGAGGGTCCCCACAAGGAAGGAGCGCGCCATCGGAGACGCTGGCAATCATGGGGGATTCCTCCGCAATGGATTCTACTCCATCGCTTTCGACTTCGACCCACAAACGGAAACGTGACCAGCCAACAGTGACAAAAATGCTACCGCCTGCCCCACAGTTCCTCGTCGTTTCTCGATCTGAGGAAGGAACGGATTTTTCCTCTGTCAACCCTTTCGTTATCCAGAAGGGCGTCGATGCCATAGCCGGATCTGTCAAATCCTGTACCAGGTTGCGTAACGGTACCTTATTACTCGAAACTGAGAGCGCCTTTCAGGCACAAGAACTGCTTCGGGCCACACTCCTGTACACATTCCCTGTCCGGGTGGAGGCTCACCGAACTTTGAATTCGTCTCGTGGTGTGGTCTATACTAGATCCCTCGACGGTTTGACTGAGGAGGAGATTCAATCTTTCCTCGCTGAGCAGGGCGTGACGGCTGTCCATATGGTCATGAAAAAGGTCAACAATGACCTTGTACCGACCCGGACACTTTTCTTGACCTTTGATAGTGTTCAGCTGCCATCGCGCATCAAAGCGGGCTATGAGGTTATTTCTGTTCGCCCCTATGTCCCGACACCTACGCGCTGCTACCAGTGTCAGCGTTTCAATCACACTCGAGTCTTGTTCCAATGCGGCTAAATGTGTCACTTGTGGCAGGGATGCCCATGAGGGTGACTGTCCACCTCCGTCTCCTCGTTGTGTGAACTGTCAGGGTGACCATGCCGCATCCTCCCGCGACTGTCCTGTCTATAAGGAAGAACGCTGTATCCAAGAAATTCGGGTCAAAGAGAAAGTGTCCACCTCGGCTGCTCGCAAGCTATTGGCTAGTAGGAAGCCGACGCTGCTCCCAGCGGGGAAATACAGTACTGTCCTCGCCTCTCCTCGGACTACCAGGGAGGTGGCAACCCAGACATGCGATCTGACCTTCAGCACCACGGTCGTCCTTTCGGCCAGTGCTAAGATCGCGCGGTCGACGTCTCCTCTTCGTCCCATCACCCCACAGACACCAGCCCCTTCATCAGCTTCTGCTAAGACGAAGACCCAGAAGTCAGATGCACGGGCCTTCAAGAAGGAACCGTCCCGTGTAGACTTCCTATGTACCTCGACCTCCCAGCCTTCGTCTGGTACTTCCACCAAACTACCTTCCAAGAAGGCTAATAGGAAGCACAGTTCTCCTTCTCCGCCACGGCGCATTTCTTCTCCTGCGCCACCCAGCGGTTGCCGCCCCAGGCCGTCATCCGTTTCGCCTGGCCACACCGCTGGTAGCCGAACATCTGGCCGTTCACCGGCGGAGGAAGCTCCCCCTCCCGGCCATCTTCCCAAGATGGCCGATGAACCTATAGACCCAATGGACGATGACTGTCCGCCTACTGATAGCGGCGGCAGTGCTCGCTCGAAGCCAGGCCCTCAGCGGCCTTCGAGGTGACCCCTTCTTTCATCTTCCCTTTTTTTTTTCTTACGATGGCACTTATTCACTGGAATATTCGCAGCATTCGCTCCAACCGAGAGGACTTGAAGTTGCTGCTTCACTTGCACCGTCCACTCGTCGTAGCCCTCCAGGAAATGAAGCTACGCCCATGCGATCAAATTGCCTTGGCACACTACACCTCTGTGTGTTTTGACCTACCCCCTGTGGTAGGTATCCCAGCTCATGGAGGGGTTATGTTGCTGGTCTGGGATGATATTTACTACGATCCCATCACGTTGCACACCGGCCTGCAGGCAGTTGCCATCCGCATTACTCTCCCCACTTTTACATTTAACATTTGTACCGTTTACACTCCATCGTCGTCTTCCATTACCAGGGCAGACATGATGCAACTTATTGCTCAGCTACCTGCACCATTTTTGTTAACTGGAGACTTCAATGCCCACCATCCCCTTTGGGGCTCTCCAGCATCCTGCCCGAGGGGCTCCCTGTTAGCAGACCTTTTCAACCAGCTCAATCTTGTCTGCCTCAATACTGGCGCCCCTACTTTCCTTTCGGACACATCTCACACCTATTCCCATTTAGACCTCTATATGTACTACCCAACTTGAATGCCAGTTTGAGTGGTACGCACTTTCTGATACGTATTCGAGCGACCACTTCCCTTGTGTTATCCATCTCCTGCATCATACCCCCTGTCCATGCTCAACTACTGGAACATCTCCAAAGCACACTGGGGGCTTTTCTCTTCCAGCGCGATCTTCACAGGATCAAACCTTCGCAAGCTGCGATAGTCAGGTCGCACACCTCACGGAAGTCATTCTCACTGCTGCTGAATATTCCATCCCTCATACTATTTCTTCTCCATGTCACGTACCGGTCCCCTGGTGGACCGCAGCATGTCGAGACGCTTTCTGCTCGTCGACGTGCTTTACGCACCTTCAAACGCCACCCTACGATGGAGAATTGTCTTAATTACAAACGATAAGGTGCGCAGTGTCGTCGTGTTATTAAAGAAAGCAAGAAAGCCAGCTGGGCTGCTTTCACAAGCACCTTCAACAGTTTTACTCCTTCTGTTGTCTGGGGTAGCGTGCGCCGGCTATCTGGCACTAAGGTCCACTCACCAGTTTCTGGCTTGATGGTCGCGAATGACGTCCTTGTGGCCCCTGAGGATGTCTCCAATGCCTTCGGCCGCTTTTTCGCAGAGGTTTCGAGCCCCGCTCATTACCACCCAGCCTTCCTCCCCCGAAAAGAGGCAGAGGAGGCAAGGCCACCTAACTTCCGCTCCTCGAATCGTGAAAATTAATGCCCCATTCACGGACACTTGAAAATGCACTTGTCTGGTCACGGTCCTCCACTCCACGCCTGATTCTATTCATATTCAGATGCTGAAGAACCTTTCTCCTGCGGGTAAAGATTTTCTTCTTAGTACTCATTATCGCATCTGGATTGGGGTTCATGTTCCCACATGCTGGCGCGAATCTGTTGTCCCAGTTCCTAAGTCGGTAAAGGACAAGCACTTGCCTTCCAGTTATCGCCCCCATCTCCCTTACCAGCTGTGTCTGTAAGGTGATAGAGCGAAAGGTTAACTCTCGTTTGGTTTGACTGCTCGAATCTCGACGCCTACTTACCAATGTACAATGTGGATTTCGTAGGCGCCGCTCTGCAGTTGACCATCTGGTTACCTTGTCGACCTTCATTATGAATAACTTCCTGCGGAAGCGCCCTCGGTTGTGTTCTTTGATTTGGAGAAAGCTTAAGACACCTGTTGGGGGGCAGGAATTATCAGCACCATGCCTACATGGGGCCTTCGCGGTCGCCTCCCTCTATTTATTCGTGCCTTTTTAATGGATCGACAGTTCAGGGTACGTGTGGGTTCTGTCCTGTCCGACGCCTTACGCCAGGAGAATGGGGTGCCACAGGGCACAGTTTTGAGCGTCGCTCTCTTCGCCATAGCGATCGATCCAATAATGGATTGCCTCCCAGCTGATGCATCAGGCTCCCTTTTCGTGAACGATTTTGCCATCTACTGCAGCGCGCAGCGTACATGTTTCCTGGAGCGCTGTCTTCAGCACTGTGTTGACAGTCTTTACTCCTAGAGTGTCGCCAATGGCTTCCGTTTTTCTGCCTAGAAGACGGTCTGTATTAAGGTCTTGCGCTATAGAGTTTCTCCCACCGTCCTTACAACTCGGTCCTGTTGCTGTCCCATTTGTGGAGACAAAACTTTTAGGTCCTACATTTGACAGGAAACTTACCTGTTCTCGACATGTCATATTTGGCTGCCCGTTGTACCCGTTCTCTCAATGTCCTCTGCGTTCTCAGCGGTATGTCGTGGGGAGCCGATCGAACCGCCCTACTTCGCCTGTATCGGGCGATCGTCCGCTCAAAGCTGGATTATGGGAGCTTCGTATACTCCTCTGCACGGCCATCCATTTTACGCTGCCTCAACTCTATAAAACATCGGGGCTTACGTTTTGCGATCGGAGCGATCTATACTAGTCCCGTCGAGTCTTCATGCTGAAGCCGGCGAAATGATCTTCATTTATACAGATGGCTCTAAGACCAATGACGGTGTCGGGTGTTCTTTTGTCAGGGCACACAGTTTCAAATACCAGCTCCATGGCCATTGTTCGGTCTTCACAGCTGAGCTATTTGCCATCTACCAGGCTGTTCTTTACATCCGCCGCCCCCGACATTCTGCTTATGTCATCTGCTGTGATTCCCTGAGCGCCATCCAGAGCCTGTGATCCGTATCCGGTTCACCCTTTCGTGAACTGGATCCAACGCTCTCTTCAGCAGCTGGCGGACAGCTGGCGGACGACGGTTCTCCGGTTACCTTTATGTGGGTTCCTGGCCATGTCGGTATCCCTGGGAACGAAGCTGCAGATGCTGCGGCCAAGGCTGCGGTCCTCCAGCCTCGGACAGCTTCTTGTTGTGCCCCTTCATCCGATTGTAGCAGGGTCATTTGTCGGCGCATTTTATCGCTGTGGCATGCCGATTGGGCTGCACTTACGGACAACAAGCTTCGGGCCTTGAAACCTCTTCCCGCGGCTTGGACGTCCTCCTCACGCCCTTCTCGACGGGAGGAGGTCGTTTTGGCCCAGTTACGAACTGGACACTACCGGTTCAGCCATAGCCATCTGCTGATGGCTGCACCAGCGCCGTTCTGCCCATGTGGGCAATTGCTGACACTACGCCACGTTTTAACGTCCTGTCCGAATTTTGATACACTGTGTGTTGATCTTGGCCTGCCATGTACTCTGGATGTCATTTTAGATGACCCAGGAGCAGCTGCTCGCGTTTTATCCACTTCACAAACCTGTCTAAGGACATTTGATTAAGCTGTTCTTTAATCCTATGCCTATTGTCTTTTATAGTGTTGTCCCTCTTAGTTGCTGTTTTAACTTAATCTGGGCGCTAATGACCATTGTAGTTGTGCGCCCTAAAACCACAAAAAATTCCTTTCCCTAGCTGCTCGTGGGACCACCATGAAACAAAATACGAATAGTGCGCAAGCACGAGTCTGAGACAGGAAAGTTCCAAGCTTTACACTATGACCCCCAATAGTTTCCTTCCCTGTCTACACCAGGGGAGGAATGGCGGTCTAAATTACTTGGTGAGATGTATTCTCCTCGATTTCTGGTTTGCAGCCGAACCCATGGGGACTCATTTCTGACCACAAAGCCTCAGTTTTTTGTGGAAAGTTTAGAGGACAAGTTTGGAAAAGTTGAGGGCATGTCTGAAATGAGGTCTGGAGCAGTCCTCATACAGACAGCATCCCCAGCACAGTCATGGACCCTGCTTGCTTGTGACAAGCTCGGCGGTGTTGCAGTCTCTGTTACGCCTCATAAGAGCTTCAATATGTTTCGGGGACTTAATTTCATCGTGACCTGTTGTTGCAGTCTGACGAGCTCCATGCAAGCCTGGAATGCCACAGTGTCCACTTCATACGATGTGTCTTCTGGGGACCTAAAGATAGCAGGGTCGCCACCAGCGCTTTCATCCTGGCTTTCGAGGAAGACACCCTGCCTGAGAAGGTCAAGGTGATGGTATATCGATGTGATGTTAAGCCTTATGTCCCTCCTCCCATTCGACACTTTAAGTACTGGAGGTTTGGGCATATGTCACAGACATGTGACGTCAACCCTACCTGTCAGGATTGTGGACGTGCCTCTCACCCCAACTTCCCATGTTCGCCGCCCCCTGTTTGTGTCAACAGCGGAAAGAAACATTCACTTTGCTTGTCACTGCACAGTTTATCAAAAAGAAAGGAAGACCTTGGACAGGCTCACTTACACAGCGGCTAAACGCAAGTGCAACCGACTTCACCTTGTGTGCATTTCATCAATGTATGCTGCAGCAGCTTTGATGTCGCCATCCCTGGCGATGAGCCCCAAAGCTCAGCCGCTTTTTGTGGGCCCTCCAGCCTGGCTATCTATTCCTGCCCCCTGGTAGTTGGGGGAACAACCTCTTCCATTGCTTCCCTGTTTTCAACGTTGGGATGAACAACCCCTCCTTCTTTGGGGACGTCAGTCCCCCATCTCTGAGCTGGAGAATTGCTTGCCTCCTCCGGCTGCCCTCGGGTGGAAGGGATCACTTGGCCCTTCCACGGTTACTGCCCCTCCAGATGTCATCCAGTGGCTGAAAAAGCCACCACCTGAGGGCCGTAGGGCTTCCAGGTCTTCCTCGGTCCATGAAACTGGGTTGGAAAAGTCCACCCAGCCTGATAAACTGAGGGACAAACGGGACCCTACCATAAAGAAAAAGAAAAAGCAAAAGGAGAAGGACATAGAAAAAGAGCTCACCACAGCACTGGAAGATGGTGTGGAGCATCTAGCGTCCACTCAGGAGCTAGATGTTGCTCGATCCGCAGCTCCTATGGAAGTTGATGAGGCTACTTCGCAATCAGTGGTGGTGAGCCCCTACTAAGGCATGACCTATTCCCCCAGGTTCTTTCACATCTTCACAGTTGGATACCATTATCCTTCAATAGAACTGCCATGGTTTTTCCCACCACCTTGCTGAGTTGAAACAGCTTTTGTGCCGTTTCCCTGCCACTTACCTGGCCCTACAGGAAACCACTCCCTCTGTGGCTACTGGGTGTCTGGCGGTGTTTCTCTTGCCACTGCTCCTAGTGCGCCAGTGCCATTTAACATGGATCTCGAGGCTGTGGCTGTTACAGTCCGGGCAGGAATGGAGCTTACCATCTGTTACCTCTACCTTCCCCCAGATTTTGTCAGTCTTGCTGATTTAGCTGCCTTGTTTGCCCAGCTCCCCCCGCCATTCCTCCTTTTGGGTGACTAATGGGGTGGGGTCCAGATCTAGGGGCCAGGATAGGAATGTTGAGGCTCTCTTGGCACAGGACATTTGCCTCCTTAACACTGATGCTCCCACATATTTTAGCTTGACTCATGGCATATACTCGGCCATTGACCTCTCTTAGTAGCCCAGGTCTTCTTCCATACCTCAGTTGGAGGGTCCATGACGACCTCTGTGGTAGCGACCCCCTGTCCAGCTGCCACGATGGTCTCTTATGGAGCTGATTGGGCAGCCTATACCTCAGCTACTGTGTCCATTGCTCTGCTTCCTGGTGACTTTGATTTGGCAGTGGACGAGGTCACTATGGCCATTGTTACTGCTACCAAGGCAACTGTCCCCTGCTCTTCAAGTACCCTACAGCGTAAGTCAGTCCCTTGGTGGACACCAGAGTTTGCAGAAGCTATCTGGGACCGCCAGCGAGCTCTGCGACGACACCGGCGTCATCCTTCCCTACAGAATCTGGTTGCCTTTAAACGGCTGCGGGCCCGGGCTCAGCGGTTAACCCACTGGAGGAAACAGGACTGCTGGGAACGATATGTTCCCACCATAGGTTCTCTTACCTCCCTATCTCAGGTGTGGTCGCGGGTTCGGCGCATTTTTGGCTTTCGCCCTCGTGTCTGTCCCTTGACTTTTTCTTCCGGGTACACTTTTTACTGAACAAATCGCCAACCCCGAACATCTGGCAGACTACTTCGCTCGTATTTCCGCGACAGCAGGCTACAGTGCAGAATTCCAAGCAAGCTGAGAGTATGCAGTTGTTTTGCACGCACTGTGGGGAACGATACAACACCCCATTTAGAGAATCTGAGTTCCAACGTGCCCTTACAGCTTGCCCCGATGCCTCTCCAGGTCGAGACCGAATTGACAACCAGTTTCTTTGCCATCTCTCAGCGCACTGTCAGGATGAATTACTCGCCCTATTTAACTGCATCTGGACGGAAGGCATTTTCCCAACTCGTTGGCAGGATAGCATTACCATCCTGGTGCTGAAACCTGGAGCAGATCCGCTGGTGGTTGATAGCTATTGCCCTATGTCTTACTAACATCATGTGCAAACTCCTTGAATGGATGGTGAGGCGGCAGCTGACGTGGATCCTCGAATCTCGGGGCCTCCTGACCCAGCAACAGGGGGCTTCCGTCAGGGTCGCTCAGCGATCAACAATTTCGTCTCGCTAGAGTCTGCTATTCGTACAGCTTTTACTCAGCGAGAACATCTAGTTGCTGATTTTTGATCTTGGGAAGGCGTAAGATACCACCTGGCGCCGTCATATTCTTCTTATGCTGAATGAATGGGGCTTATAGGGTCAACTTTGAATTTTTCCACGGAATTTTCTCTACAATCGCTCCTTTCGGGTTAGAATTGGCACATATTATAGTTCTGCTCATATTCAGGAGAATGGTGTCCCGCAGGGCTCGGTTCTCAGTGTTCCCCTCATTTTGGTGACGATTAATGGTCTTGCAGCTGCAGTGGGCTCATTGGTGTGTTCCTCTCTCTATGCTGATGACTATTGTCATTATTACAGTTCCCCAAGCATCAGTGTCGCTGGACGGCGGCTGCAGGGAGCTATCCGTAAGGCATATTTTTGGGCATCCAACCATGGTATTCAGTTCTCAGTCTGTAAGACCAGAATGATGCATTTCTGTCGTCCTCAAACGGTCCACCTCCATCCAGAGCTCTGCCTATCCAATGAACTCCTTCTTATTGAGGAGATGCATCACTTCCTTGGCATGCTGTTTGATGCTCAGCTCACTTGGACGCCTCATCTTCGCGAGCTTAAACAACGGTGCTGGCAGCACCTCAACATCATTCGCTGACTCAGCCACACAGTTCGGGGGGCTGCATGAACAACCCTCCTACAGCTCTATAAGGCCTTAGTCCAGTCCAGTCTCGACTATGGGAGCGTGGTGTACGACTCAGCAGCACCTCCAACGTTGCTGATCCTCGACCCAATTCTCCATTGTGGCGTCAGACTGGAGACAGTTGCCTTCTGCACTAGTCTGGTGACTAGCCTTCTTGTAGAAGCTGGAATCCCTCCACTGCGATTCTGCCGACAACAGTTGCTTGCGTCATACATCTCCCGCGCCCATGCCTCGCACGACCACCCAAACTGTAGGCTCCTTTTTCCATCTTCTGCACTTCCCTCCCCACGACGGAGGCGGCCTAGGTAGTCTCCCGATCGCAGTCCGCGTTCGTTCCCTTCTCTAGTCACCTTTCCCCTTCCTCTATCCTTCTAGCCCTCTTCTTCTACCCCTCCTTGATCCCTCCCTCGCTTGCAGCTTTGCTTGGATTTGTCGTGCCACTCAGTCCTCCGTTCCACCTGCCAGTCTTCAACAATTCCTGGCTCTTCTTGCCTCGTTTCGCGATGTGGATGTAGCCTACACCGACGGTTCTGTGGCCAAAGGACGCACTGGGTTTGCTTTCATCCATGGCGACTACTTTGAGCAGCATTCCCTGCCTTGTGGGAGCAGTATTTTCACTGTGGAGCTGGTTGCTCTTTATCGTGCACTCGCTCACCTCTCCTCCTGCCGTGGGGAGTCATTTGTTATATGCAGTGACTCCGGTACCAAAATAGTGTCTTATGGTAACAAGTTGTGTTGGTACCTCTATCAACGCTTTCCAGCTGGAGGTTCTTAGTTTGTAGTTGAGTGGTTGACCTTTTACCTGATCCATCAACCACTGTAGTCTATTTTACTCTAGTCAACTATTCGCTCTGCTCCTTTTAAGTGTCCTCTATTTTGTGTTGCTGCGGTGTACATTTTAGCTCTACCCCTTGGTGTTCTCTCCCTCTGGGTGCAGAGGTTACGCTTTTACTATATAGGCCTTTTACAAATATGTCTGTTTGGAACAGGGGACTGATTACCTCGATGTTTAGCCTCCATCAAAACCCAAAACCAACCAACTACTTAATGCTGTGCGCTACACCTCACATCGGCCTATGTTTGATCGGCCATGACCCGCCACAAACTGCAGCTGCAAACGGTCGCTCACAAGCCTGACCCGCTATGTATGCACATGCGTAAGACAAGGGAAGTTACTTGACTGCGCATGCGCATACGAATACGAGAAAGTTTATACATGGGTCGGGGCTAAATAGGCCATATATTCCCACCCACCTGTGGATCAACGTATATCAAAAAATGAAATGGATAGAACAAGAGACGAGCTAAATAGGAGATGGAACCTAAAAATAACAGCACACGGATGCTTATGCTAGTAAAGAAACTTAGATATGAAGCTACCTATGACAACAGGAGGAACTCTACCTCAAGCCAGTAAGCGGGGGGGGGGGGGGGGGGGGGGGGCTGAGGGGATGTTGTCTAAAGACGTCGTGGTAATAAAGACATAGGGATCAAACGTGAGGTGTTCAACGGGCTAAAATCACCTTCATCGTAAAAGAAAAATGACGATAAAAAGAAAGATGAACAGCTTGACCAACCGCGCTCGCCAATCAGCGCGCGCATATGATAATCCCCAGATCAGATTTACAAGTATGAAGAACAAAGTAAAGGCGCGAAACCTTCAAAAAATTTTCTATTTCTTAGGAGTTGGTAATTAAGGATATTGTTCTTAACATGTTGCAGATGCTTAAAAATCTGCATGTCTTCCAAAACATCCAGTTTTAAGCCATTAACCTCGGCATGAAGTAGCTCGATATTAACAGGAGGGCTCGGCGCATGAGTCGTTTGCACAAGGTGTTTTGCATAAGTAGAGCCCTTAGTACCACCACCGCTTCTTGTAGTAGTATCCTCTTTATACCTGAGACCCAGAGCTCGCACCGTTTGCCCGATGTAAAATTTTGGACAATCCCCGCATGTAATTTTATATACTCTTAATTAAGAAAGTTTATCGCTCTTACTCTGCAAGGAGAGAATTAAATTCCTATGTAAACTATTATTAGTACAATACGCGACTCTGAAATTATGGGCTCTGAGTAAACGCCTCAATTTGTAACTTATATTGCCTATGTAAGGGATATTGTTGCCACCTGTTAGTCATCTAAAGCATTCCCTAGGGTGGAAAACGTAATATTGTGCTTTATTTTCTTGTTAAGCATCTGTCGCCTCAGCTGAGGCCTATAGCTATTATTTATAGCAGTATTCTCAAGTGTGACCAGTTCTGTTTCTACCGCATCTGGTGTAAGAGGGATAGCTGTAACTCGATGGATATTAGAATGAAAAAAAGCCATCTTATGGGCGTACGGATGGGCTGAGTCTGCACGTATAACATTGTCGGAAAACGTGTTTTTCCGAAAAATATTAAATTCAATGCGGTTGTCAACTACAGTTAGTGAGGTCCATAAAATTTAAGGGCCTAGTATCGGTTTCTCGCTCAATTGTAAAACTGATATTATGGCGAAGCTCATTGAAAATCTCAAATATGGTCTACATCATTTTGAGAAACATCAGTGACTAACAGAATGTCGTCAATGTATCTTTTGTAAAATTTTATTCTCCTAAGAATCCATCACTAGCAAAAAGTAACTCTAGGTAGTTCATAAAAATTTCTGATAAAGTCCCAGCTAGGGGGCTTCCCATTGCCAAACCTGCTGGTTGTAAGTAAAGTCTCCCATTAAATGTAAAGTAGTTGTTTTAAAACGATCCGTAGCAGCATCAACTCATTGGCCTCTTTATCCAAAAGTTTTTTATGGTGACGTAAGTTGCACTCTAGTATTTGTAGTGTATGGTCGACCAGTACATTAATGTATAAACTTGTTACATGAAACGATAATAGTTTAGAATCTTCAGAACAAGATACCTCGCGTAAACTGGTAGCTAAATGAATGGAATTTTTAACGGAATAGTTTTTACTAAAAACGAATTTTTCTTTAATCTTAGTATGCAAGTATTTCGCCAGCTTACGATAGGCACTTCTCGTACTGTCAACGATAGGGCGAATTGGTTGATTTAACTTATGAACTTTAAACTGGCTTCTCAATTTAGGGGCTTGGGATTCATGTTTATCAGCCACTTCTTTGGGAACTCTATCAAATTTTTAGTATTTTGGATCCCAGTTCTAATTTCTTTTTGGAGAGTAATAGTGGATCTTTGTTAAGCATAACTATCCAGTTGTCATTGAAAAAAGCTTCGGTCTTGCCTACGTATTCTTGCTTTGTGGATGTAACTACGAAGTTTCCCTTATCGGCTTTAGTGACAACAGTATCCTTTCGTATTAGTTTGCGGTTAATACTCCTTAAAACCTTATTTGTGTTATCCTCTTTACGTGCACTGTGTGCGGCCTTATTCACAATTTTGTAGGCCTCATAAGCCAATCGTGTTTGTTTCTCGTTAGGCATTTTGGCATAATGTAGACCGATTTTCAAGTCAACTATTGTCTTCTCGAACTTTCGGATTTGCTGTGCTAGGCTCGAAATTAAATTTTAATCCTTTAGAGTGGAGAGACTCCTCTTGGACAGAAAATAGAATTTCTGTCTTAATGACCCTGTCCAAGAAGTTTTTAGGTTCAGCTGTAAAATTGTCATTTTGTTAGCACGTTCCTACTTCTTAACTGTTAGCAATTTTTTTGTCATGTCTGTGGGCAAACTCTTTTATTTGTAGAGCGAACTCATTTGCCCTAAACCAAAAAGCATTCATTTGAAAGTTAAAGCGAACAGAATAAAACTTCGAAATTTCTAAATACATCATATATGCTCTTTCATTCAAAATCTTTTCTTGGCATATAAATCGGAGATTTTAGCATTACATACTTGGTAATGCAGCTTCTTTCTAAAGACTGGCATTTTACGGCAGGATTTGCCTATGAAACCATCAATAAAACTTGGAGAGGTTGAGCACTCTACACTGCTTAATAAAATAAATAGCCATGCTTGCCTTAGCTCTTTTCAGAATAACATCTAAGTATCTACTTGCTGCATCTGACACCTCGGCTGGTACGAATTTAAGAACCTCCAATATCTTCAGAACTGTTTACTTTTTTAATATATTAACCAAAGATTGCTGACGCGCTGCGATGTTAAAGGTTCTAGTCTCCGGTCCCCTAAACCTGCAGGCCGACTGAAGATTCAGCTTTCGCTTCAGCTATAGTCGCAGAAATAGTCCGGGTAACCGTACAGTTAAAATTCACAATACGCTGAGAAAAGAACATGTCAAATCTTAACATTGGATGTACAAGAAACGATCGTCCACAATTTTTTCAATGAGGAATTTATTTTTAAAGTAATTCTAAAGTAAAAGAAAAGTATACATCAATGAAAAATGAAACCCATTTAACCAGTGTAGCGTGTCTCAAAATTAAACCAATCGTCCTGCAGTAATCTGAAATTTCTTCACATGCGTTTGATGGTAATCGTTAATATCTAACATAACGATAGTTGGTCTTAAGAGGAGGGATAAGGATAGGTCAGGATTAGTGTTAACGTTCACATGCTCGTATTTTACCACTAATGTGAGCTTTAAACCAGATGAAGACTTGACAAATGAAACGTCCACCCTGCACTGGAGATTAATTTTGGGAATGCTTTCCCCATGATACCCTTTTTGTCATGGGTGTTAATCCAAAAATGTACACACGGGAACATAGGTTGTTACCTACGGATGTGAAGGTACATCGATCCCTGAAACACAGATACAGCTCAACAGTTTAACAATTGACGGTTACCTTCGGTAAGCTGTCTCCTCCATTGTTGCTCACAAGAATGGAACGTGTCATTTAAAAGAAACTGGTGGGCATTTGATTTGAACAGATTTAATATTCATAGAGTTTGCACGCTAATGGGAAGAAGCTAGTAAAATTCTACAGCAGCATACTTAACGTCTCTCTACAGCAGGGACAGATTACGTTAAGTCATTCTATTTTTCTCTCACGGAACAAGTCGCGTCGATAGAGTATGGTGACCGTGACGACAGATGAGAAAGAAAATGTTTAGAGAACCGCTGGTAAATGTTCTCAGCTTGCTCAATAATTTGAAACGGGACATTCTTAGACTACATCTACATATGACCCCGATTATTCTAATAAGCAATGAAAATATTTTGAGAAAGAGAGAAATTCCCTCAGAGGATAATTCCGTGTGACGGTGAGTACCCAGAAGCCAAAAAAGCAGCCTTTGTGACTGTTTCGTATCTAATACGAGAGGGCATTCTGGATCCGAAAGGTGCTGAACCAAATCTGTTTTCAGACTGGGACGTTCCCAGTGTAGTTTTCAGTCTGTGAAAGCCCAGGAATATTGTGCTCGTTATTGTCACTGAGAATTTCTTTGGCTCTGTGACGTGGTCTAAATTGCGTTAAATTAGTTTCTTAGGTGCGCAGGGAGGGATGTACCAGCAAACCTATTAATAACTTTCTGTAAAATACTATTACTGACTGTAGACGGATGACACCAGTATTACAACAGAACATCTGTCAGACGGCAAATTAGCACTCTGCCCCCATTCACTACTGCTGGTAGATAGGCATAAATCAAAGATGAAGGATACAGCACAGAAAGTACATAGATATTACTAGACTATTAACTCGGTTCATGACACCCAGCGCCAGGTGCATTTTGGCTGTACAATGTCTTCTAGGAGCATCAAAATTTTAAATACTCAATTTCAAAAAGATAATAATTTTGGGAACCAAATGACTCATAATCTGCTCATTAAGAGGGAGAATCTCAGTATTTGGTCTAAAATACTTGTTTTACTGTATGAAACCTGCGACCTATGTATGTTTCTCCAGGATGCATAGCTCCCGACGCGCAAATTAGCCAGACTTACTCAGTGTCACGTAGTGAGGATATTCAATGTTAGTTGGCCGTTGCTAAGCATGATTACAAAAACGCTTTACAATTTTTCTTGCTTACACTCCTAATGTCCGATATTTAACATACCGGAACAGTTTAAACTTAACATTGCTTGACTAGTGTGTTGAAAACATGGGAGTTTGATGGCATAAAGACTCAGAGGTTTACTATTCGATTTCTAATTGCTAACAATGCTTCTGATGAGAGGTTTTTCATGTTGTACATTTGGCCTCATATAATATTATTTTCAACATATGCTTGATGTAAGACTTATTCTCCCAGGAGAACATTAATTTAAGTATAACAAAACGCTATACGGTAATTGTTCACGTCGTTATCCCGGATAGAGCAGCGACACTTGCTCATTACGGTTGTACTGATTGTCATAAACAGGTTTGTATTCAGTTTCGTTATGCTAATGTGACGGCGCTACTAAATATGTACATCTTTGTAACTACTTACGCCATTCAGTGTATCTAGCTGCTTTAGCACTTGTGTACCCTGCTTCACTTCTTACAGGCAGAGAACTGTGCTGTTAGTTGTACCAATACGTCGGCAGTTCATATTCATTCATTCAGTGCTGAAACAGCTTCATGCACTGCTTGGCGCAAATAGTAATTTACCACTTCCGTTTTAAACAGGCAATGTACTATACGGTTTGCTTTCATGCTAATAAGTCAGAACTAAATATTTAGTCCTTGTAACCACTTAAACTATACGTAGTTCGTAGTTAAGAACTGGTAGACTGTTTCATTGTACTTACGGCGGCACAGTGTGTGTAATTTCGAACAGGCAAGGAAATGTACTGCTCGAAATAAGTTTTGCGCTTTAAGTTCAGAACCAAGCTTATATTGTGAGCACTGTCAGCTTCCTACGTGTTATATTAGTACAAACCACCAATTAAAGCTGTCACTATGTAGCGTCATACTTGCATATGCAACGTCATCTGGCGTCACACTTGTACAGTTAGCAATATTAATAATAATGCTATGTTTTACTAATTTTTAACTTTATTTGTATAAACATTTATTATTATTCTTGCACATAGCGTTGTATTTCCCTTGGTTTAATGCTTTTTGTAAGTCGTACGTAATTTCATACTATGGTGCTGCAGGCGCAACACCCACTCTTGTAACGCAATCTGGTATTAAGAATTTGTATTCTCACCTAATGATGAGCAGTTTTATGTCATTAAAACCTGTAAATATTACGTCGAGTTGTGCTTGTAACTGTGTCTACTAGTTGCATGCAGTTCCCTGGCACATGTCCTCTTCAGCTTTGCAATATTTTTATTGTATGCCGATATTGGTTCTGTAACCCATTTTTGTGAGTAATTGATTTAATTAAAACGGATGTCTGATGACGAACGCCTCATTGCATTAAGTCACTGACTTTTTCAGTGAGCAATTCAGCAATGTGCAGACTATATAAAATTAGATATTAGCAGCACTACTTGCTACCATATCGCTGACGTTTGTCATACGGATATGAAATTTATAAGGGCCAACTCAATAATTTACTATAACCATGCTTTATCGTTTTTATGCCCTTTCATTATCTGTCGATTTCATTTGTACTGTATAAATCTGGTTTCTAAGCAATCCTCTCATCTCAGGACTGTCATAGTAATTGTTTTTAGTTAAGTGCATTAGGTAGAGTGAGCACTTTGCTATTAATAATGGTAATTATGTTCTAGGTGTAATCTGAACTGCATATGTAGATAAACAAGCATGTTACTAGGCATGTGCATTTGAACTCCCCCATTTCTCACTCTGTTCCAGAATTTTAATCAGAAATTTATTGGCTTTGCATACGCTGAAACGCCAAAGAAAGTGGTACGTATTCAAACACAGAGATGTAAACAGGCGGAATACGGCGCTCCGGTCGGCAACGCCTATATAACAAAAAGTTCCTGGCGCTGCTGTTAGACCGGTCAGTGCTGTTAAGACACGTTATCAAGATTTGAGTTTGAACGTGGTGTTATAGTCGCCGCACGAGCGATGGGACACAGCATCTCTGAGGCAGTGATGAAGTCCGGATTTTCACGTATGACCATTTCAAGAGTATACCTTGAATATCAGCGTTCCGGTGAAACATCAAATTTTTGACATCATGCTGCCGGAAAACGATCTTACAAGAACGGGACCAATGGCAAGGAAATGATTCAATGTGACAGAAATGCAACCTTTCAGCAAACTGCTGCAGATACCAATGCTTGGCCATAGTGTCAGCGTGTGAACAATTCAACGCAACAACCGACACTGGAGACTGGACGGTTGACGAGAAACACGTTGTCTGGTCGGACGAGTCTCGTTTCAAATTGCACCGAATGAATGGACGTGTAAAAGACAACCTCATGGATCCATGGAACCTGCACGACACCAGGGGACTGTTACAGCTGGAGGAGGTTCTGTGATGGTATGGGGTATGTGCAGCTGTAGTGATATGGGGCGTCTGATACGTCTAGATACGATTGAAAAGTGGCACATTTGTAGCCACCCTGATTAATCACCTGCATCCATTCACGTCCCATCGGCTTTCCGACGGACTTCAACAATTCCACCAGGAAAATACAACAACCCACATGTCCAGAATGGCAACAGTGGCTCCAGGGACAGAGTTCATACTACTGCTGGCCACCAGACATGAACATTATTGAGCATATCTGGGATGCCTTGCAACGAGCTTTCCAGAAGAGATCCCCACCCTTTCGTACTACAACGGATTTATGGACAGCCCTGCAGTGTTCTTGGTATCAGTTACCTCCAGCACGACTTCAGGCATTAGTGGAGTCCACGCCACGTCCCGTTGCGGCACTTCGTCGTGCTTGCAGGGGCCCTGTTAGATAGTAGGGAAGTGTACCAGTTTCTTTGGCCTTCAGTGTACTTCTGTTTTGATTCAATTGCGGATAGGTTCGTTTAGTCATTGTGCACAAGGAATAATCACAAGCAGTGTCAGCATTACCTTGAGTGCTGGTTGCCTACTGCTATTGACCTCCTCCCCCCCCCCCCCCATGGTCTTAAGTGGAATACTACTCTCATAGGTCTAAGATTACATCTGGAATCTCTCATGTTACTTTAATCAGTTGTCTTGCAATTAGTTGGCATACATATACTTAAGATTCATAAGTTTCATGATATTCATTTATTGCAATGTCTTAGCAATATTCGATACTTCAGGAATATTAGATACATAAGATATTACTATATTCCTTAACATGACTTCATTGTATTGTCTTTCCGTATGTTCAATTCAATGATAAAGCCCATTACGACATTTGACTTTTGTGCCCTTTACTTACCTCTGGGTTTGTGCATGGTTCCTATGTTCAAAAAGAATGTGCACTTTGTACATACTGTACACTTTCGGAGTGGACTGAAATTTAATTTCATAATCCATTTATTGAACGTAATCAATTTACTTTCATACATTAATACGATCTTACGACATAATACTTGGCAGAAACTGTTCCATATTGCTACGCACTTGTATACTATCCGTTTGTCCTGACAGTCAATGTATAACTTCAGAACTGCAAACTTATGTTCACTTCTATATACATTTTTATTGTGACAGTTTTTCTTCGTGTGTGTAGAAATGTAGGATATCTGATGTCATAAATATATTTTTATAAGTGTGTGAAGATGACAATGTAATCCCATTGGATCTTTAATTCTTTCTATTGTTATATTGGGTTTCCTTCTGTTATGATGTTTGTATACTACTGTGTGTGAGATCAGTGAATGAAACTAGTAATAAGTGATTAGAAGACAGCATTGTAACGGACTTCTCGAAGCCAATAATCGATTTCGTACTGATCGCCAGTATATCCAAATGTCGGTGTTTTAAGATGAAACACGTTACTGCTTATTGATAGCTATAAAAGTAATTTCGTGTAACTTTCGATCTTCATGTAACATCACCAGTACCACATTTGGGTTCCACTCATTGTAGTCTCTCACTTCCTCTTCCCTTATAACCTCTCCCAGCCTACCTCTTCTACTTGAGGAACGAACTGCTAGTTACAAAATCCATGGTTTTCTTAATTGTAATTAATAGTACCTGTTACGTTACCATTGCCTTTATATGAATTTTTGTGTTCATATTATTGTCGGTCACGGTATATATTAAACAGTTAGTATAACACTCGATAATTTTCCATGTTCACATTTTAATAGCTTGCAAAAGTGTTTAACTAGATTTTGCAAAGCAGTGCTTAAAAACAGAGTTCGTGGTGTGCTTGAAGTACTTCACTTCATCTGGGGAAAAATTGTTCCTCAGTGCAGAGAACTCTCTGAAATATTTGCAGTCAGTGAGTTCATCGTAACTGAAATTTGTATTAAAAGTAGTAAATTGAAATGCCTGTCTCTGAAAGTAAAGTGTAATATTATGTGAAAAGTTGATGAGATTTTTAAATTAGTGTTTTCTCACAAGCACTGTAATAAAGCCTGTTACAAAATTCTCCACTTAATAAAATTGGTAAATGGTAGATACAGAAACTGGTTTACAGTTGGACTGTTACGAATACTTTACTTTGTATCACCAGATCTAACAACTTGCATAGTCATTTCAACTATAACTGAGATTAAGAAAATTGTATCTTAAGAATTTATTCTTAGGTAAGATGAAACCTCAAGTATCACGAACTTTCAATGTCAAATACATCAGCAGCATTATTAAATAAGTAACTTCTAAAACATACAGTGTGCAGATACATTTTTAAGTTACTTTCTATTAATCACCATTCCTTTGTAAGCAGTATTACAGAAGCGCAGTCAGACTAGAATTATTACTTTAAAAAAATTGGCAACCTTAGTACAGCGACGTTCCTTCCATGCCATATGGTCTTGCTAGTAACTGTTAAATAAGTCTGACTTTCCACTTACTTCATAATCTTGTTTCCTTTCCTGTCGGCCTCTCTTGGTCAACTCTTGTTCTTTTCGACCCCAATGGTATTAGGTTGCGAGGCCAGAGGGTGTCTTTCATTCTTTTTTGCCTTCGATTGGGGAAGGGCGGCGGCGGCGGCGGTTGCGGTGGCCTCAGACATGGTGAGAGAGGAAGCCAACGTTCCTGGAAGCAATCCTATCAGAGAGCCTGGCCCTCCAAGCTGGGTGTTAAGCGATCAAGTTGATAAACAATCCATGTAAAAGTCTTCATTGTCCCACGCCTAAAAATAATCTTTGGATATGAAGACCAAGCAACAGATAGAACAAGCCATACTAGATGTGCAAACAGCAATGTCAGCATGGTCACTCACAATATCCCTAGTTCGTGAATAAAACGGGAATCGCAGATGGAGACGTTACTCTGCATCAGTAATGAAGTAAATGTGATCAATAAAGAAGCCTTACACATCACGAAGGATGCTTCTCAGGATGTAAACCGTGTCAAATGTTAATTGTTGCTGATCTTGGAGGTGTGATCACCAGTAGAAATATTGGAGCATATTGGAATCACACAATCCCAAGTTCCTGCACTTACTACGGGGCAGTCCTGGAAAGGTCCACAGCGTTGAAGTGACCTTGATGGCTAGTGAACAAATGAAAGTGAGACAGAAGACTGACGTTTCAAAACTCCAGTGATATTATGTACCCTGCCGTAGACTGCTCACAAGCAAAGTAATTTTGTGGTTGTCGGAGACAATGTGAAGACGGGGATAGAACGCTGTGGTAGAGCATTGCTGTATCAGATACTGGTGTAGTTCCTCCCAAAACAGTATGTCTGCAGTACACAGCCCGTCAGATGGCACCATATTCCAAGTTGTCTCAGACGTCTGCACTGATTCTCATCATTTGTATGTTGGTGGCTATAACTGGAAGAATTGTGATCATTTGTCATTGAAGATCGTTCTGCAGACATGTCAGCAAGAATAAGAGGTCCAGCCAGAACTTCACCTGCAGTCGTTCACTTGGCGAAGAAGATCGTGGCGTCCGCTGAATGCAGTCCTCACAGCCATTTCACTATCACTACTGCCTGACCTGAAAGCACCCAGCTAATAAGATATACAGTGAACGATGCAAGTTGTTGGACAGCACCTCAAAAGTGAAAATCCGTTCCCAACGATTTACGAGCCTTTCAGCGAGACATTCCAGAGTTGGCTCTGGAAGGACAGTGATAGTTTAAAGGCCAGTGGCTCCGAAGTTGGGGATATTCCATCCCCCCCCCCACTCCCCTCCTTTGTCTTACGTACTTCATACTGTTTTTTACTGCTTCTGTACCTAAATCAGTTACATAAAATAGAAATTAAATTTTCATGTTGAATATATATGTAAACTGAAATTACGTGTCGGATCTCCTAGTAATACATTATTTCCTTAAATTTGTCAATTATGTAAATGAAAATCAGTCAATGCATTACATCACATGACTGTAATATGGCTAAATGTGCAAAATGTGAGTAATATAGTACTGTCATTAACACATCAAATAGATTCAATTCATAAGTGCAAATGTTTCTCACCATTGTAGAAGACGAAAGTTGTCGTCAGACGCAGGTAGTAATTTAGAACGGTCGAAAGAGGAGAGAAGTGGTGTACTGTAAGTATTGTTTGAGGGTGTTGTTTACCTATAAATGTCAGTAGGCTAAAAAACCGTAGCAGATGAAACGCCTGTTGTATCCAGTCGTTGAGATGGAGTTACAGCTCCGAAACACATAGTAGAAAATAAAGCTCGTGAATGAATTAAGGTTTTTTTCCTGTCTGTACTGAAAGTTGACAGCCACTGATGTTACGTGATTTCCATGAAATTCTGTTAACAACAAAGAAGTTGATTGTAAGTTAATATTATGCTTGCGTTGTTACCAGTGCAGTAACAAGACTATTCAAAATATCGACGTGATGGTACCATATATCTGTAATTTGAGAAAATGCTGTGCCTGAACATGGAGGCGTTCTAATGTACCAGTAAACCTCTGAGCCTTAAAGACTCTCATGTACAAAACAGCTTCAGTCGTCTGATTACTTTATAAATTAGCTACTGTTATGATAGCATGTCAAATTTAATTTCAAATCTTTCATAAATTTCCAAACGAACTTCATGTACATAAGCGAGAAAATCACTGTGTTCGCATCCTCATATATTGGATGAATTGTCAAGATGCTTCCGTGCTGTCAGTTACGCTGCCTAAGGACAGTTTGTAACTGTAATACTTGCTTAGTTTTGTTGTTAAACTTCAAACATGAGATTATGCCTCGTAATGTGCAGATCATGATAGCATTGTATATATTAAGTCAATTACTTGAAGTAATGCAACTCAAAGTTGTTGCTCCTGGAAGCAGCTAGATCCTTCATGTACAATCTACCAGGTCATTGGACTGTAGTAATATTTATATTGATTGGAAAGTCTGTCAGTAGTTCGATTAAAATAATCCTCTCATTTACAATTCTCTACTAGTAAAAAACTCCAGCTGTGTAGTTGAGCATAAACGTTGTTGACGTAGCTAAGCACCAACCTCTTGTAGCGAGAGGAGGTTGTAAAGCCACTTTCTACAATGGGGTGTATCTGACACCGGGACCACAGTGCCATCTTGTGTAATCAACACTCGTCAAATAATGCTCTTACACTTCCTGCTGTGGGTTCGTCATCTGAGCACCCCATCTCAGATGTTTTGCGATTTCCAGTATTTCTTTACTTTCAGTGATTGTCCATATTTAGCTTTCAAATCTTTCTGTACAAACCTTCAAATTCTCCTTCCCTGATGTGTATCATCCCTAAAATATGCGGAAGGCTACCCGAGGTAAATGATAAATGAGCTTGTGTGCAAAGTTTGTAATATTGATCACTGACATTTCCTTAGTGCAAGAAACTCGGTTACCATTTTCAGCAAATAATAAAGGTGTATCATTCTTAGCAGCTGATGAGGCTGTTGCAATGTAGTGAGCATTCCATCAAAATTACTGGTAATCGGTTTGAAGTCCAGTTCAGGGTTGGTCGTTAACTTCAGTTCTGCCTGCACATCTCGCAGCTTCTGATTCTGAGCTTCTGTGCTGGTGTCCCATTGTAGCTGCTGTATCGAGCTCGGAGGGATGTGGTTACTGCACAAAGTTGTTGGGCATTGTGATGTGTAACTTTGATATTCGTGGTCTGTTACGGGGTCTTTGAAAGTACAGTGATGTAGCTGGAAAGCGATTACCCTGCGCATTTAGGGTTAAAGATTTTTAAACCCGGTCACTCGTCAGGTCACTTTTGTCCTATAGCTTATGGACACATTTTGAAAATACGTAAGCCAAATTTATTCCAGTTTCTATTCGTCCTAGGGGCAATTAGGCCTAATTGTTTTATGGTATAAAAGAGTTACCATTATTTTGCGTGACTGTAGGTGTCTGACTAGGCACAATTATTTTAAATATGGCATGTCAGTTACTCTCGGGAGAAAAAGATCTCATGTTTTACAGTAGACAGTTTGTACGCTTTTGGCACTTTCTGGGTGAGAACAGGAAAATTTTCTCAAAGTAAAATAAACGCAAAAAAGAAATTGAGTGAGTAGGATGATCTTCAAAATGAGACCCAGCCAGGTGTGGGACGGGGTCACACTAGAGAAGCGAAACTCGGAGATTAAAACGTGGGACATTGTATGAGAAACATGTCGCACACGCCAACGATCACTTCGCGAAAGAACAGGCCTTCAGGAACTGTCGAGGTGACAAAACGCCGTCCGGCAGAACGCAGTAGCCGCTGCCCAGGGAAGGCGCGGCCAGGCCGCACTGCACGTCCAGGGCTCAGCTGCGGCGATACACGGCCCTGCAGGAACACCACTCCGGCCCTCGTTGTTACAGTGCCGACTTGGGCCGAAGACAGTCCAGACTTCGTAGTGTAGTAGGGAAGACACATCTGCTGCTAACCGCTGTCCGTTCCTATCTGCCCACAGCTCTGAGACACACCTCGCTACTCCGCGAAAACGGCAAGCAGACGTAGCGTTCTTTTGGCTGTGGTGTTTGATCAGTGTCCTGACTGGGTTGATGCAGCCCGCCACGATATCATGTCCTGTGCTAACCTCTTCATCTCAGAGTAGCACTTGCAACCTACGTCCTCAATTATTTGCTTGACGTATTCCAATCTCTGTCTTCCTCTACAGTTTTTGCCCTCAACAGCTCCCTCTAGTACTATGGAAGTCATTCCCTCTTATCAGAAGTCCTATCAGCCTGTCCCTTTTCCTTACCAATGTTTTCCACATATCCTTTCCGATTCTGCACAGAATCTCATTCCTTACCTTGTCAACCTAAATTTAAACATTCGTCTCAAATGCTTCGCTTCTCTTATGTTCCGGTTTCCCCACAGTCCATGTTTCACTATCATACAATACTGTACTCCAGACCTACATTCTCAGAAATTTATTCTTCAAATTAAGACTAATATTTGATATTAGTAGATTTATCTTGGCCAGGGGTGCCCTTTTTGCCAGTGTTAGCCTGCTTTTGATGTCCTCTTTGCCCCGTCCGTCAGTCGTTGTGTTGCCTAGGTAGCATAATTCCTTAGCTTCATCTACTTCGTCACCATCGATCCTGATATTAAGTTTCTCGCTGTTCTCATTTCTATTACTTCTGATTACCTTAGTCTTTCTTAGATTCACGCTCAATCCATACTCTTCTCGTAGAAGCACAGCAGTCACACCTCAATGAGATGCGTTGGTCCGCACAATGAAAGATTTCTGGAAATCACACTGTAAGAAATGAGGTTAGCCAAAGCGGTCCTCACAGCATCATAGGCAGACAGTTGCGATTTTCCCTACCTGAACTCCGCATCTGTCTTACGTAGCTCATTCAAGAGAATGCTAATTAAGCAAAATGGGGCACGAACTTCCTTAAGAAAAATCGAGCATGCCTGTAAACCGAGCAATTACCTTCTTGTTCTGAGATGGAGAAAACACAAATATCTAGACTGTCCTTGATCGAATCTGAACCTTTAAGCTGACAGTAAATGCCCTAGGAGAGAGATTACCTTATGTGGTACACTTACTTTAGAAAGCTTAATTATGAGGCCGCCAGCACGAGAACGAAGTGAGACCTACTCCAGATTTTGGTGTTTGAAGATGGCGCTGTAGACACCACCATCGTCCAGATAATCGTAAATAGACTTAACTTCAGATCCCGCGAGATATCCAATAATCGGGAGACGACGGCTCCACCTGTGTGCAGTCCACATAGAACTGTTAAACCTAAAAAGTTCGTTAGCGCAAGTGGCCATCACTGGCTTCGATTTTTCAGTGAGAAGAATCTGATCAAGTGCCTGGTTCAGGCTAAAGACGGGAAAAAAGCTTTCTTCATAAACCTGGTGATACAATGGCGTAAGTCGATAACGGAACCGGTTGCAAAATAACCTTCACATCCAGCCGCATATAAAAAACACAAGCAGGCGGTACCCAGACCACCCTTTCAGGACTAGAAACATGGTCGAGGCAGAAAGAGACGCAGATGGCCTAATTACTCATTCCTAAAACACTTTGCTTCCACTGTGCAAGGCAGGCCTTACGACAGATAGTGAACAGATACGGGGATTGCCTAACTGGAACATCATTGGTCAGCCGTTTCTTGTAAAGGATTGTATTGGTGACGCACGATTTATTGACCAAAAAGCCGGGGAACTGAGTGAGAATTTCAAACAGGCCCTCAGACTCCCCTGTGGTTAATTGGCTCATTCCGAACTCGGACCTCTCCACAGCTACATTGTTGATTCGTCACAACTTGACATGAACATGATCTGAATTTGTCTGCACAAAACCTAAAGAAAAATGCTTTATCGGCTTTATTTACAGCTAAGCCCCCTTGTTGGATCCAAACGCAGCCAATAACTGCCTGAAAGATATCTAGTTACTAATACTTGAACTAGCAATGAAAAATCATGTGTAGACACATCACTTTACAATAACCCATCAGGGACAACACCTGTCCGTTGACAGTACGATGTCCTTGTAACGTGGGCTCCAAGGGAGAACACGTATGTGAAAAATTAAGATACGACTGGTAGTTGTAATCTCACCCTCCCACAAATCATCATTCTTTGTACAATTTTGGAAAACAGTGAGATTACTGAACAGCAATTTTTTACTTACCTTGATTATCTCGTTGTTGTAGATAGCTGTCTTGTCTACAACTACTTTCTTGCAGCTAAAAATTTCGATTTCTTAGGTTTGTGAAAAGTAAATAACTGTTGAACAGTTTCCTTTTGCTATGAACATCCTTTTATTTTATACTATTCTTCTGAATCGCACATACTTCCATATTAAAAAAACCAATAATTACATTGTTGCTGACAAGGTCAACAAAATACATGCGTTTCCATCAGACATGCCCACCACTCCTTACGTTCTGTGCGGTACTCACAATATGCCAAAGGCTTTACAAAGTAGAAGAGTTGGCAAAACAAAAGAAGAATCACAAAAATATCATTTCATAAATTAATCCGGACATCAATAATTAGTGTTAGATTGTACAAGAAATGCGAATTTTAAGTATGCCACAGATTTTGTAATTTCAAATAATTTCCAAAAGAGCCATTTTAACTGTTACTACCAATCGTGACACAATGTCTTCTCCGACTTAAATTGCATATATCAGATGCGCAAAGATCTGGAAATGGGATCAGCTGACTGATGTGTAGGGTGTGACTAAAGACAAGTTGGAATTTTAACGTAGCATGCAGGTTCGGGAAAGGTGACATGTTTCACACAGGGTGCAGCCGTCTTGAATAATGGTAACTGCGTAATCAACTGTCGTGATGACAGAGCGCTCTGGTGGTTGTCATAGGAGCTAAACACAGTTGTACTTGGAGCCATTTTTGTTAGGTAACATGATATAAATAATAATAAATCATAATAAATTATAATAAATGATCATAAATTATAATAAATAACTGGAGCAGCTGTCCGAATGCAGAGACCTGTTGGAATGTTGGATCTGTAAGAGCGAAGTTTGATGTCCTCTAGACGACCGAATAGCGAAGTAATATGTTTTGAGCGGCTTTGGTGATCAAGTCAGAATTTGAGAAGATGATTGATTTGGGTTGGAGTGTTATTAGATGGGATGTAGATTGTTCTGTTGACTACTTCTGCACATTTGCTTCCTTTATTTAGCTGAGTGAAGATCGATTGTGGTGTGTTGGATACATGCTTGTCTGTTCTCTAGACCTGGGACAGACCTTAGTTGACGTGAAAATTATAGCCAAGATCTCGAAAATGTTACGCAAAATATTTCCACTCTCGAATACCAGTCTGTTATGTATGTATGTTTGTAGTTAGCCAGTGGTTTACAGCATGCTGCACATAGATTAAATTCGGCGTTTGTAGAGAATTAATTTGAAGTCTTTATCTTGGGAATTATGATGAACTAGTGATCGGTAGGGTGTAGCCTAGTGCATGATATTGAGGAGTACAGCTAAAATGGTGTAATATTATGGAGAAAGTACATGTGATCTTGCAGTCTATGGGTCTGAGGATGTTTGAAGAAAAGCGAACAGATAAGGAAGGAGAGACAGTAAGGCGTTTGTGCTGAGGAGGGGACGATACCGAATTTGTAAAAAAGAGTTCTGAGGGTGACTTAGGTCCGCTGATGTAAGAGGGAAGATTAGCTCTGAGTGTCGGGTCTGTAGAGAGAACAGGTTGACGGTGCTTTCCTAGGATTGGGGAGCATTGTTGCATATAGACGCTGTAGGGATAGGATTTTTTTTTCGCATGCTGTAGAGATATACTGGATAAGTGCACTGTTTTGTGTCAAATGTGTATATACTGTAGTGTGAAGTTAATGTGGTTTACATTGTGTAGCGTTTGTATTTACTGCACTGTAAAGTTAATATTATGTGACGAGTAGAGAGGAAGTAGGAAGGACGGTAGAGATATTTAAGATACTTACCTCATTGTGGAATGCCAATCATATGAGACGGCGATCGTAAGACTTAACTGTATAAGTATAATGAGATCAAAGACTTCGGTATTCGAGAGCGCGGATATAATTTTTTGGTCTGTTTGTTTCTAGTTATTCAGTGGTTTAAAGGATGCTGTACTTAGACTACAAGAACACACCAATTTTTTTCTATGATCTGGATAAGTTTGTAGAAAAAAAGCAAGCAGGCAAGGAAGAAGAAGATAGTAACGCATTTGTGTTGAGGGGAAGCGATCGCCGAATTTGTGGAACAATTCTGAGAGGGACTTCCGTCCGTTGATGCAGAAGGGCTGATTACCGCTGAGTGTAGCGTGTGTAGAAAGGAAGAGCAGGTTCACAGTGTTTCCTTAGTAATTGAGAGAGTTGGGGCATGTTGTGGTATTGTAAAGTTAATGGGGCTTACATTGTGTAGGGTTTGTATATAATGGACTGTAAAGTTACTATTGTTTGTTATGGGATGAGTAGAGAGGATGACTGTGTGTGTGTGTGTGTGTGTGTGTGTGTGTGTGTGTGTGTGTGTGTGTGTGTGTGTGTGTGTGTGTAGATTGAGGGGGCGGCGCTGGAGGTAATTTAGCGATCTCTGTAAAAGTAAGCACAGGAAGCATCACAAAGAAAAGCAGGATTGTACTTCGATAACGGGTCCCTAGGAAATTAGGCCAGTAAATTCGATAAGAAGGAATAAGAATCATTAATCGGTTGTGCTGAGATATAGGAGGATTGAGAACATTTGCGTATGTTGATAGCTGGAAAGGTAGGTGAGGAGCACATTCAGTATTATTTTGGTGAACAAGTTCTGTTAGGGTAAGAATTTGAATTTACAAAAAAGCTGAGAAAACACGAAAGCGAGCGTTAACTATTTTTGGGGGCACTATACAATTTCGTAGAGGTTGACTGGGCTCTTATTTTTTTATTTTCAAATGATCGCTTTAGATTGAGAGGGGAGAGAAGCGCTGGGATGTGTGCAGACGGTGTGTGTGTGTGTGTGTGTGTGTGTGTGTGTGTGTGTGTGTGTGTGTGTGTGTGTGTGAACTCTCTCTCGGCTATTCTGACAACAGACGTGAAGGTGGAGATGTGTTGCATATAGGCCGGCAAGCAATGGAATGCGGCCTTAACATGTGTGTTGGACCACACTGAGTTAGGACGGTGACAGACGACTCGCGTGGTCTGGCTTCGATAGTCATGTTTGGCGTGTAGGTCATATGAATTTCTCAGGTGTTCGGTGTGAATGCGGCTGTCACCAAGTCATGTTTGAAGGGTCGAACAGAGGTCTTTAAGTCACACGTCCGACAGCTCTCAATTCGCTCAATGTGGGACAGGTTGATTGCGCGCGCCTGTTGAGTTACTTTACTTTGCTGTGCATTATTTGGAAAGATTACGAGTACTGATGTTGTTTACAGTTATGTGTACTGCATTATTTAGGAGCAGTTTGATATTGTGCTCTGAAATTAGGAGCTGTTTGCGTGTCTGCCGACTGTGCACCATGACACCAGGTATATCAGGACGAGCGTTTGTTTGTATGAGAGTGATAGTGTAAATTTTATATACGCATCGAGTATACTTAAGTATTCGTGGGACGATATAGAATATGAGAGAGTGAGTTGGTTGTTGTTTTTTCTACTTGGAGGGTTTGCTAGATCGAATTGCTGAGGTGAGTAGCTACGAGAGTGCGTGGGACGTGATTGCAGCATATCTCCGACTCTCAGCGGTTAACTAAAGATGGGGCGAGCAATGTTCTCGGCTTAGGTACTGGGGGTGTTGTAACGTGCGCGTGAGGCACACAATACTCATTAAAGCCTGTACTATGGTAAGTGAGCGGGGTTCACCTTACGAGCCAGGATTTTCGTATAGATATTGACCGCGTGTACCTGAATGGTGGCAAATCAAACTTACACCCACTCTGTAATAACAATGATCCGTCAAGTAAGTTCAAAATGCAATTACACGTCAGTAAGTACCAAAAGCAACACTGAAGATGCTACCAATTTAATAATAATACGGTCGCCAGCCTAATTAGGCATTAACTGAGTTTCTTCCCTGTACAAGTTGGTGTATATTCATGCAAAACAACACGTAGTAACACTGCATCATATAGTAAAATTTTAGAAACAGAAAATCTATTGAACTGATAGTTTCACGTTCTGTACTGATATGGAAAAACCATGAATACATAACACTACACTATAATGTATACTACAAAGCTTCAGACTGTCTATTGATCTGATGAAAATCAGGCATAGGTTACCCTAGAAATAGCACTTTCGAGCCACACACACAATGTTAATTTTGATAAAGATAAAACACTGATAAATTTTGACTTATATATTGACTTTAACTTTTGCTGGTCAAACCAATGTGGAACACTTCAGAATTCAAATGAATGACAAGGGGGAGGGGGTGGGGGGAGGACCCTGACTATATTAAAAAATTGATTACTGAAATTATCATGCGTTCAAGGTTTCCAGTATGAGTTACTACTCTTTTTATCTTATTTACTGCTCATTTAAATACCTTTATATCTGTCTCGAAATAATTAAACTTCATTACTATATCAATATTAAAGTTCTTTCATCTTCGTTAGACCTTATTCATTTACTGGTTCATTAACAAAACAGTTCTTTAAACACCATTCTAACATAGCTAGGTCTGCAAGTAATTATTATTAATACAAAATTTAATTTTTCATTTCGGTCCACTCGGATTGCATAACATTTGGAAAGGACCCTATCTAGGTTAGTTGTGAGGATAATTAAATGATAGGAAAGTTCTGGCAAAATTTCAGTTATTGAATAGTTCACTCTCTGGTCCATACGAATACAGTACTAAAAGTTTCAACCTGCTTGTATCGATGCGGCGGTCGGCGGGCGGCGAGATGGCGACGCACAGAGCACACATACAACCCCAACTATGGCTCTTGACGTATCGGCACTTTAATTCTTCTTAGCGTCGCAATACTTTTTCATTTAGTGCCTATGGAATTTTGCCATGCTGTGTGGCCGTTGGAACGTCATACCCGAGGCTCAATGAAACTACGTCTTCCAGGAGGGCCTCCTCGCTCCAGAACGTGTTTCTCAGACCGATGCCCAACTCTGACTACTACTGCTGAGCCCGTTGTGCCGTGCAATGCCCGTGCGCATTTTCCCGCGCTCGCCTGCCATCCACCTTTTACCGCTCCCTTACAGACAGGGTATTCACCTGAGGTTTTGCATTCTACATATCCTAACACATTGCCTACGTATGGACCAGACGCACAGTTACAATTTTAAACATCTTACAACAGTTTCAACATTTCTTTTCTATCACAATATTACTTGACATTTGACATAAACATTAATCTTCACATTGAAACTTGTTTACAGTTTTCGTAACACAATGCCATGAAACAAAAAAGAAATGAAATCAGAACATCGATTACACTAATTTATCGAAAAATCAGATGGAAAAAAATTTACTTATATGTGCAATAGTAAAGCGTTGTTGTTACACATGCCCCTGTTCCCAGTAAATTTCACTAAGTGCAAATTTGATGGGAACACTAAACTTAATATTTATACAGTGGTTCTGAATCTTTGAGTGAATGTACCATCATAAAATTTTATATCACAAAACTTCCTATCACTCACATCATATAGGTCTATACTTTTTAATATATTGAGAACATTTACCTATCAGTTACTTAAGTGCCTTTGGCACAGTCCAACCTCCTATCACAACATAATTTAAATAGCTAATTACTTATTAAATTTCTAAGAGAAATAAAATCAAAATCTGGAACACTAACACTTAACTACAAAGCAGATACAAATACCTATATACACTATAAAACAATTTGTTGCTGCTCGCAATGAATGGCAGTCATTTCCTTATTTACTAATAAACACACAATACTATTTAGAAAAATCACTACACATATTTGCTGCCTATTATTCACATTTGGGCAGTCCATTTCGCATCATTTTATCACATCACCTGTACCACACTTAAAATTCTCCTTTGACTATTTATCTGCCTTCTTTGGTGTTTGGTAGTCCTTTATATTATGCCTCACATACTGCCCTCTTTGATTTTGGCAGTCCCATCTTTTATTTGGCTTGCAGCATTTGCTTTTCTTTTCAGCCCTTTTTTCCATCGTTTTTACATTTATAGTACATTTGATAATCTGAAACTCACATAAGTACATTAGCACACTGACATTGGTATACATACATTTACACAGATTTGTTAAATTTAGAACAAAATAGTTTCAGCATAAGATACAGCACATTTACTGCAGACTGCTTTCTGAGTGTACTTAGGTCAGTCACTCCTAGGAACATAAAGTTTCAGGTCCACAACGTTTCTTACACCTAAAGGTCTCTTGGATTTTGGGTAGATCAGGTAGTAAGCATTATCATGTGGAATGTTCTGTATTATATACGGTCCATTATAAATATATTTAAATTTGGAAATTTCATGGTTCAGTTCACTAGATTTTTCGTGGGTTTTTAAAAGAACATAATCCCCAATTTTAAATTTTGAAACTTTCAGATTTTATCACGTCTTTTAGATCTAGATTCAGCTTTTTGCTTTGCCCGTTTTGACTAATTCTTTCTTTTGACTCAACCCCAAGCTTGTACAAGGTGGAAACTCTAGTTTTTCCTCAATTAAACTTTTACTTCTGCTGCCTAACAAAATTTCTTCTTGTGGGAACCCAGTAGTTTCATGATGTAAGGTGTTCATGACATTCTCAAAGTCCAATATAAATCTGCCCCAGGCTCTATGGTTATGCCCCTTCCTGTTTTTTCTACAACGCAACTTGGTCGACTGTGACATTGTCCCAAGATACGTTCCTGACCTGTGAACCATTTATATCTGGCGGCTTTCTCGGTTTCTGGAGTTCAAAGTCTTTGCTTACTTGAACTCTTTGCAAAATAGACAGAGTCGTCCGGTGGCTCCTTTCTTCTGTGTTCAGTCTCAACATCTGGGTTTTGTTTTGAAACTTCGTCATTAGTAGGTACAATATCGCAATTAGCTGTATTCCAATTATTTTCACTAGTACCGAAATACTCGTCATCTGAACCATCGTCAGAATCCGACCATTCTGGATCGCTTTCAGATTCTAACATAAAAGCTTTTCTGAGACAGGCACTAAGTTCTTCCTCTGCATTTCGTCAGGCTTTGATTTTAACTCAATATCCTCTTATGGCAAAACGACCTCATTATCAGCTTTAGTCACATCCACTGTTATTTCATATTTAGTGTAATCCTCGTGGACTTTAATTACTCTTAGGTAATTATCTGCCCCTTCTCCACGGTGCCTTTCGGTAGCAGCTTGTACTGTTGGCGGATCATTAACAGAAGTTACTTCCTCGTCAATGTTTAGGATTTCATCCTCCAATTCCTTTCTATCTTTAACCTTCGTCCTATCGCAGCACGCGTACTTTGCGCGGCGCTATTTACTCTCTCCTCTTTAAACTCGGGCCACGTCACCTTATCGACGTCCCTACTATCTCCTTTTTCACTAACTTCCTTGCTTCATACTCCTTCTTAAAATCCTCCCACTCACATTGCTTGAGGCCCTTGTACAGATCGTCGATCTGCACACGCCAATTACTTCCGCTAATTCATTCTCGCCTTTTACTTCATTGCTAACACTGCTAACCGCACCTCTCTGTGTATCCACAGTTTCATCTATTATTTCCTTCGCCACGGAATTACCACTCGTAATGTATTCACCAGCTCTTACGGCAATGTTCGTATCTAATGCTGCCTCATCGCTAGCGGCTTCTCTCTGAACAGCTGTTCTGCTAGGCTGGGCCGTTGCCCTCTGATGCTCCACTCGCCTGTTAACAAGTATCGCTCTGCGCGGCAAAGATGACTCATTCGCGCTAGCACCTGACGCTTGTTTCGCAACATCACGTTGCGTCGTTGTCGCCTGTCTCTAACCTATCTCATAACTTCAGTGTCGGTCCAGTAACATTTCTTAAATCTGGGCCGGTATATACTGTCCGCTTCCGTTTGGCCCGCAACGTTCACGGAAATCAGTTTCCCGCATCGTTATTATTTTGCGCGGTGTAGCCTCTACCGTGACCTGGATAACTTCCTCTTCCTCTACCTCTGTATCATATTGACGCGAAACCCATCGCCGTCATTTCTCTCGTTATTGTTACGGTTATTCCTGTTACTAAAATTTTGATGATTGGCACGACTTTCGCGCCAATGGTCTTCGTCTTCGACCCTTTCGAGAAACGCTTGGAAGCTGCGATGATTGCTTCCCACGTATCTCTTCGAATCTTCTGGAAGCTTTTTATATAGCTCCCATATGATTTCCGAATCGGATCTTCTCCCTCTTAAATGCGTCAACTTCCGGTACCAATATTCGCAGAAATCTTTCAAAGAATTCCTGCCCCTGTTGTCATGAAGCTTGGCCATGATAAACTCGCGCCATAAATGATCCTGTTTTTGTTCGGACCAATATTCTTCCGTAAACTTGCTTAAGTTCTTCGAACGTCATTCGTTCGGTATTCAAATTAATTCCCCAGCGCTTAGCAACGCCTGCTAAGGCGCTAGTTACTACGTTTATCTTTTCCTGATCAGACAAGTGTTCAGGAAACATCCTCTCGCAATTTTTGATGAAATCTAACGGATGCCATCCGTTATGTTTCTTGGCGGGATCGAAGCGTTCCTCACCTTCTAACAGCTTCGTAAGTGGTGTGCCACTACAAACAACACCAGGTCTATCTTTAATTTTACTCTCAAGATCGAAAAATTTGCCTTGAATTTTCGAAGTATTTTGTTCACATTTTTGTACACATCCGGTAACTTTCTCCCCTAAATCTCTTTCAGTGTCTGAAACTGCCTTTCTCAATTGTGAGATTCCGTGTTGACATTCATTTACGATCTCAGTTTTAAGACTGAAAACATTTTCGTCTACTTTTGTTTCAACCAGAGGCTCTACTTTCTCTTGGATGTTGAGGATTTCAACATCAAATCTACTGTTAATGTTGTCAATTTCCCCTTGCATAGTATCCATATTATTGTTAATTGTGCCAATTTCAAATTTCATAGTATTTACTACAGAGCTTAAATTACCCACTTTTTGTTCTACCTGTTCTATTTGTTTACTAATTTTAATTCCTTGTTCTTCGACCTGTGCTTTAAGCTGCCCAACGTGTGTTTTAAGCTGCTCGTTCTGTGTTTTGAGCTGATTACTTTGTGTTTTAAGCTGCTCGTCAACGTGTGTTTTGAGCTGATTATTCTGTCCCGCAATTTGTTTGGTTAATTGTTCAAATAAATCGTTCATGCTTAAAATTTTCACACCGTTTTGTTCTACTGAACCTGTGTGTTCCGATCCTACTTCAAAAGTTTCTTTCGGTTCTTTCTTTATCTGTGGAGAATCAAATATGTCAGTGGATTCATTCACATACGCACTATCATCTACAAAGTCACCCTCTACTTCCTGTTTTATCCCTTGCTGTGTTCGAGGCACTCTCGACATTTCAATCTGTTCGTTAACATGTTCGTGATATTGTATGTACGCCAATTGTCTACCGCTAACCCCATCTGTTATCTGGCTGCGTACACTCCTGTCATTGCCAGCCGCATTTTCCATTACGCTCGGCACACCTACTGTGTCTACGCTCCTGTCCATACTGAATGCAAATTACACCCCACTCCACCGTACTTGACGTTCACTGCTATTTACTTAACTAAATATTATTGCAATTCGTGCCACTGAACATCCACTGTTCGGTATTCACATTAATTTGTGACCGACAACAACTGGATGTCCTGTCACCGGGAAGCCACTTGTAACACTGCGCTCGGGCGCACGCTACTCTTTAAAGCCTGTACTATGGTAAGTTGACGGGCTTCACCTTATAAGAAAGGATTTTGGTATATATGTTGACCGCGTGTACCAGAATGGAGGCAAAATCACTTTCACCCACTCAGTAACAACAATGATACGTCAAGCAAGTCTGAAGTACAACTACACGCTAGGACGGACAAGAAACAACACAGCAGATGCTACCAAATTGTTAATAATACGGTCGCCAGCCTAATTAGGCATTAACTGAGTTTTTTCCCAGTATAAGTTGATGTACGTTCATACAAAACAACACGTAATAACACTGCATCCTATGGTAAATTTTAGAACCAGAAAATTTACTGAACTAATGATTTCACTTTCTGTACTAATATGGACAAGCCATAAATACACAATACACTATGTTTACTACAAACTTCGTACTGTCTATTGATCTGATTAAAATCGGGCATAGGTTACCCAAGAAATAACACTTTCGAAACACACATACAATATCAATTTTGAAAAAGGTAAAACACTAATAAATTTTGGTTTTATATTGACTTTAACTTTGCTGGTCAAATCAGTTCAGTACACTTCAGAATTTAAATGAATAGAAAAGAAAAAAAGGGGGGAGACCCTGAAACTGTTATGATCACTGTATTGAAAATATTGATTAAAGGATTCATTAAGCACTCAAGATTTCCAATAGATGAGTTACTACTCTTTTTAGCCTATTTCCTGCTCATTTAATTACCATTTTATCTGCCTCAAATAATCAAACTTCATTACTAAACCAATTTCAACATTATCTTCCAACTTTGTCAGACCTATATATTCATTAACAACAAAGTTCTTTAAGCATCATTCTAACATAGATAGGTCTGCAGGTAAGAATTATTAACATAAACTTTAAATCTTCATTTCGGGACACTCGGATTGCACAACATGTGGAAAGGACCCTGTCTAGGTTAATGATGAGGATGATTGAATGATAGGACAGTTCTGGTAAAAGTTAAGTTGTTATTGGACAGTCAGGAACAAAAGTAACACTGGTCCACACGAATACAGTACTAAAAGATTCAACCTGTTCGTATCGATGCGGTGGTTGGCGGGCGGCGAGATGGCGAGGCGCAAAGCACACATACAATCACAGCTTTGGCTCTTGATGTATCGGCACTTTGCTTCTTAGCGTCGTAATACTTTTCCATTTAGTGCCTATAGAATATAGCCCTGCTGTATAGTCGTCGGAAACGGCACATCCGAGGCTCATTGAAATCACGTTTTCCAGGAGAGCGTCCTCGATCCAGAGCGTGTTTCTCAGACCGATGCCCAACTCCGACTACTACTGCTGAGCCCGTTACGCCGTGCCACGCCCGTGTGCATTTTCCCGCGCTCGCCTACCATCCACCTTCTACCGCTCCCCTACAGACAGGGTATTCACCAAAGGTTTTGCATTCCACATATCCTAATACATTGCCTACGTATGGACCAGGCGCATAAATAAAACTTTAACATCTTACAACAGTTTCAACATTTCTTACATTTCCATTTTGTTATAATATTGCTTGCAATTTGACATAAACATTAATATTCACATCGAAAATTGGTTACAGTTCCTTTAACATCATGGCATGAAAAGAAAAAGAAGTGAAATCAGAACATCGATTACACTAATTTAACGAAAATCAGAAGAAGAAAAATTGTTATGTACAGTTGTTGTTGTTACAAGTGGCCAACCAGTCTCATACGTACACTGAGAGGACACATGACCAAAAGCATTGGCAGCTACAGCTTCGCACTGGGGGTGGGAAATACAGCTTCACATCACAGCAGTGAACCATGTTTGTGGTCTTCTCTGGAAGTAAATACCCCTCAAAAGTGAGGAAAAGAGCTCAGTGGCAACCTCGTTATCTGGCAGGCCTTGACATACTCAACACATTAAATGGATCCCATGCTTCTCCAAGTGTTCACATAATTCCTTTGCAGTGTGAAGTTTTGGTGAAAAATTATACCTTGTAACATGTTTAGGCTCTTGTGGAATATTAAACTAGCAGGCACATCACCAAGTATTTTTTACAAGAACCAAAGCCCATGACTGGGTAGGATTCATCATTTTAATTGATTTGTAATTTACTATAAAGAAAGATTTCACTGAATAGATTGTCAATATTCACTAAAGAGAACACTGGTTTAGTATGGAGAGAAGATCCTCAATCTGTTGGGGTGCAAACTGGGAATTGAGGGGTGTAAGTTTCTGTAAGCCACTCAGTTTTGTTTTGCTCCCACAATGTGTCATATCCAATGCATGTTTAATGTTCATGATCCAGTCACTCTACAGAATATCTTATCACAATATGATGTGCAACACTTCAAAGGTGGTTTATGATTTTTATATGAATTCATAATTGGGCAACAAAATTTCACTCTTGATGGAGCACCATCTACTTTCTGCTCACACAACTTTCAACAAAATTCTAGAGAAATGGAAATGTGTAATAGACTAAACTTTGAAATACTGTTAAAACATTCACTGGAATGGATAAGTACACATTATCTTCCATATCTCCTCTAATGGTTATTACATTAATAAAAAGCTGGGAAACCCATTTTGTATTTCATTACCTGTTATATGACCAATATTCGAACCATCATCAAGTGTGTGAAAATCTTTATATATGAAAGTAATTAAAAAACATTAAAAACAGAAGGTATAATCAAAACTAATAGCAATAATATTATTTGTTGTGCTCAACACAAATACGATTCCATAATTTTCATGAGAAATATCCAGGTCTGGCATAGTTTCAAGGGGAATAAAATGAAATAAGAGCATACTTACAGGCAAAGCATTAGAGCCTTGACCATTACATTGTTTCCCTGGTACATTGCTATTTTTCTCTTCGTGTAGGTGAGACTCCTTCGTCAGTCATAAACCGTGTGGCAGACAACAGCAAAGTACATTCTGTATAAGCACATACATACAATAGTTTAACCATGAAGACAAAATGATGAAACAAGTTATATTAACATGGTCAAATGTTTTAAGTAATTTTTTTAACATTTGAATTGTTCATTCGTGAGTCAATGAGGGACTGCAGCTTTGTAATGGAATCTACAGTTGTGAAACATAAAACATAGTATTTTGCTGCTGTGACATAAAAATCCATGTCTGTAGCTTGAGAGTCAAGAAATGGTATTACTAAATACTCCAGAAACATGAATCAAATGTGCTTTACTCATAAGCACTGTTGCTTTTTCCTATTGATCTTGAGACAAGAAGATTGTGAGTTATGATTACTGACGAATGTAAGGATTTATCACAAGTACCATGCAATATTCAGTATAAGGCCAAGGAAATGTGATGACTTGCTGCATATTATTCCAAACATAATCACGTAGTACTTGTAACTCTGTATATTTTTACTGTCACTGTTTCTAAAATATTCATGGCACTTCCTTCATTCAGGCTAGTACACTCAACACTGGAGAAACATTGTTACAACAATTATTTTACACAGATTTGCTGTGTCATTAACAGTGTGTACCTTTATGTTCTGTTAGTACTAATCCTGCATTAGTAAACGTAACAACACATATAGCAACCGGCTTAATAGCATGTTTGTCGACCTTTTGAACACAGTACGTCTACATTCTACATGTGGACCTGACACATCATTTACATGTTTGTGGATGTATGTTGCACCAGTTGTAATCCACATGTGTAGATCTGCTAAATGGTGTGCTTGAGACGTCTGTTAGTTACCAAGCTGCTCAGACTAGTGTGGAGTCGTTCTGCACATGTGACATGGACAGTTATCCTGCTGAAATACGCCTTCACCATGGGAGAGCACATCAGGAATCTATGCAGTTGCAATAGGGGTCACATACTCTGCAACTGTCATGATGCCTTCAATTACTGCCAGATGTCCCAAAGGAGCCAAAGTGACTGCCCCCATAGCATAATGGGCCCGCCATATGGTGCCATTCACCTAGATGATAGCAAATCTGTATGTGGCAACTGACCTGGTGTAACTGGAAATGTCACCCATCCTGTCAGTTGACATTTGTATTGACCTTCATTCAAGCCTCAATGATCCCTTCCCTCTGCACTTGAAATTGAACATTTTGGTGGATCGGTATGGAAACATACAGCGACCATATTTTGTGGAGCCCCATGTTGAACAATGTACATTGAATTGTGTGTTGTAAAACGTGTATGTCTGCTCCAGCATTGTTTCCCGTCATTAGATATGCCACATATTGCCACATGTCCAGCTTTACAGAGCAGGCAGGCCTCTGACCCCCATGATCAGTGATGAAGTATAGATACATTACATCTTTTCTTAAGGTTATGCATTTATCACCTTTCAGCCACTTTCCACGGATGTTTACAGCAGTAGCATAGTCCTAGCCAACCAGCTTCCTCACTTTTGAGGCGCTAGTTCCCAACTGCAACGCCATTGTAACTTGCCCTTTGTTAAAGTCACTTACGTCATAAAATTTACATGTTTGCAGCCTATCTAACTGATAGAACTATTCCTTGTAAATCTCTGGTCTGCTTATATACTTGTAATCTGCTTACTGCATCATGTGCATACATGTGGCGTTCATTCTCCTCATGGGCAGTGTTCATGACATTTTTTCCCAATCAGTGCATCTTCACGTAAATGGGTCAGATGCGAAAATGTGTAACCTAACAAATACATTGTGCATGGTTGCCATTTACACCAGTGCACAATAGCTATATTTTTTGTGAAATATTTTTGTTTCACAAAGCTCTGTACATGATGCAGAGATAATGTAGACAAATGTTATGCACCAAAGCTCTTAATTATTTGTTCAGCATTTAATACTGCATAAGTTCTACACAAAATGAAATAGGTAAACAAGCATTAGGTGTTATGATTAGATTCCAGTTATTTCCATACACAAGAACAGCACTTGGGAGAGTTCAGAATGTGAGAACTAAATATTTCTTGTGTCCTACTCAAAGGTGTTTCCATTGTGCATATTTTTCTTAATTTGTGTAAATAAACATGACGTTTTCGGAAATCTCTACTTATGCTTCATTTTTAATTTAGAATGATTGTTTTTAATTTTGATTCCCTACTTATTTGTTATTGTTGAAAGTGGTTTAGTATGTTCCATCATACATGTAACAACTGGAGATAGTTATAATTGTCACTGTCCTATGTTGCTACACTTTAGCTGGGACATTTTGTACTGAAGTGATTACATTTTATTCCATCTTTCTCATAAGACATCCACAACTCCTATTTAGGTTATTCATAATAGCCAACGTCCACATACATTTGCATTAAATATTATTTTCCAATAAAAGAAAAGAATAATCGGGTTTCTGGACAATAGCTTTACATTCAGATGAATCTGACAATACAGGGTGGTCCATTGATAGTGACCAGCCCAAATATCTCACGAAATAAGCGTCAAACGAAAAAACTACGAAGAACGAAACTAGTCTAGCTTGAAGAGGTAAACCAGATGGTGCCATGGTTGGCGTGCTAGATGGCGCTGCCATAGGTCAAACGGATATCAACTGCGTTTTTTCAAATAGGAACCCCCATTTTTATTACATATTTGTGTAGTGTGTAAAGAAATATTGTTTTAGTTAGATACTTTTTCGCTTTGTGTTAGGTGGTGCCGTAATCGTCACAAACATATAAGTACGTGGTATGACGTAACATTCTTCTAGTGTGGACGGTATTTGCTTCATGATACATTACCTGTGCTAAAATAGACAGTTTACCAATTGCGGAAAATGTCAATATCAAGTTGATTATGGCTGTTGTGATCAAAATGCCCAATGGGTGTATGCTATGTATGCTGCTCGTTATCCTGGACGACATCATCCAAGTGTCTGAACCGTTCGCTAGATAGTTAATTTATTTAAGGAAACAGGAAGTGCTCAGCCACATGCCACATGTGAAACGTCAACCACGACGTGCAACAAATGATGATGCCGAAGTAGGTGTTTTACATCCACATTTATGCTCCGCAAGCCACCCAACGGTGTGCGGCGGAGGGCACTTTACGTGCGACTGTCATTACCTCCCTTTTCTGTTCCAGTTGTGTATGGTTCGCGGGAAGAACGACTGCCGGAAAGCGTCCGTGCGCGCTCGAATCTCTCTAATTTTACATTCGTGATCTCCTCTGGAGGTATACGTAGGGGGAAGCAATATATTTGATACCTCATCCAAAACGCACCCTCTCGAAACCTGGACAGCAAGCTACACCGCGATGCAGAGCGCCTCTCTTGCAGAGTCTGCCGCTTGAGTTTGCTAAACATCTCCGTAACACTATCATGCTTACCAAATAACCCTGTGACGAAACGCGCCGCTCTTCTTCAGATCTTCTCTATCTCCAGATCCCACACTGATGGGAAATACTCAAGTATAGGTTGAACGAGTGTTTTGTAAGCCACCTCCTTTGGACTAAATTTTCTAAGGACTCTCCCAATGAATCTCAACCTGGTACCCCCCTTATCAATTAATTTTATATGATCATTCCACTTCAAATCGTTCCGCATGCATACTTCCAGATATTTTACAGAAGTAACTGCTACCAGTGTTTGTTCCGCTATCATATAATCATACAATAAAGGATCCTTCTTTCTATGTATTCGCAATACATTACATTTGTCTGTTAAGGGTCAGTTGCCACTCCCTGCACCAAGTGCCTATCCGCTGCAGATATTCCTGCATTGTGCTACAATTTTCTAATGCTGCAACTTCTCTGTATACTACAGCATCATCCGCGAAAAGCCACATGGAACTGCCGACACTATCTACTAGGTCATTTATATATATTGTGAAAAGCAATGGTCCCATAACACTCCCCTGGGACATGCCAGAGGTTACTTTAACATCTGTAGACGTCTCTCCATTGATAACAACATGCTGTGTTCTGTTTGCTAAAAACTCTTCAATCCAGCCACACAGCTGGTCTGATAATCCGTAGGCTCTTACTTTATCAGGCGACAGTGCGGAACTGTATCGAACGCCTTCCGGAAGTCAAGAAAAATAGCATCTACCTGGGAGCCTATATCTGATATTTTCTGGGTCTCATGAACAGATAAAGCGAGTTGGGTCTCACACGATCGCTGTTTCCGGAATCCATGTTGATTCCTACATAGTAGATTCTGGGTTTCCAAAAACGACATGATACGCGAGCAAAAAACATGTTCTAAAATTCTACAACAGATTGACGTCAGAGATATAGGTCTATAGTTTTGCGCATCTGCTTGACGACCCTTCTTGAAGACTGAGACTACCTGTGCTCTTTTCCAATCATTTGGAACCTTTCATTCCTCTAGAGACTTGTGGTACACTGCTGTTAGAAGGGGCAAATTCTTTTGCGTACTCTGTGTAGAATCGAACTGGTATCCCTTCAGGTGCAGTGGACTTTCCTCTGTTGAGTGATTTCAGTTGCCTTCCTATTCCTTCGACACTTATTTCGATGTCAGCCATTTTTTCGTTTGTGTGAGGATTTAGAGAAGGAACTGCAGTGCGGTCTTCCTCTATGAAACAGCTTTGGAAAAAGGTGTTTAGTATTTCAGCTTTACGCGTGTCATCCTCTGTTTCAATGCCATCATCATCCCGGAGTGTCTGGATATACTGTTTCGAGCCACTTACTGATTTAATGTAAGACCAGAACTTCCTAGGATTTTCTGTCAAGTCAGTACATAGAATTTTACTTTCGAATTCACTGAATGCTTCACGCATAGACCTTCTTACGCTAACTTTGATATCGTTTAGCTTCTGTTTGTCTGAGAGGTTTTGGCTGCGTTTAAACTTGCAGTGAAGCTCTTTGCTTTCACAGTAGTTTCCTAACTTTGTTGTTGAACCACGGTGGGTTTTTCCCGTCCCTCAGTTTTACTCGGCATGTACCTGTCTAAAACGCATTTTACGATTGCCTTGAACTTTTCCATAAACATTGTCAGTGTAGGAACAGAAATTTTCGTTTTGATCTGTTAGGAAGTCTGAAATCTGCCTTCTATTACTCTTGCAAAACAGATAAACATTCTTCCCTTTTCTTATATTCCTATTTACTTCCATATTCAGGGATGCTGCAACAGCCTTACGATCACTGATTCCCTTTCTGCGCTTACAGAGTTGAAACGTTTGGGTCTGTTTGTTATCAGTAGGTCCAAGAATTTTATCTCCACGAGTCGGTTCTCTGTTTAATTGCTCGAGGTAATTTTCGGATAGTGCACTCAGATGTTTAGGACGGCTGGTAGGGACAGAGCATCGAGTGACAAACTGAGTGTCCCAGTCTATAACTGGTAAATTGAAATCTCCACCTAAGACTATAACATGCTGAGAAAATTTATGTGAAATGTATTCCAGATTATTCTCACAGTTGTTCTGCCACTAATGCTGCTGGGTCGGGAGGTCAGTAAAACGAGCCAATTATTAACCTAGCTCGGATGTTGAATGTAACCTCCACCCATAATAATTCACAGGAACTATCCACTTCCACTACACTACAGGATAAACTACTACTAACAGCGACAAACACGCCACCACCAGTTGCATGCAATCTATCCTTTCTAAATACTGTCTGTGGCTTTGTACAAATTTCGGAAGAATTTATCTCTGGCTTCAGCCAGCTTTCCATACCTATAACGATTTCAGCTTTGGTGCTTTCTATCAGCACTTGAAGTTCTGGTACTTTACCAACGCAGCTTCGGCAGTTTACAATTACAGTACCGATTGCTGCTTGGCCCCGCATGTCCTGACTTTGCCCCGCACCCGTTGAGGCTGTTGCCCTTCCTGTACTTTCCCGAGGCCATCTAACCTAAAAAACCGCCAATCCACGCCACACAATCCCTGCCACCTGTGTAGCCGCCTGCTGCGTGTAGTGGAATCCTGACCTATCCAGCAGAACCCGAAACCCCTCCACCCTACGGCGCAAGTCGAGGAATCTGCAGCCCACATGGTCACAGAACCGTTTCAGCCTCTGATTCAGACCCTCCACTCGGCTCCGTACCAAAGGTCCGCAGTCAGTCCTGTCGATGATGCTGCAGATGGTGAGCTCTGCTTTCATCCTGCTAGTGAGACTGGCAGTCTTCACCAAATCAGATAGCTGCCGGAAGCCAGAGAGGATTTCCTCCTATCCATAGCGACACACATCATTGGTGCCGACATGAGTGACCACCCAGCACCCTGTACCCTTCATGGCATTTGGAAGCTGCTGTTGCAGCAAATCCCCACATCAGTAGCAGACAAATTGCGCGAGAATCGGGAATCTCAAAAACGTTGGTGTTGAGAATGCTACATAGACATCGATTGCAGCCGTACCAGATTTCTATGCACCAGGAATTGCATGGCGACGACTTTGAACGTTGTGTGCAGTTCTGCCACTGGGCACGAGAGAAATTACGGAATGATGACAGATTTTTTGCACGCGTTCTATTTAGCGATGAAGAGTCATTCACCAACAATGGTAACGTAAACTGGCATAATATGCACTATTGAGCAACGGAAGATCCACGATGGCTGCGACAGTGGAACATCAGCGACCTCGGCAGGTTAATGTATGGTGCAGCTTATGGGAGGAAGAATAATTGGCGCCCATTTTATCGATGGCAATCTAAATGGTGCAATGTATGCTGATTTCATATGTAATGTTCTACTGATGTTACTAAAATCTGTTTCACTGCATGACAGATGATGGATGCCCAACACACAGATCGTGTGCGCTTGAAGCAGTATTGAATAGCATATTTCATGACAAGTGGATTGGTTGTTGAAGCACCCGAACATTCACTGGGTCTGACGTCCCCGGATTTGTTTGAGGGGAAAGTTGAAGGATTTTTGCTATTGTTATCCACCGACAAGACGTGAGAAGATGCGTCAGTGCATTCTCAATACACGTGCGAACATAATGGAAGGTGAACTACTCGCTGTTGACAGGAATGTCGTTACATGTATTGCCAAATGCATTGAGGTTGATGGATATAATTTTGAGCTTTTATGGCATTAAATATTTACAGGTAATCAAGCTGTAACAGCCGGTGTTCTCAGAAACGATAAGTTCACAAAGGAACAACCGAAATAAAATGTTCAAATGTACCTACGTTCTGTATTTTAATTTAAAAAACCTACCTGTTACTAACTGTTCGTCTAAAATTGACTATTAAAGCGCGATCCATGACGAAGCGAAAAAAGTGATACAACTAAAACATTCATATTTCTTTACGTACTACATGAATATGTAATAAAGAATGGTGGTTCCTATTTATAAAAACGCAGTTGATATCCGTTTGACCTATGGCAGCGCCATCTACTGGGCCAACCATAGCTCCATCTGGTTTCCCCCTTGAAGCTAGATAAGTTTCGTTCTTTGTAGCTGTTACGTTTTACGCTTATTTCGTGAGATATTTGGCTTGGTCATGATCAATGGACCAACCTGTATACTACAGAGTGTTTAGACTATACATATTATGAATCTCTAAGAAACAGTAAGATTTGTTGTAAAACGTTAAAAAAGGTACACAATATGGTCTCTGGTACATGAGATGTAAGCAGAAAATAAACATGTTCAGTGCTTGTGTGGAAAACCACCCAAAGAACTGCGTCAACATTAACACAGTACATATTCATAAATTAAAGAGTGTATCTGCACCTATTAAAATAATAACCTAAGCTAATCCCTACAGAATAAACTATTGTACAAGAATTGTCAGAGACAGACAGTTGTATGTTGTGGATCTAGGAGTACAGGGTAAACAAACATTGTTTAAAAAAAACAATGGAGAGTACTTTAAAACAACTGACTGGTGTTTACATCAGAACTTTACTTCTAAGGCCACTAACAGACTGAGGGGCATAGTGCTAGAGAATGGGATACAAGTGCACCTCTGATCAGACTGAAAGCTGCTTGCCTATAGTGAGCCAAATTGGTCCCAGCTATGCTCTATGGCCCCATGTGACCATTAACAGCGGTCTGATTGGTTACTGGATGATTTTATAAGTTTTCCTCACTAGCAATGCTTCTTTGAAGTGAAGTGTCTCCCCATCAGCATCCTCACTGTCAGAATGGTATGAATGTGAACAATGCATATAAAGCGTTAACTGGTACAGAACCAGCCCCTGCCTAGCCACGGCTCTGCAGTGAACGTATTTCATAAAGTGTTCCCCATTCAGTCTGCCACACACACTTCACTGCCCCTCCTTAGCAGCAGGCTAATTATTTCAAAATTACAAAAGTAGTAGTTTAATGTTTGAAAATGCTCCTTTGGACTGGTGGCTCTTGCTAAGGGATGCAATAAATAATTTCCAAAATGCATTAAAAAAGTGGACAGGAATAGAAAACTAAAAGTATTTAAGAAGTTACAGATAACAGTACAATGATTTAGACTTCGAATTGGCCGATTTTGGTTATTGTACAAACATATGAAACCAACTGAAATGAACTGATACTGTTGTGGTGGTGCTGAGGCAACAGGTGTGCTGACCATGTACTGAGCCAGCAGGGACAGCATGAGGTCTGCCAAGATAAATCAGCTGGTCAATGGTCAAGCTGATGCAATGGTGATGCCAGTGGGCAGTGATGGACTATTGTGGTTGGGAATGACAGATTTGGGTCCACCAAATGTTACCAGTTGTGAAGGTCCAGCCTCGCATATCATGAAAGACTGTAACTCTGCATCAAAGGGGTGCATCATCGAAGGCTGGCTGGTTATTTCCATACAAGAGTAAGTCTAGCTCAATAATATTAGTAAGATTAATTACTTGTCCTATAATCTCTGCAGTTTGTAGTATAAAAGTTAAAATTACAAAGTTACTGAAGGATGCATTTCAAACTGATTATACATCCATAATAAACCAGTCTCATTAAGACAACTGTAACACTTCCATTGTTTTATTAAATCTTACTTCATGTACTTAATTGATATTGATTGTTAAATCCTACATGATTGGCTTGCTCTCCCATGTTACAAAATACGCAAAATGACAAAATTGTTCAATGGAAACAAACTAATACATATTAGCATCCCATCTCCTAATGCTTAGTCATGACTGAATTGCGCCAGGATCCAAAATCAACTGAAGTATAAGATTACCCAACAGCTGCTGGTCGTGCACCACTGTTTTTGGTGATCTGAATAGTTCACAATATCCAGTATTACATATGATCCATATAACCATTCTGAGGACAACTACAGTAACTGGAAGAGAGATGACACTGGGGCAACCTCTCTATGTAGGTATTCCAGCTTACTCCACTCAGTGATGTGTGCAGTGCTGTGGTCAATGGTAACTTGCAATTTTCGTAGGCTAGTATCCATCAGTGGTTTGCAGAAGCTGAGCCTTTGATTATTTTTGATGTATAGGCAGGCTGTCGGTTGGGTGCCAGCACAAGAAGTTTCAGGAAAATTAGAAGAAAAATTTAAAAGCTATTCCGTGTGTAAGTTAAATTAGCAAATAGCCTAATGGTTGGTGTGATACATCATAATAAGTAAATTCAATATAAGTCTACCATTAGAGAAACTCGATAAGTCTGAGTGTAAAGGCATGGTCACAGCAGAGAACTGCTACTATAGTTGACTGTGCTACCAAATACAGTAATCTGTTCCCAGTGGGCATAAATAAAGATTTGTGCATTGCAGCAACAGTGCGAGAGCAAGGGAATTCTTTAGTTTCCTCTAGAAGCAATGCAATTTCCCAATTCATAACACTTGTGCAGAGTAATAAGGCAGGACGCTGGTAGCAATTAATGTGAATGCACAGTTGAAACTCGAACTGCATGACAGTGTGATGGACAACCCTTGCAAACAATCAGGATGTCCGTTTGCCAAACATTGCGTTCATAGGCAGCTACACAGGCGACAAGGAAAGAGAAGGTGATAACACTCAAATATGCAACTGGGGCAAGTTATGGGCAGGGATATCTGCACATTTGAAACATCTGTAGATCATGACAGTTGTACAATAGCACCAGTGCAATAATACAGCAAGGTTGAGTCCTACATGGAGTACATCATTTGCATGTGTACTGATGCCCGAAATGAATTTTTAGTTATGGTTTGCTGGAATGTTTCAACGGGCACTAAGTTAGGGCTGCGGCTCTGTTGCAGTCTTGGCTGAATGGAAGTGTGCAGGGTGTTAACATGCAAGTGTTGCGTGGGTGTTATACAAGTTCTGTAAGGCTTTGGTTACTTCCAAAGTAGCAGTCAGTTCGCACAGTTCCCTGTGTACAGTTTTTAAATCACGCTGGATCGCGTTTTTAAGCTCCCAGTATTGCAGTATTAGTACAGCGGCTATAGTATGGATTTGCCAGTTGGTGGCCAAAAGTTGTCTTCAATGTGATCGAGCTGCACATGCCAGGATACTAGGATTTCATGATACTGCATAACAAAGAATGAAGTTCGTTGGGGAGCTTTATCACAGCGATCATCATCGGTCTGATCACTGATAAGGGGGTACCAAATTTGGTTTAATGGAATTGCAGCTGTGCTGAAAACAAACTTGCATGGCATTGCGGAGTGGTACTGAGACAGGATGAACAGTGTCTGTAATGCAGTGAAGGAGAATTAAATCAGTGTTAAAAGACAGAGATGGTAGTACACATTGTCTGCTCGTTTCTGCTTGCATGCTGCAAGAGATAGCACTCACGTAGAGGCAGTAGCAACAGGGTACCAAGGTTCAATGGCTTTACTGCTGATCAATCGTCTTGGCTGTGTTTATAGTGTGTTCACAGGTGCTAGTTGTCTTGAAACTTTGCAAAAGTTTATTAAACTTTCGAAACAATACTGATGATTTATGTTGAGTAGGGCTGAATGTTGAGGGACTGCATTCACAGCCAGTTGTTTTTGGCATGCTATTAGAAAGAACAGAAGACGTTATAGCCTGGTATATTGCAGAATTAGGTCAACAGTTGGCTAATGTGTGATTTACTGTAGTTCTGCTAATTCTATACTTTTTTGGAAAATAAATGTGAGTTCCTATCACCACTTTTCTGAAAATTGAGAATGAAACCACATTTTTGAAGTGTCCATTATGTAAACTGGCATGAATATGGAGATGTTAGATTTAGGACAAGGATGTCAAAATGGGAGCCAATAGACATACCCAGTAGTGATAACTTCCTTGGTGAGCTATGAGAAAGAATAGAGGGCTTAGCTGTTAGGAAAATGGCCAAACCATTTTCAATTGTCTGTAAAGAACTTAAAATTGAGAGTATTGGTTACATTTATAAAAAATGGTTCAAATGGCTCTGAGCACTATGCGACTTAACTTCTGAGGTCATCAGTCGCCTAGAACGTAGGTTAGTTAGTTTTAATTAGTTCTAAGGACATCATACACGTTCATGCCCGAGGGAGCGCCTAGAACTGCACGGCCACTCCGGCCGGCTACATTTATAATTATAATGTATTAAAATATAACGGGTGGTGCAATGAGGATGGGAGGTGAACTAGGAAGGGAATCATGATCAACTGTCCAAACCCATGATGGCTAGGACTGTAGTCTTGTGACTGTTGAGGAACCTAACTGGTTGATGCCAGTCCTAATTAAATTAGGTAATAAAAACAGATCGCAGAACATGACAATATGAACTGGAAAACAGAAATACATTAACAGGAAAAGAGGTGACATCATGCACTACAATTACTCCAACTTACAATTAATCATAAAGGGAAGCAAAAGGAAGGGCAAGAGCTTGTTTATAGATGAATCAGACGTTTTCAGTCATCTCATCAGCCTATCAAGGTGTAATGAACTGACGAGTGGTAGGAATCGAAGTGAGTGTGCTGCTGCCATACAAGATTTGTGTCGTGAAGCCATAGAATTATATTCGGTTTCCATAAAAGTATGTCAAAGCTAATGTGTTAAAGGAACTTGAAACGAGCAGAAACGCCTATAGATACGTGAGGTAAGTAAATGAGTTAAAAGAGGCGAAGCATTTAAAGTTTTTCTCAGTGGTGCAGTGCTGGCAAGTAGTACATTAACTTTGTAGGTGTGTAAGGCGCTGGGGTGTATCCAATTGTACAGCAACTTATACTGTACTACATGTGAATGCACGATGTGGCACGTATCAGTGGCTATGAAAGGGTCACAAAAGTAATCTGTATCAGTAATATATGCATATCCACTGCCCTTTTCGTTAGTGACAGATGGGGAAGCACAGAGCAGTTGAACAGATTACATGAAGCATTCTAAATCTTCCCATAAACGGAATGGTGGTCATCAGATGCGTTTGCATTCATGTCATCAGATGCGTTTGCATTCATGTCATCAGATGCGTTTGCATTCATGTCATCAGATGCGTTTGCATTCATGTCATCAGATGCGTTTGCATTCATGTCATCAGATGCGTTTGCATTCATGTCATCAGATGCGTTTGCATTCATGTCATCAGATGCGTTTGCATTCATGTCATCAGATGCGTTTGCATTCATGTCATCAGATGCGTTTGCATTCATGTCATCAGATGCGTTTGCATTCATGTCATCAGATGCGTTTGCATTCATGTCATCAGATGCGTTTGCATTCATGTCATCAGATGCGTTTGCATTCATGTCATCAGATGCGTTTGCATTCATGTCATCAGATGCGTTTGCATTCATGTCATCAGATGCGTTTGCATTCATGTCATCAGATGCGTTTGCATTCATGTCATCAGATGCGTTTGCATTCATGTCATCAGATGCGTTTGCATTCATGTCATCAGATGCGTTTGCATTCATGTCATCAGATGCGTTTGCATTCATGTCATCAGATGCGTTTGCATTCATGTCATCAGATGCGTTTGCATTCATGTCATCAGATGCGTTTGCATTCATGTCATCAGATGCGTTTGCATTCATGTCATCAGATGCGTTTGCATTCATGTCATCAGATGCGTTTGCATTCATGTCATCAGATGCGTTTGCATTCATGTCATCAGATGCGTTTGCATTCATGTCATCAGATGCGTTTGCATTCATGTCATCAGATGCGTTTGCATTCATGTCATCAGATGCGTTTGCATTCATGTCATCAGATGCGTTTGCATTCATGTCATCAGATGCGTTTGCATTCATGTCATCAGATGCGTTTGCATTCATGTCATCAGATGCGTTTGCATTCATGTCATCAGATGCGTTTGCATTCATGTCATCAGATGCGTTTGCATTCATGTCATCAGATGCGTTTGCATTCATGTCATCAGATGCGTTTGCATTCATGTCATCAGATGCGTTTGCATTCATGTCATCAGATGCGTTTGCATTCATGTCATCAGATGCGTTTGCATTCATGTCATCAGATGCGTTTGCATTCATGTCATCAGATGCGTTTGCATTCATGTCATCAGATGCGTTTGCATTCATGTCATCAGATGCGTTTGCATTCATGTCATCAAAATAGCAGAGCCTAACAGGCAGGTAAAACACATCACTAGAGGGATAAATGCACAAATTGTGGGTTAGTGAGTATTTAGAGTGTGAGCGTAACTGATAACATTGGTGGTGGCCACATTGGGAAAAGAGATCATTATTCATATTTCTTCTTGAAGGAGTGAGCAAGGCTGAAATTGGGGTGGTGCCAGGTGCATCAGTCAGGAACTGCTTGATAAATGTGATTTTGTACTGCTGAATGCCACTTCTTATTCAATAGAGGATGTAGATAATATCTGAGGTTTGCTTTTGCACAATGGCGAGAAGTAATGTAGAACAGTCGGCTGCTGTGACCGAGCGATTCTAGGAGCTTAAGTCCGGAACCGCGCGACTGCTATGGCCGCAGGTTCGAATCCTGCCTCGGGCATGGCTGTGTGTGATGTCCTTAGGTTAGATAGGTTTAAGTACACTTCTGGAAATTGAAATAAGAACACCGTGAATTCATTGTCCCAGGAAGGGGAAACTTTGACACATTCCTGGGGTCAGATACATCACATGACACTGACAGAACCACAGGCACATACACAGGCAACAGAGCATGCACAATGTCGGCACTAGTACAGTGTATATCCACCTTTCGCAGCAATGCAGGCTGCTATTCTCCCATGGAGACGATCGTAGAGATGCTGGATGTAGTCCTGTGGAACGGCTTGCCATGCCATTTCCACCTGGTGCCTCAGTTGGACCAGCGTTCGTGCTGGACGTGCAGACCGCGTGAGACGACGCTTCATCCAGTCCCAAACATGCTCAATGGGGGACAGATCCGGAGATCTTGCTGGCCAGGGTAGTTGACTTACACCTTCTAGAGCACGTTGGGTGGCACGGGATACATGCGGACGTGCATTGTCCTGTTGGAACAGCAAGTTCCCTTGCCGGTCTAGGAATGGTAGAACGATGGGTTCGATGACGGTTTGGATGTACCGTGCACTATTCAGTGTCCCCTCGACGATCACCAGTGGTGTACGGCCAGTGTAGGAGATCGCTCCCCACACCATGATGCCGGGTGTTGGTCCTGTGTGCCTCGGTCGTATGCAGTCCTGATTGTGGCGCTCACCTGCACGGCGCCAAACACGCATACGACCATCATTGGCACCAAGGCAGAAGCGACTCTCATCGCTGAAGACGACACGTCTCCATTCGTCCCTCCATTCACGCCTGTCGCGACACCACTGGAGGCGGGCTGCACGATGTTGGGGCGTGAGCGGAAGACGGCCTAACGGTGTGCGGGACCGTAGCCCAGCTTCATGGAGACTGTTGCTCCTGGGGCATCGGCGAGGACCATTCGCAACCGTGTCCCTAATTTGCTGGGAAGTGGCGGTGCGGTCCCCTACGGCACTGCGTAGGATCCTACGGTCTTGGCGTGCATCCGTGCGTCGCTGCGGTCCGGTCCCAGGTCGACGGGCACGTGCACCTTCCGCCGACCACTGGCGACAACATCGATGTACTGTGGAGACCTCACGCCCCACGTGTTGAGCAATTCGGCGGTACGTCCACCCGGCCTCCCGCATGCCCACTATACGCCCTCGCTGAAAGTCCGTCAACTGCACATACGGTTCACGTCCACGCTGTCGCGGCATGCTACCAGTGTTAAAGACTGCGATGGAGCTCCGTATGCCACGGCAAACTGGCTGACACTGACGGCGGCGGTGCACAAATGCTGCGCAGCTAGCGCCATTCGACGGCCAACACCGCGGTTCCTGGTGCGTCCGCTGTGCCGTGCGTGTGATTATTGCTTGTACAGCCCTCTCGCAGTGTCCGGAGCAAGTATGGTGGGTCTGACACACCGGTGTCAATGTTTTCTTTTTTCCATTTCCAGGAGTGTAGTTCTAAGTTCTAGGGGACTGATGACCTCAGATGTTAAGTCCCATAGTGCTCAGAGCCATTCGAACCATTTTGAATGGCATGCTTTCAGAGTAACTGTCGCAGTGACAAGAGCAAGTAGTCTATCATTGTGTAATTACAACAATCAATGCATTTACCCTTCTTTGTAGAACCGTAAGTAATTCTTATTCATCCATACGACAGTGAAGATGCTACTGTTGACTGAAAATTGTTTGTCTCTTAACCTCATAAAGAATGGGGCATAAGTACACATTACCTTTCACAAACTATTGCTCTGAAACTACATCTGATAACTTCATTACCAAACAATGATACTTGAAAGGCACTAAAGACACAGAAGGTAAGTCATTTGTGATACAGAAGTAGTATGTAATTCAACTTATCTATGCTGTTGTTCTCCTGACCTACCATTGATACCCTATATTTTTGTCACGCTGGATCTATGGTCTCGATATGTAGCAGTGTCTTCCGACAATGGATATACCTGTGATGTTCAGAATTTCACCTGTGACGTCTGTTGTAAACTACGTGGAGACTCGAGGAAAGTATAGTTTCTAAAGGCGTAATACATTTCCTATAATGGCATATGGCAGAAGTCGTAATCATAAATCGCTTGTTTCACCAGATCAGTCCACATGAGGTACGATACATTCCACCACAAATTACAAAGGCCGGGACTTATTTTTGTTGTGTTATCCTTTACATACAAAGGATATAGATCATCTGATGTGCAAAGGTGCTACCACACAGTAACGTATGCTATACTATGTGTTGCATTGGCCTGACTACTAGTAAAATGTTGCAGTGTGAGTTATTCTTTGTTTACAAAAGGCTAACACAACTTTGAGATAATACTGTCTTATACATTATAACTACCCAAGACTCTCGTATTATACGCTAGTGGGAAATTTCAAATAGCTGTGGTTTGCAGATTTTAGGCTAGTGTGTCAAGTACATGATCTCTGTAGGTTACTCATTACATGAATTAGTCCTTAGTGTTAACTCCAAAAACTTGATATAGAGGTCGTCTGGTTGTCGCAAATTTGGTTCTTAACTGTTATATAAATGAATGAAATTATCTCTTGTCTCTTCATGTATTAAATTAAGAAGTTTACTTGCCTATTATGGGTAAGAGAACTGTGAATTCTAAAGTAAATTTTGATAGTAAAGTGGAAAGAGTATGACATTTGATAAGTGAAAACTTGTTGTATGTGTTTTTCGTACGAAACTCGGCAAAAGAAAAATATGTATTCCTGTAAAGAAACCATTCGATCAATAGCAGCTACTGGAAAGACACTTTGTTACTTAATGTCTCCAATTATCTGTTTCACTTCAATGCTGCTTATGATCTGGTTATGTAAAACATTATGGACTTACTGCCAGCATCTTGACACATCATCTTACACTAGTCAGCAAAAAAAACAACACTGCGACGAATTCAGTGGAGCATATTTCTGCAGCTCACTGTGACGTCCGCACTACACCTGTAGAAAGTTAGTAGGTGATAGTCGGTATGTGTCTGATTATCGTGATATGTTACGAGCCAGCGCTGTTTTGGTTAGGGTGTGAGCAGTATGATCATGTGTATAAGATCACTGGATGCATATTAGTGTTAAAAGACATTTATGAGCCTGAAAGTTAGATGAATAGCAGTGTGACTGGGACGCTACGAGCACTGCAAGGAGTGTTTAACGCATGTTGTCAAGAATCAGGAACAGATTCAAATTGCGTGACGAGGTATGGTGCTCGAGGTCGAGGGCACATGCCATATCTCAAACATCTGCACCATGTGGGATGTAGTAACACACGAATCTGTGAATGTAGAGAGGAAGATTATGGTGACCATGTCGTTCTCAGATGTCCCCTTTTCCAGGTAGAGGGAGATTGCAGATTGCAGTCTAATTATCGGCAAACAATTGCAAGTGACCAAAATTTTAGGTCTAAAGTGAGTATGATTTCACATCAGATAACCAAAAGGCAATTGCTTAACATTCAGTCTACAAGATCAAGTGGACGCTCTGAGTATCAAAATAATGTCAACAGTACACAATAGCATTTTCTCAGTTATAGATAATAGGCGCTTACACATGTAATTAAGTGACCATCCACATCGGTATGCATTGACTTTAGAATTGTCGAAGCATGCACATACCAGTGTGGGTTATGTAGAATAGTGTATCAACAATAGGTTTAGAAGTAGGAGTAGCTGTAGATAGTTGGCAAACCTGAGGTTCTTAAGATCCTGAGTTATTTCCCCTTATTTTACGTTTTTTTTTAAATTCTTACTTTCTAATGTTCTGTTTCACTTCTACTTTAATATTACCAGGGGTGGTTTACTGCTACATATATGATATGAAACATTATATGTCACCATTATTAACGAATATGTACGACCTGTTTAGAGTTTCCAGAAAACAGATCTAAGATTCGTAGTAATAAACTGAATTGAATTGAACTGAATTGTTTCAGATTTCATTGCATGAATATATTAAACGTACTTACGTCTGTCATCTAACAACTTTAAACTCACTATGTTTAGTAAAATTCCATTCGGCCAAGTCCAAAAATGCCCCAGATCGCGAACATTCTGTAAGAAAGTGGTAACACCGCCATTCTGCTTTCCCGAAAATGGCGTAAAAGAGACTGCAGGGAAGCTGCTGGCAATGGTTGCTACAGATGCTGCAGAACTAGCTGTAGGGGTTCCTCAAAAACTTGCAGCTGTCCGACAGGCTTTGTACTCAGTTTCATCCCTTTGCGCCAATTCTTCACATTATTCCTGTAACACTAACTTCTGACAGGTAAGTATATTAATTTGTTCAGCTGGCGTATGGAAAGGGTCCGTGTTGGAATTCCCAGCTCTTGCAGACGATTATAAAATACGGGAAAAACAGTTACTTGAAAACCACGGAACTTTGACAAGAAATGTCACAATATTTGAATGAAAATTAGGTTCTAACTACGATTTACAACGACAGCAGCTCACAGAGAGAAGCGGCGACAGCGTGCAATATAGTATGGCTAGCGGGACTTACTTTAATTTTTCGGCAGGGAAAGGTGCGCCAGCGACGGCATCGACGTCAATAACGGCACGTCGACGGCAGGGACGACGACTAAGGCCCTCGAAAATGTGGCACCGACTCGCGGTGGTCACTGGAACTCTCGCTGAATGAAGGCATAGCAACGTATGCGGTGTCTCGGGCAGGACTGGCACCCATAACGATGTGGCGGCAGTGCGGCGTAGAGGATGTGCCTCTGTGGCCAGAACGTTGGGGAGTAGCGGCCCACGCGATTTTTCATGCAGTGCGGCATATGTGGACGTATCTGAATGACAAGAAAAATTGGGAAAACGATTCACAGCGTAGTCTGGCCGAGCTCATCACATGTATAGGACAGTGTAGTGTTACTATCCGCTAACGACCTGCAGCGAGGTCTATAACAGAGACGTGGCATCCATCGGCAAAACAAAATATTCGTATGTCGAAATGGACAGTGTCCTGCAGATGACATCTGCGTACAGGAATTGGTGAGGGCAAGGCAATTTTAGGATGTGGGCGTCTGGGAGTGCATGAAAATCGAGGGAATTTCTCAATGACAAGTGCAGTGTGGTTCAAAACAACTGTCTGATTTTTATTTCTGAAATCCACTTCTAACGGATACAAGTGGCGCTTGGGAGGACACTAACAGACTGAGGGGCATATTGCTCAAGAGGGATGGACGATTCTATCGAAAGCTAGCTGCCAATAGCGAGTCAAGTCAGACCCCATATTACCATTGGCAGCTCTCTGATTGGTTGCTGGAGGGTTTTCTAGAAGAGTTCACTTGTCAGCAACGCTTCACCTAAGCATCGCCTTGTCAGAATTCTCACTGTCAGAATGATATGAATGTGACCAAAGTGTGGGCTGGTGACCATATCCAGTGGTAACTGGTACGAAACCAGCAATCCCTGCCTAATCAGGCTCTGCAGCGAAACACAGCTTGGCTGTATTAAGAACGAAACTTTTAAAAAGTTAAAATATTATCACACGCCATTGTGGAGGAGAGAACTAATGTGAGCTCCAGGGAGATGATAGTATTCAGTATTTAGATTTATATGAACGTATTTTTACTCTTGCTTCTGCCAACTGACATCCCTTATGCTTTATAGAGTGTATGGGTTTCTCTATTAGAAAGCATCACTCTGAAAACAGTTTATACAGTTGTTAAACACGCCATACTGCCTTAATTTACATTGCTCCTTAAGGACACTATTTGGATAGATAGTTCTGCATTTTATGGTTTCAATTTCTTTCAAGAAGTTAAGCATCAGACATGTAGGTTGTATATGCAAGTTTTCTTCCCTAATGCCATGTAAGCTATAGTTGTTAAATCCTAGGTACAGAGAAGGGGCTGACAATATTATTCACTACAGTGTGCTCTTTATATTTGCTATGCAACCTTCTTATTTGTGTACATATTTGCAGTCACGCTGTAGGCACTTAATCCGATAAACACGTATGTTACCATGGGCTGAACCGGTCATTCTTCATGTATAAACTGTTGTCCATTTTTCTTGGGGATAAAATGTGCAGGTATGAAGTTTAAGGTACTCATTCACCTATCTGCCTTACCCTGATTTGGTCTACAATACGTTAGTCTACAATATCTTTTCTTATCATCGTACTAACGATAACCAACAGCTTGTTAAAATTATAAACAAGTTAGGTGAGAACGTGGCCCTCTGTATTCGGTCAGATAGGGATATAACCACTGTTGTACTGTCTCATGTTGAGTATCCACAGAAAGTAGAGGCGTTTATTGTGGGTAACGATCTAGAACTGGTTAAATGTGGTCTTTCTGGAAAATACATGGAGCAAATTAGAAAGGATGTAAATGTATAAAATTGGTGTGCAATCAGTGCCACCATATTCAAGAGACATAACCCCTTCAAGACCTATTATTAACACCACTGGTAGTCTGGGATGTCAGCGGGCTAGGTACCTCAATGATATCCTTAAACAAGGATTTTTATAATCAAATATAGTTAAAAATCAGAAGGAAGTTATTGAGCATCTGAAGGCACTGAAAATACCTAAAGGAGCGGTATTAGCGTCCTTTGATACAGAAAATATGTATTGCAACTTCTGAACTCATGAAGTCCTTGTGATCGTAGGCAATAATCTGCAATAATCTCCGGACTTTGAGTAATAACGTGTATTACTAAAAGGGTGTGCTGAAGAATATTGTCTGAGAATTACTTACGTGAAAACTCTTACAGCTTTTAAAATAAAACATACTTTGTTAACATTATGCATCTTTATCCTCCATATCTCTCAGAATAATTGTCCTGGTGATGAAGACATTTCTCCCAGAAGAGACCAGTTTGTTGATGGTATCACTATAGAATGTTATACTTTGTTGACAGGGCCACAAACCCACTCTGCTTGCACCAATTCATCACTTTGAAATTGGTGCCCTCGAAGGCGTGTTTTTATTTTTGGAAACAGATGAAAATCAGATGGGGCCAAGTGGGGACTGTGTGGAGGATGAATGATGATAGTGATCCCAAGGCATCGGATTATTCCAGATGTCACAGCCCTTGTGTGTGGACTGGCAGTGTCATGCTGAAGGAGAGAATGCTCCATGTGTGGGCAAACTCTTGGAATTTGTGCTTCCTGTTTTTTAGGGATTTTCCCATATTGACATAGTTGTTACATGCTGTCTTGCTACACACTACAATCAGGAACCCTCTAGTAGCAGAGTGTCGCAGCTTGTGTCAGAAAAGCGGGAAGATTGACAGAGTACTATGCATGACAAATAAAATCTGAACAGATATTGAACAGAATAAAAAAACTTCGAGGCACTACTTTTCAAGACGTCTGCGAACTTTACTGATCTTATGAAGCTATAATTGGTAGTTCTATTTCTAGTTAGGGGAATAAGCTTATGAATGAAATATTGGGTTGGCCGAGGGTTCCCCCACAGCCACTGCCTCATATGGCACATTTTGAACAAAGATTCTTTAATGCACAACCACGTTTATGGACAAGACAATGGGCTACAAGCGTATATTAATGATATAATTGCGATTTTTATGGCAATAAGGATCAGGTAGATGAAGTGTAAGGTGCTTAATAGCCAAAATCATTATATTAAATATACTGTCGAAGTGTTGCAGGAATAAAAGGCCACCCTATTTGGATTTAAACATCTCTCTGAATGAAAGAAAAATTCTTTTCAGTATTTATCATATGATCACCACAACAGATAATTTGACACAAAGTTCTCCTGGACATACCACGTCCCTTAAACATGTTGCATTTAGAGTAATCCGCTATAGAGTGCAGGAAATTCCGTTGAGCAATAGAGATACCATTAGATATATGGCCCAGGTGAAGGATTACCTTCCGGAGATGGTTAACAAATAGAAGAGAATATTGACACAGGGGGTACGAAAAACGGATCAGAGGGTAGTGGACGATAAGAAGGTATATTGCAGAGTATCTTGATGTTGACCAATCTCAGATAAGGTGGGTCGGTGGCTGAGATCCTTAAATGTCATAGCTGCATATTTAATATCCAAGAAAAATGGTCAATTGTTTATACATAATGAAGAACGACATGTTCACCTTATGGCACTACGGGTGTTCATGAGATTAATAGACCTCAATGTGACTTCAGATTCGCAGCCCAAACGAGTGAAGCTTCCGTATCAGATATAAGGAGCATGATGCAGTGAATAATCCTGCCAGTCGTTTCCTTCCACCTGGCGCTCAATAACCAAAACTTACAGGATTTTAGCGAAGATTCAGATATCTGGCACAAGTGGCCTATAGGCCCAACACTGACATCTTGGATAAATTGGAATCATGAAATGTAAAATCAAGCATCCAGAGAGTGATGTTAACAAACTGTGTTAAGGCTTAATGGAATGCTTTGTCTCAAAACTATTATGTATGTAGATACTGTGTATCCCAGTAGACAAACCCTATTTTATGCAAAAGATAAAGAATCTGTGTTTTGCGTTTAGATTTTTAGTCATATATTTTTCATTTACTTCCACCATGACTTTTTTCTCTGGAGCTCGCGCTAAGGCACTCATGTATGTTGTGTAATTATATGGACAAGAGAAAGCCACTGGCTTTTTTTTTTTTTTTTTTTTTTTTTTTTTTTTTTTTTTTTTTTTTTTTGCTGTGTCAATGATGTGTAGTACAAGTGCTTTCCTCAGCATGAATTAAATAAATGTAGTAGGTATTACAGGCAGTTGTGGACTTGTCACCACAGCACAATTGATTGGTTCTTATATTATGCATTTGTTGCTTACAGGCTTCCTCGCTGAAGGTTCTGCTTTTTTCGTATGTTATTATTCACACATTGATTCCTAATATGTAGTTGTTAACTGCGTTTTATTGATATTGCCATTTTAGCAGTGATCTTTATAGGTTGGTGGTTTGAAAAACTTCATTTAAGGTTTGGGTCCAAGAGGTATTAGTTTTCTGAAAGTTCCGACTGGGTACAACTCAGTGACAGTCTTGTTTGCGTTGATACAGTGTGGTATCTGACATTATTAGTGGTGTTACATGGTGGTATCTGCCGTTACCAGTGGTGTTGTGTGGTGGTATCAGCTCCTGTTATTGGCACTGTAGGACATATGTCCACTTACTTTTTATCACATTTGTTACTGGTGCAATTGGTTTACTGCAGGTGTTCCTGTATATAATAACAGTGCATCTCTTGTTAATGAGCGGTTTTAGTGTGTTGGTGCTTTATCACGACTTTTAGATGTGACGATAGCAGGGATACTAGGTTACATCTTTCCCATGAGATGCCAGCCATTGTGCACTTGGCCCAGTACATTGACCATCACATGACATTTTAATTTTGGTGGTCGGCTTGCACAGTATTCTGTATGAGCATGAATTCGGAATTGGTAAGCCAGAATCTTTACATAAAGGGGACATATCATGTATAAACTGACATCTACATGAGGAGGCACTTTGGACTGTCTCTTTTCATATAATTTAGTGAGTGGAAGTCTGGTTACCTCACTGTGTGAGAGCACATATTGCTGACAAGCCTAACCCATGAGCATGTGAGTTTGTATTGGTTCTATGCGTTGTTTAGCTGTGATTAGTTTGTCATGATATTAGTGGACGCAATTACAATCTTTTATTTATGGGGCTCTGTTGTGTATTATATAGACCCAGTTTTCTGAACGGTTTTCAGTGCAACCACGAAATATATGAGACGTATTTTCTGCTTACATGGCGTCTACAAGGAGTCACTATATTTCCCCCTTTTAGATGCCTTCTGTGTGTATTCTTTATGTACTGAGGTATCCTTTTCAATATATTACAATTTTTTGGTTTTTCTTATAGTTTCATAGTACACTGAAAAATAGTCGCAACACCAAGAAGGAGTTGCACTACATAAACGAAAGTTTGTAGGTGTGTTTCTACGTCTGAAAGGTGATGTATGCTCACCTTTCGCGCCAGTAACATAAGAGTGGCGTTAGTAGCGCCACTACGAGATTCCAAATCAGATTTTTTAAAATACACACTGTAATGGTCTTGAGTGTTACTTACTTTTGAGGCTGGCTGTAGTGAGCTGATGTTTGTCAAGAATGCTTTTAAGGCGACAAAGACACCGTTACTAACACCTCAGTTTAAACAAGGTCATTTGACAGGGCTATGATAAGCTGGATGTTCCTTCTGTGATATTGCTGAAAGACTTGACAGGAACTTCGCCACTGGACGTGATTACTTATGACCATACATTCCCATGACCACTGATATCAGCAGACTGGGCTCCAGATTTCCACGTGGCACTAATGACAGAAAAGACGACCATGCTTGGCATATGGAACTTGGCCATCGTACTGCATCTGCAGTAGAAATACAAGCACCATTTAGCACGACATTGACACAATTAACAGTTACAAATCGGTTTCTTCATTGACAGCTTCGAGCCAGCTGCCCTGTAGCATGCATTTCACTGAACCCAGAACACTGCCATTTATGACTTCAGTGGTGTCAGTGATAGCTCATTGGAGAGCAGGGTGCAGGTCTCTTGTGTTTTCTGATGAAAGCTGGTTCCGTCTTGGTGCCACTGATAGCTTTGTGTTGGTTACAAGGTGGCCAGATGAGGGCCTGCAACCAACCTGTCTGCTTGTTAGACACACAGGACCTACAGCTGGAGTTGTGGCCAAGAGTTTGTTTTCGTATGACAGCAAGAGCCGTCTCATGGTTATCCCACGCAACCTCACTGCAAATCTGTACGTCAGTCTGTGGATTCGATTTGTTGTGCTGCCATTAATTTATAGCGTTTCAAGGGGTGTCTTTCAACAGGATAACGCTTGCTCACAAGCGCTGTTGCAAACCAACGTGCTCTACAGTGTGTTGACATGCTGCCTTGGTCGGCACAATCAGCAGATCTGTCTCCTGTCGATCACATATGAGACGCTATTGGACGACAACTCCACTGTCACACACGTTAGAAGTCAGTCTGTGGGATGGAGTTCCGTGCCTGCTGCACTTGGTCGGTCAATACAGGGTTGGTTAATGCTGACACCTGTACAACACAATGCATGCATGTTTGCTTGCTTACATTCAACATTCTGGCGGTTACAGTGATTATTAATGTACTAACACACCGAGCGAGGTGGCGCAGTGACTAGCACACTGGACTCGCATTTGGGAGGACGACGGTTCAATCCCGCGTCCGGCCATCCTGATTTAGGTTTTCCGTGATTTCGCTAAATCGCTGCAGGTAAATGCCGGGATGGTTCCTCTGAAAGGCCCCAGCCGACGTCCTTTCCCGTCCTTTCCCGTCCTTTCCCGTCCTTTCCCGTCCTTTCCCGTCCTTTCCCGTCCTTTCCCGTCCTTTCCCGTCCTTTCCCGTCCTTTCCCGTCCTTTCCCGTCCTTTCCCGTCCTTTCCCGTCCTTTCCCGTCCTTTCCCGTCCTTTCCCGTCCTTTCCCGTCCTTTCCCGTCCTTTCCCGTCCTTTCCCGTCCTTTCCCGTCCTTTCCCGTCCTTTCCCGTCCTTTCCCGTCCTTTCCCGTCCTTTCCCGTCCTTTCCCGTCCTTTCCCGTCCTTTCCCGTCCTTTCCCGTCCTTTCCCGTCCTTTCCCGTCCTTTCCCGTCCTTTCCCGTCCTTTCCCGTCCTTTCCCGTCCTTTCCCGTCCTTTCCCGTCCTTTCCCGTCCTTTCCCGTCCTTTCCCGTCCTTTCCCGTCCTTTCCCGTCCTTTCCCGTCCTTTCCCGTCCTTTCCCGTCCTTTCCCGTCCTTTCCCGTCCTTTCCCGTCCTTTCCCAATCCGAAGAAACCGATGACCTCGCTGTCTGGTCTCCTCCCCCAAAACAACCTGACCAACCCAATATACTAACATTTCACCTCTGCAATGGATTTTCTTGCACGTACATAACCTGTGATCTTGCAATATTAATATATATGCTACCTAGATAAATGTATTCCTGAAATTCAATAGACTACGTTAATTATTTTTAGGTGTTACAATTTTTTCCATCAGCTTATGTTTTAGCATCACATTTAGTAGCAATTTTTCAGGTGACTTCAAGATGGGACTGTGGTCCTGAAACCTGATTGTGCGTTTCTTTTTTGGAAAGTACATTTAATACAATTGCATTTGGATTTAATTAAACATGAATAATATCTACATTCTATTGTTTTTGTTCTTGCAATGTAATACTGGCTGCTGTCTCAAGTATTACAGTAAGTTTTAGCTATTTAAATAATGTTGATCTGCTTGCTATTTTTGGTGTCTTTCTTTGTTCACGCATGATAATAAATTTTGACAGTGACTATGAGTTGAACTGCATAAATTTTTTGTAAATTTTCTTAATGTAATGTTGTTACATTATTGTGCACAGTTATTTATTCACACATTTTTGCTCGAGTCCTTGTTAATACTTCACTGCCAGTGGGTAGTGTACTTCAGTAATAAGACAAATGTAAGTTGTTTTCACAGTAATGTCACGTTGAAACAATAAATATAACCATAATTTCTCAATTAAAAAAACATAACTCCTAATTCACACACTTGTGATGCAATATCTCACTATGAATGTTAAATATTGCCTCATAATTCTTCAATTTAAAGTCTCTACACTGAAAATATCAATATGAAGTTTCTCAGAGGAAATTAAGTAAAGTAACCCTCAATGCAGTATTAAAATAGATACTGGAAATGACAAAAAATTGATTAGAGTTGTTGATGGTATTAATTTTCATAATGAAATTACCATTAATACTGTGGTATTTAGAGAATAAGACTAATATGAATCTCATTATAAGTAACTATTCATTACTAGCATCATCATCATGTGATGTTCTGGCCCTTTTTTGGATGATTTTCTTTCGAAATATATATATAGCAGACGCCATAAGAGAAGGAATATCGTTCACATTTTCAAAAATTCTTACCTTGCACTTGATGCAATGTTAAATGAGCCTTAAGAGTGTGGAGAGTTAAATGGGACATCAGGATGACAGTAGATTCGTTATACATATTATATTCTTTATTCTGGCCCTGGCTCTGACAGCGCTGTTTCGTCAGTTACAATTTTTTCTAACAATTGTTTCCTTTAACCCAACCACTTAATCTTACTCATTGCCACAGGGCCCCTCGTCCTGCCCCTTAACTCAAACACCTTGGAACTTGTTTCATTATAGGCTTTTCGCACAATTACTACTCTCTATGCCCAACTTAAAAGCTAAAATGAACCAATTATTCTTAATACTATTCTCCTGTACGTTCAGCTCCATTCTGTTGCTTTTACGCTCAGGGCCTCTAATCCACTTGAATCTGAACAACGGCTGGGTCCAAGCTCAGTCATGTGCTTCGTCTTCTATGTACCAAAACAAGGACTACACAGCAGAACAAGTGCTGCTGTAGTGGTTGGTAGGTCAATAGTCAATACTGTCTCTTCCCTGTACTGATTTTCCCTATATAAATTTACATGCTGCAATAAGGTTTACAGGGAGACTCGTCTCTCCTCCTGGCTCAGAAACGTGTTTATAGACAGCGTTAATTCCGACCGTAGGGTTTGATTTAAGCTACTTTGATTTCCTGCAGGTAGCAGTTCCGTGAACTCCTCTAGCCAATACAAGTGAGGCTCCGAAATACTCGAGTGAGTTATCCCTGAAATGTCAGGCAGACAGAGAGTAGGACCCATCATCTCGCAGGCTGTTCCATTCAATAACAAATCACTCCCGTTTAATTCTAGCCTCTTCGGTGGTATAAACTTCCCCTGATCGAAACAACTAGCCTTTAACAAGATGGTAGTAAAGATAGAGTACAACCAACGCGCCTCAACCTGCTGAAAGTGCAATTCTGGCTCGAGCACTTCTTCAGTGCATTCTCTTACCTCCTTTTGTCCCATTAACATTTTCACTGTGCAGGAATCCTGCCCCTCTGTTATTAACAAATTTGGACAGGCTGGTATTTCCCCTCAGTAGCATTTTTGTAATTATCCTTCCTCCATTTGTACATATTTTCCCTCGTCTTTTGTAATTAACAGCAGTTGCTACTTTTTTACTCTTACAAATTTCTTCAATGTCCCGCACGTTACAGGACTTGCATGAACTGTGTTGCACTTATAATGTGCATGTTTCCCTGTTACTGGTATAGAAACGGAAATATAAAATTTCGCTTCATCAGTTCTCACTGATACTGTGGCCATCTTGAAATAAAAGGATGAGATTTTGCTCTTGGATTCTAAAACGAACCTCAACTTATAGTGCTTCGAGAATTTCGGGGTAAATTTTAGAAACACGTGGCTCTCCACCGTCACGAACACCCGATATTTTAATGACGAAGGTGAGAGAGCCTTTTTACTGCGCCACACACACGTGTGTGTGTGTGTGTGTGTGTGTGTGTGTGTGTGTGTGTGTGTGTGTGTGTGTGTGTGTGTGTGTGTAGGAAAGACAGCTGTCACGAGAAGCCTAACATTAGAATATTCACGAAATAAAGTCAAAGAGGTAGCTCAGAAAATTACAGAGAACATCCAACATGATCCTTATTTTACAGATATCTTTACTATGTGCGTTAGGAAATCGCTACCGCCTAGTCAAGAGGGAAGATGGAAAATTGTGCGATATATGTTCTGGAGAGACAGTAAGACAACGCAACGTTGGCGTTTATGTATACCAAGTCTAGTGGAAAACGAGTTAGTGTGGTACATTCGTAAGGGTTATGGATATTTCGGTGTAAAGAAGTGCGCTGCACATATCAATAAGTTCTATTACTTTAAAAAGCTAGGGCATAAAGTCGCGCTAGTCATTACGACTCGTGAGGTTTGTCAGAAAGTGGAAGAGTATAAGACTCACGTTAAATATAAGATGTATCCAATTATTCCTGAAGCAGTTACACGATGTAACTGCTGCAGATTTCTTTGGACCAGTTCCAAAAGGAAGAGAAGTGGCCTACATTTTGTCCTCATAGAGGGTTGGTCGAAGTATGTTAAACTCCCCGAAGTAGGAAAAACCAAAACGATTTCTTTCTGATAATGGACCTCAGTTTACTAGTAACGAGTTTGAAGAATTTTAGCATGGCGAGGAATTCGTCAGATACTAATATCCAACTATAATCCTTCTTCTAACCGATGTGAAACAGTTGTGAAGGAAATTAATTTTTGTCGCCTTTGATATATATGGGTTTCATGGCAGTAAGTGCGACATAACTTCATAAAGATTTCGAGCTTATTATAAATGAGCTAACTCATTTATCAACTGGACTAACAACATAAGTAATGGGTAAACCCTTTACAGGTGAACCACTTATTAAATATTTATGTGGCCCAAAGAACCCACTACTGATGACCAACTGAATCAAACGATATTTGCTAAGAACTCAATTAAGAGAGAACGACGACTAAGCAAACATAACGAGAAGGCTATAGAACCTCAATATAAGGTAGATGATTTAGTCTTTGTAAAACAACATCTTCAGAGCTCTGCCCTGAAGAGAGAAACGCATAATTTTTACAAACGTATGTGGGGCCATATCAAGTACAATGGGTAATCCACACAAAAATCTTATTTTTAGCGAATCATACAACTGGAGAAGAAAAAGGAAAATGTAATGTTAAAGATATGAAGTGGTGTATTCCCCAGGCACGTTAACATTCTGTGTTAATGGGCGGAGTGACAACCCTTGGTTCCTGAGTTGGGTGAAGTGTTGCTTCCACAATTAGTTTTCCTACACTGAATTCCCTTCAGATCTTCGACAATTCTGTAATCTATTTATAAATCTTAAACTATCCTATCATATTAGTATTTAAGTGACCGATTGGGACTGCATGGTTATGACTAATTTAAGGAGTCACAGTAAACAGTGACCTCTAAGCATGAGGTAAAACTAACAGAATAACATTCTGGGAGAAGATATAATATGATGGTAGTGTTTAAGGAGTATGATACCTACATGACATAAAGTGAACAAGTTAACTTATACACACATAAGATATAAGGTAAAGTGACTAACTGGTAAAATAACTTTGATTATAGTGTATAATTTTCTATTTTTATATAGAGTATTTTATACCTTTTGGTGAGTTATCATATGAATGGGGAGGCTTTGTACCAATTTTCAAAGGGGGTGGGTAGTGTAGGTACACAAGGTTAACACTACACACTCACCACACCTTTCACACAACCCTCGCAGACAAGTGTGACTGATTCTTCACCATTTGCTGTTTCACAGGAATTGCTAAGATCTTTCTTCGGGGACTTCACCTTTGAAGTAGAAAAAGTCCATTTTCAAGTGACGTTTAACATCATACCTCCTCCGGCTTCTCACTCAAGTGCCGGTGAAGTGGGGATCCTGGGGAAGAGGGGTGGGAAGGGTTTCCTCTCTTTGGGGCTATCTCCTTTCCCTTCTTCGATCTTAGCAACCGTTTCTACTTATTCCTTTCACTGAAGTCCTTCTTACTTTTCATGGTTTCCTATAACCTTCAACTTATTTAAAATAAGTAGGCCGAAGAATCAGGCTGCACGAAAACACATCGACATACGCATAAAATTAAACTTAGACACAAACATGAAAATTACGAATTAGAAAGCTAAAAGCGATGGCAGACCCGCCAAGAGATGTATAGGAATATAGATATATGTCCATCTGAATCGATGCTCATATTATATTGTTGATATGTGATGGTACTGCATCGTTAATTTTGTAGCTCTAGCATATATTTACATGTTCCATTGGAGGAAAGTTAGTAAATACACATAGACATAGCATCTACTAGGTGTGTGCGTGATCTCTATTTATATAGTAAAAGTGAGGAGTGAAAGAGGACTCTAGGGTGTAACATGATGCATTAGAAAATGGAATATGGGTGTAAAGTAGATTGGTAATCTGACCAGAGAATATTTAAGAATAGTATACATAAAGATGTATGCTAGGGCAATGAACCAGGAGGCCTAATCAGGAAGGAGAAGGAGTGCGCACCCAGCATTTATTGGATGGTAAGGCGCAGATAGGCAGACCCAAGAGAGGCTGACCTATACTGTGCAGCAGGGGCACCAAGATGGGGATGACCTGTGTACCGTAAATTAGGAATTAAAAAGGGGTGTGCCTACCCAAACGGAAGTAGAAAGGGTACTCCTAGGATCAACCCATGTGAGATATCGGTACTGTTCCAAAATGGAAAAAGGGGCAGTATCGTGACAGGAGTCACACGTTTACAGAGATTATTGTGGTAAGTTTGAATTGTCTATTCCACTAGCCTTGTCAGGTTTACAAATATCCAAGAGGGGAACACTTTTATTCTACCCAGAATTTCTCCAGATTACAATAAGTTATAATTAAGTACATACTTAGAAAAAAGATTAGTACGGGAAGTAAGAAAAAAGCAAAAGAATGTTCATGAATCATGTGCACCTGGAATTTACGATTGGAAGAGGAACAAAAAACAGAGATAACTCCAAACTGGATTGAAAGGTTCACAGTTTGTAATTGTGGTAGCATCTTGTGTAATATTAATATATAGAATGCATATGCGTAAAATGTTGCATGTTCGATCTAAAGGGAGGGATGTATAGTGCTTCGAGAATTTCGGGGTAAACTCTAGAAACATTGGCTCTCCACCATTTCGAACACCCGGTATTTTAACGACGAAGGTGGGAGAGCCTTTTTACTGCACCACACATTTGTGTGGGCAGGAAGGACAGCTGTCACGAGAAGCCTGGAGCGGCGTCAGACGAGCGGCCCTGACAAGTGGGGGCCGCGTACACCTTGGAAACCATATGTCTGGTCCAAGAAGTAATCAAGGGACACTCTTTGATAGTGAAATAGTAGTGACTGTTGGGAACAAATGAAATATATTTTTATCTAGAGACTCTAGATACTCTGTTGTTTGACTAACTACGAGCAAGAACCGTTTGCAAAGAGGTTATTAACACCAAAAGAGACTGTAGTGTTACATATTTAGTACTAATGTTTCCCGACTGGGTTGATTTGCGAGAAATGGAAAAGAATGTGAAACTTATGTATTTGTTATATTGTGAAGAGGAAAATAGAGATAAGATAATATGGAAGTATTCTGAGAGTAAGAGATCATTTCCAAAGTAGAAAAGTAGTTCAGTATAATTCCCGCAACCAGTACGAAATGTTCGGAGAAGAAGCATTGTGGAGATCGACGCATCCGTCTGCCTTGAGAAGAAGATCGGCTGCTCACAATACGTAAGTCAACTGCGAGAGACGTGCGAGTCTTGCACACCAGTACCACAGTGTCTCCGGCCGTCAGGAAAGCGGTATAAACTCCGGTGGTAATTCCTTCTGTACTTTAATTAGACCCTTTAAATACTGCTCTGCCGACAGCGAATTTGCACCTAACTGACCCCTTACAGCCTGCTACATAGCCTTCTATAGTTCTCTCACTTTCCCTTGTGCCCTTGTGCTTCCCAAACACTAACATCGACGAACTGCTACCACTTTGTCATTACCGCTTCCCTATCTAGGACTTCCACTTCAGTTTGCAGTTCCCTGGGATTCTGATTAAGTGCCTCTTCTGCAACTCACAGCTTTACTTCTCGGGTGAGCTGTAGTAGTCGTGTGTTATTCAATACGTCCTCCTATAAACCTCACCTATGAGCGGGAATACCTATTACTACCTCACCCCCCTTTAATTCCTTGCTGCTCCACAGCTGCTTACACTAAATGCGAACATAACCCAAAGAAATATTGTCTGTTTCCTAGGCCTTAATCCATATGGTCTCCTCATTACTGTTTCTTTCACAACTTCTTTTTTCCTCTTCTGATACCTTTCGTTTCACTCTTCCTTTCTGGTTCACATTCCTATCCCTGGAATAACTCCTGTCCGTACTCCCTCGAAAAGCTTCCAACCGCCCTACACGCACAATTATCGGTCTCCTCGACAATTTAATCTTGACATTTACTGGTCACGTAGTGTCTACCAGTTGGTATGGCCCCTGATACTTCTCAAAAAACTTTATCTTTCCGTTAGGCGTACACAAAGTTGACAGTATCACCCACTGATCAACCTTAAACTGTGGCATTCTTACTATATGGCCCACTGCTTCTTCCTGTTTATCCAGTGCTCGTGTATTTGCACTCTATACTGTATTCCAGATTTCCCTAATCGCTCTGGCAAATTCCTTGACAGACTCTGTAGTCTTCCCTTTCAATATGGTCGTAAAACGATATCACCATTGAAAGCGACGAAAGGGAAGACTACGGAGTCTGAAGGAATTTGCTATTTCATATAGCCACAATCCTGGATTTGTATTCTGCTTTAAGACGAGGTGGAGAAGATATACTTCAAATAGACATCCTAGCTGGTTTGATGTGAGTCAGTGTAGTATCCAAGCATCTTCCTAATCGTACTATGCACTGTTTCACTTCTTCCATTGGCTTGTCGATGGAGATAGTTATTAACGTCTATACATTCAGTAACTTACACAAGTCCTTGAATAGATCTGACATGGAGTTCGCTCACTGGTCTGTCGTTATTGTTTCAAGCAATACAAAATCAATATCCAATTATTCAAAAGAGCTTGTGCCACTGTTTCTGCCTGTTTCTGCCTGTTAGTTTGGCATTGTGACAATTTCTAAGTATCATGAAAAATGATTTACGATTGTGAGTATGCAGGTGTTTTACTGAATGGACCTAAAACATCAATCCCCAGAAAAACCTTACGCTTCAGACAAACCCTGCAATGGTACTCCAATTGGACACAAATCTGGTCTCTGTGTGCACTGTATGCAATTCCGCACATTCTGGTTTACGTATGTTTGCCTGTTCCTCTATCAATACCTTTTCACTACTCTTCTGTTGTTAGATCTGCAACCTCCATGAACTGCTAATATGTGATTTTGAGCTTCTTGTAGCACTCTATTCTGACTTCTCCTGTGGCCCCATCCTTGTTTCTCTGCAAAGCAGCCCATCCTCCATACAACACTATGACTGATTAAAATACTGCTGAATTCTTCATCCACTTTTCGTGCAGCTTGCCATCCTTATGCTTATTACCTCCAACATGTAATACTGCTACTTTTCTACTTTACCTGCCCGTATTTGTGGTTCTTCCTATATTTATGCATAACTTCCAAATCAAATTCACGTAGTCTTACTGCCCAACGTGACAACCCACTGGAAGTATCCTTTAATCCTAACAACCATTTTAATGCCGCAAAATTTATCACTCTAAACTTTTTACTGTACAGATAACATTTGAAATATGTTATTCCACAACGTAGAAAGAGATGTTAAGCCTTATTTAAGGAACAATTTCTTTTCACAGAATTTAGTTGCCTTGATGCATAGGCTACCAGATGTTCTACGCCTTCTACCTCTTGTGACAACACACAGTCTAGTGTATGGCATCATGCATCACATGATATCAGATCGATGTTAAAAGAAGCTTTAACTCCTCCAAAGCACACTAGCACTCTTCTGACCACAAAAATTTAGTATCCGTTATTAACAACTGTACTGTGTCAATGGTATGGCAGTATCCACAAATCCTTTTATGAACCACCGGTAATAGTTAGTCCCAAGAACGATTACAGCTCCTTTACAGATTCTGGTACAGGAAATTCACATACAGTTCTAATTATTGTTGAGTATCTTGTAAACTAATTTTCATTTATAATGCGACCTAAGTATGCTAACTGTTCCATCACAAAATTGCACTTTGCTGTATTCAATGTTAAGTACATTGCATTTAACCGTAGGAAGACTTCCCTTAATTGCTGCATATGTTGTTACATATCACTCCCATAGAAGATTGTGTCATCGAGATACACTAAGAACTGCCATGGTATCAAACCTCTGAGTACTCTGTAAAATACACCTGCAACATTTCAGAGGTTGATGGTCAGTCTGTATGGCATTCTTCTGAACTGGTATTGTCCACACTGTGCCGAATAAGCTCATTTGTGTCGATCCTGGAGTGAAGCCTCTATCTAGTGATAATCACTCTTCAAATACATTATTGAAAAAAATTGCATTACGCTAAGTGATCCAAGTTTTCTGTAATACTTGGTAAAGTGTAGACGTCCATTATAGTTTTTGCAGTTAGATGTCTGTAATCAAAGGAAAAAGTTTTTTTTTGTGACACATTCAATGATTTTTTTTTTTTTTTTTTTTTTTTTTTTTACATGACTGTTCCTGACCCCCATGGACTATTACTTTCTTCGATTATTTCATCTTTCAGCTGTTGATCGATAAATTCCTCCAAAACTGGCTGCAAGTACCTAGGTATTCTGAATGATTTGCGCTAGCATGGTGATTTATTTCTCATTGGTATGCAGTGCTGTGTTATATGCATAAGTGCTAATGATTCTTTTGGAAAAAAGTAAAACTTTAAATTCCAAAAGAAATTTTTCCATCATTCCGAATAGCTGCCCTCTAGGTGCTTCACTTTTTCTCATAAAGCAGTTACAGTGGTGTACCGCGTGGAAGACACCCCTCATATCTCATCTGTCTTGCTCCAGGACATCCATACTAGCGATTAGCAACCTCTTTGTATAGATAATTTTAGTGCAGATGACATAGGATTACAAACAGGTAATTCTCTTCACGCTTTGTTTCTTGAATACATATATCTATTTTAACTAAGCAACACACCTGACCTAATACTTCATTATTGTGACGGTTCCACCACACACACACAAGTCCTACTGGCAAGCTAGATTCAGTAATCGGCCAAAGCGGTTTCGCAGTACCCTTAGGCAAACAATCGTCTGAATCAAGCTTTCGTGAGGTCGTTTGTGGTTTAGTCGGTTTGTCTTTCATGACAGAATTCCGTCGCGACATCGCTACGCCGACAGTGGCTTCTTCTAACTGAAAAATTGTTCGCTCAAGTTCCACCCTAAGCAGCTGGAGATCGATTATGGCGCAATACTTATATAATAAATCTAACCCAGAAGCCTGTCATAGTCTTCACTCATGTGTGGCGCAGTCTCTACACATTGTTCAAACTATACTGTATCCAGGCAAAAGTCTGTGTCCACCGATTCTAATAGTGTCACTTCTTTTCCCTCCATTTCACTCAGTCTGAACTGCTTACATTTCACCAGATCACTACTGCCGACGAACACAAGCGTCCCTGTGTCCAACAATATCCTGCGACCTGTGTCTCTCCTGATATTATCCCTCTGCATACAATTTTGTAGAATCCAATCTTACTGGGATGGACTGTAGGTGGGTCTGGAGCTGTTTCTGCCTGGTCATCTACTTCTAAAACTATTACTTTCTCTTACTTCATTCACATAATCTGGAAGCTGGCGACACTGCCTCCTAACATACCCCATTTGTCCACACCTGAAACATTTTATATTAGCAGCAAACACTGTCCGTTTACCGAGCATTCCAATCAACAAATCGATCTCTTCACATTCTATAGCTAACTTAACTGCTGTGCGAAAATCCGTCTGACTCCTGTCCACACATCGTATTGATATTTCTGCATGCAACTTTCTTAAAAAAGCGTCGAGCGCCCTCTGCTCAGTTTCTTGGAAAATAATTTCATTAAGTGCAGCATCTTGTCCCAATTCATAGATACATCCATTAATTTTCCTTAGCCCATATGCAAATTATTCCACAGTTTCCATATTCTTCTAAGTTATCAGCCCTAATTGTTCCATGTAGTGTCTGGCACTATTTCGTTCCGTGTGTCTTTGAATTGACACTTCTTTAAATGCTTCGCATTTTGAGGCTCCTTTAACGTTTTGCTTCCCCTTTTAGTCTGTTTTGCAGCACTCAATAATTACTTATCAGACCAAACTTCCATCTGTGGGAGACTTTCGAAATCTGGCTCAAAGGCCTGCACATCCTTGGTGTCTTATGGGGAAAAAGCAGCAATTAAACTCTACTTTCAATAATATCTGCTTTACAAAATGTATGACCATCAAACTTTTTCTCCATGACCAAAAAACAAAATATTTTTTTTTAATCACTGTACGAAAGGTTGCAGGTTCATACATTGTTCTGAGAAGCTGACATCAGTGTTCTGACACCAGCCTTTAATGGCCCTTAAGATAGTCTCCTGTGGAGAGTGAAATGAGACATCAGTATGACAGTAGGTTTGTTCAATTTCTTTTTTCTGGCCCTCGACCGTAGTACATTAGGAACAGCTTGGTGGAGGCCTCCAGTTGCCTCTCATGTAAAAAAATTGACGTCCATCATTGATGAATGCGCAGGGAGTGCGGCCGAGCATGACATCACGGTCGCTGCCAGAGATGTGACTGAGAGCAGCATTTGAGTGATGACAGTGTGGCGGCGCAGCTGACGATGGCTGTGAACTTCCTCACCCTTGTGACTCATGGCAGGCTGCCGTGTCTCGTGGTCGGACAGCGGACCCCGTACTGCACTCTGGGATGTCGCTCTGGGTGTCACAGCCTCGCGGTTTAAGCTGTGATACTGAGACGAGAATGATTTAGTACGTGAATGGGAATGGCTAAGAACTTCAAAGCTTAAGGCACGTACTCTAGACTCTTCCGTAGTTGCAAGTGAGGAAAGGCTTCCATCCTCCGCTAGCGTACTGCAAAGTCAATATCTACATCTACATCTACATCGATACTCTGGAATAATATAAAATTGTGAAGGTGGTTCGATGAACCCTCTGCCAGGTACTTAAATGTGATTTGCAATCTCGTATAGCATGCGGAAATAACGACCACATAAATCTTTCCGTATGAGCTCTGATTTCTCTTATTTTATCGTGGTGATCGTTTCTCCCTATGTAGGTCAGTGTCAATAAAATATTTTTGCATTCGGAGGAGGAAGTTGGTGATTGGAATTTCGTGAGAAGATTCCGTCGCAAAGAAAAACGCCTTTCTTTTAACGATGTCCAGGCCAAATCCTGTATCATTTCACTGACACTCTCGCCCATATTTCGCGATAATACAAAACGTGCTGGCCTGCTTTAAACTTTTTCCATGTAATCTATCAGACCTATCTGGTAAGGATCCCACGCGGTGCAGTAATAGTCTAAAAGAGGGAAGACAAGCGTAGTAAAAGCAGTCTACTTAGTAGGACATTTCCTAAGCATCCTGCCAAGAAAACACAGTATTTGGTTAGCCTTCCCCACAACATTTTCTATGTATTCTTTCCAATTTAAGTTGTTCGTAATTGTAATTCCTAGGTATTTAGTTGAATTTACGGCCTTTAGACTAGACTGATTTATCGTGTAACCGAAATTTAACGAATTCCTTTTAGCACTCGTGTAGATGACTTCACCCTTTTCGTTATTTAGGGTCCACTGCAAATTTTCGTAGCATTCAGATATCTTTTGTAGATCGTTTTGCAATTTCTTTTGATCTTCTGATGACTTTATTAGTCCATAAACGACAGCATCATCTCCAGAAACCTAAGACGGCTGCTCAGTTTGTCTCCAAAATCGTTTATATGGATAAAGAACAGCTAACGGCCCCATAACACATCCTTGGGAAACGCCAGAAATGACTTGTGTTTTACTCGATGACTTTCCGTCAGTTACTATGAACTCTGTGTCAGGAAGTCACAAATCCAGTCACATAACTGAGACAATATTTCATAAGCACGCAATAGCACTCAACACAAGGGGCATGTAGTGAAATTGACAAGGGATTTCAGATCGATTCCGTATTTCTGGATTTTACACTTCATGCGAATAAAGAGCTAGTTGTGTTTAGGATTATGTTTTCTAAACCCATGTTGACTGTGTGTTAATAGACCGTTTTCTTGGAGGTAGTCCATAATGCTCGAACACAATATATGTTCCAGAATCCTATTGCATATCGATGTTAATGATATGGGCCTGTAATTAAGTGGATTCCTCCTACTACCTTTCTTGAATATTGGTGTCACCTGTGGAACTTTCCAGTCTTTGGGTACGGATCTTTCGTCGAGCTTAAGTATGGAGCTAATGCATCAGAATAATCTGAAAGGAACTTAACTGGTATACAGTCCTTACCGGAAGACTTGTTTTTATTAAATGATTTAAGTTGCTTCAATACTCAGAGGATATTTACCTCTACATTATTCATTTTGGCAGCTGTCCTTGATTCGAATTCTGGAATATGTACTTTGTTTTCTTTATTTTCCCCTCCTTTTTTTTATTTTTTGAAGGCATTTCGAAAGTATGTATTTAGTAACTCTGTTTACGTTGCACTGTCTTCGATAGTGACTCCATTGCTATCGTGCAGAGAAGGCATTGATTGTTTCTTGCCGCTAACATACTTCACATACCACTTCTTCGGATTGTCTAGGTTTCGAGACAAAGTTTCGTTGTGGAAACTGTTATAAGCACCTCGCATTGAAGTCCGCGCTAAATTCCGAGCTTCTGTAAAAGATTACCAATCTTGGGGATTTTGTGTCTGTTTAAATATGGCATGTTTGTTTCGTTGTTTCTGCAATAGCGATTTGACCTGTTTTTGTATAACAAGGAGGATCTGCTCCGCCGTTTTTTTAATTTATTTGGTATATGTGTCTCAATTGCTGCCGATACTATTTCTTTGAATTCAAGCCATATCTGGTCTACACTTATATTAGTAATTTGGAAGGAGAGGAGATTGTCTCTCTGCTTTTTTGAATAGGTATATTTTTCGTTTATTTTTGGAGGATTTGGGGGTTGTTATATTCAATATCTCTAAGACAACCCTGTTTTCACTGATCCCTGTATCCGTTTTGATGCTCGTTATTAACTCTGGGTTATTACTTGCTAAGGGGTCAAGTGTATTTTCACAACAGACGGTTGCTATACCGCGCCCAGATGGCTCTGCTTCACAACGTCTCTTGGCCGAGTTTTGCTTTGCAATGCATAACGCTCTCGCCCACCTGCAGCTGTCTCTGTTGCAGCTCTGACGTATTTTTTTACCGAATACAGTCGATACGCTACAGGAAGTACATAGTCCACTGTGTGGGAATTATACAGTAACTGAATGTCAAGCTATTAATTAAAAAAAAAACATTAATTTCACACTTGTTTATTTCATAAACACACACACACACACACACACACACACACACACACACACACACACACACACACACACACACACCGTTGTAGTAAAGCCAACGTTTCTGTCATGTAACCAACCTAGAAGTACTAAAAAAAATTTCCAGCAGACGACAATAGCTGACATCTGTTCCATAAATGAGTTCAGAACGACTGGCAGTTCTGTCTTAATGGTCCTGTTTAATTTTAAAGCATGAGTCTATACATGGTTAGACCAACATAGTTGCTCATTGGAGTCCAGATTGCAACATAAATGATGAGGGTACATTTTATGAGAGTAAGTCAAAAATTATTCAGACTTTTGATGAGACACTCCATTTACTTGAAAAATACAGTTTGCTTTACACATTCCACATTATTTTTCAATATAGTCTTATTTCTCTGAAATGCACTTGGTCCATCCGTCCACAAGTTCGTGTGTGTCTGCCGAAAAGTTTTACGGTAGTTGTGAAACCACTGGTTTGCGGTTGGTTGTGAACCCACTGATGCACCACTTCTGGCACCTGTGAGTCCCAGGAAAATTGGTGACCTCGCAAAGATTCTTTCAGCGGCCCAAACGAATAAGTCTGATGGAGAATGATCTCGATTGCAAGGCGGATGCTCCAGCGGCTCAAAACGTAATTTCTAGATTGTGTCAAGGGTGAGGCGGGCCATGTAACAGTAAAATTTACCATGAGAAAAGGCCTCATCATTTATTGCGAATTGCTTGTTTAAGTTTGTTAGTCAAAAACCCGCAGTAATAGACTTTGTTGGTGGTTTTCGCCTTCTCCATGTAATATTCCTTTTGCATGCCAAAACTCGGTTTGCATAAACTTTCCTGCTGATGTTGCAGACTTCAATTTTTTCTTCACTCGTCATTCTGGGTGCTTCCACTCCATACTCTGGTGTTTTGATTCTGGCTCGTGCTGATGAGCCCACGTTTCATCACGCATCACTATTATTTCCAAAAATGGCTCGCCTTCTCTGTTGTAATGGTCGAGTAAGTACTGGCTGACCTCAAGACGCCTAAGTTTGTGTTCTTCAGTGAGTTGTCACGTCGTCCATGACAAACGAACTTCATGGAAGCCAACTTCATCACGGATGATGATATCGGCAGAACCATGTCTGATGTTCAATGTAGACACTTTTCCCTCGATTTTAATCCGCATATTCGTCAAAACCGTCAATTGAGCTTGCGCCATTTTGTCGGCATTTGTGGACGCTGACATGCGCCCTGCTTCCTGTTTGTGAGTCAGTTTTGTCCAGCTACATTTGAATTCTCGACCAACCTGAAAGGACTTCATCACGGCAATGTACTGTCCCTGTACTGTGCTAATAGTCTACCATGAATTTCAGGCCCTTTCACTCTTTATGACCAAATAACCGCATCGCTGCTTCTTGTTGTTCGTTTGTGCATATTGCTAATGGAGGGGATGTTTTTACGCTGCCACTGCCAGCTCACTTCTGTTGCGATAAAGATCAAGTGAGTTGCAAGTCACCACAGTAGTACCAATGATAAGAATGCCTTCACAGAATGTATATGACTACTACAAAAGTGTTATTTTGAGGAAGATTTAAGTAATTCCAAACTAAGCGAACAGCAGTTCTGCAAAGGCACAATGTACGAGGGTAAGTCAAAATTATCTGACTAAATGGCACTTGTATCACATTCCAGTATACTTAGTTCAAATATAAAAAACGGCTCCTCATTAAAATATAAAAGTGGAAAAATAATTTCTGATGCACGTTACTCATTTACGTTTTGTGTATAAATGTTGTTCCCTTTATTAAAATTCTCCTGTGATTGACGTTTATGAGTTAGTTGCCCATTTAACGAGGTTAAATAAATAATTTAATTAATTGTTTTTCATGTGTAAGGGGTAAGATAATACTGTGAACCACATAGGCTCCTTACATAGGTCACTCATTTATAATTCGTATAAATTTCTGCAAGTTACAGCAGTGAAATTACCGCCACCCTACAGTGGCGAATTGTGTCAATTATAAACGATTACGTGCACAGTGTCGTCGTATTATTAAAGAAAGCAAGAAAGCCAGCTGGGCTGCTTTCACAAGCACCTTCAACAGTTTTACTCCTTCTGTTGTCTGGGGTAGCCTGCGCCGGCTATCTGGCACTAAGGTCCACTCACCAGTTTCTGGCTTGACGGTCGCGAATGACGTCCTTGTGGCCCCTGAGGCTGTCTCCAACGCCTTCGGCCGCTTTTTCGCAGAGGTTTCGAGCTCCGCTCATTCCCACCCTGTCTTCCTCCCCCGCAAACAGGCAGAGGAGGCTAGGCCACCTAACTTCCGCTCCTCGAATCGTGAAAGTTATAATGCCCCATTCACCATGCGGGAACTCGAAACCGCACTTGGCCGATCACGGTCCTCCGCTCCAGGGCCTGATTCTATTCATATTCAGATGCTGAAGAACCTTTCTCCTGCGGGTAAAGGTTTTCTTCTTCGTACTTACAATCGCATCTGGATTGAGGGACATGTTCCCGCATGCTGGCGCGAGTCTATTGTTGTCCCGATTCCTAAGCCGGGGAAGGACAAGCACTTGCCCTCCAGTTATCGACCCATCTCGCTTACCAGCTGTGTCTGTAAAGTGATGGAGCGAATGGTTAACTCTCGATTGGTTTGGCTGCTCGAGTCTCGACGCCTACTTACCAATGTACAATGTGGATTTCGTAGGCGCCCGTCTGCTGTTGACCATCTGGTTACCTTGTCGACCTTCATTATGAATAACTTCTTGCGGAAGCGCCCGACCGCGGCTGTGTTCTTTGATTTGGAGAAGGCTTACGACACCTGTTGGAGGGCGGGCATTCTCCGCACCATGCATACATGGGGTCTTCGCGGTCGCCTCCCTCTTTTTATTCGTTCCTTTTCAATGGATCGACAGTTCAGGGTACGTGTGGGTTCTGTCCTGTAGGACACCTTTCGCCAGGAGAATGGGGTACCACAGGGCTCAGTTTTGAGCGTCGCTCTCTTCGCCATAGCGATCAATCCAATAATGGATTGCCTCCCAGCTGATGTATCAGGCTCCCTTTTCGTGGACGATTTTACCATCTATTGCAGCGCGCAGCGTACGTGTTTCCTGGAGCGCTGTCTTCAGCGTTCTCTTGACCGTCTTTACTCGTGGAGTGTCGCCAATGGCTTCCGTTTTTCTGCCGAGAAGACGGTCTGTATTAACTTCTGGCGCTACAAAGAATTTCTCCCACCGTCTTTACGACTTGGTCCCGTTGCTCTCCCATTCGTGGAGACAACAAAATTTTTAGGTCTTACATTTGACAGGAAACTTAGTTGGTCTCCACATGTGTCTTATTTGGCTGCCCGTTGTACCCGTTCTCTCAATGTCCTCCGTGTTCTCAGTGGTATGTCCTGGGGAGCGGATCGAACCGTCCTCCTTCGCCTATATCGGTCGATCGTCCGCTCCAAGCTGGATTATGGGAGCTTCGTATACTCCTCTGCACGGCCATCCATCTTACGCCGCCTCAACTCCATACAACATCGGGGTTTACGACTTGCGATCGGAGCGTTTTATACTAGTCCCGTCGAGAGTCTTCATGCTGACGCTGGTGAGTTGCCACTCACCTACCGGCGCGATATACTGCTTTGTCGGTATGCCTGTCGGCTACTGGCAATGCCTGACCACCCATCTTATCGTTCCTTTTTTGATGACTCTCTCGACAGTCAATACGGGTTGTATGTCTCCGCCCTGCTACCCCCTGGAGTTCGCTTTCGTCGCCTCCTTCAACACCTTCATTTTTCACTCCCTGCCACCTTTCGAGTGGGCGAGAGCCACACGCCACCTTGGCTCCAGGCTCAGGTTCGCGTCCACCTTGACCTCTGCTCACTCCCGAAGGAGGTTACCCCTGATTCAGTCTACCACTCCCGTTTTGTCGAACTTCGTTCGAAGTTCATTAATACGACCTTCATTTATACAGATGGCTCTAAGACCAATGACGGGGTCGGGTGTTCTTTTATTGTCGGGGCACAAAGTTTCCAATATCGGCTCCATGGCCATTGTTCGGTCTTCACAGCTGAGCTCTTTGCCCTCTACCAGGCTGTCCTTGACATATGCAGAATGTCGGTGGCGGCAGATGTAATCTGCTCCGATTCCCTGAGCGCTATCCAGAGCCTCGGTGATCCGTACCCGGTTCACCCTTTCGTGCACCGGATCCAACGCTCTCTTCAGCAGCTGGTGGACGTCGGTTCTCCGGTTAGCTTTATGTGGATTCCTGGCCATGTCGGTATCCCTGGGAACGAAGCTGCAGATGCCGCGGCCAAGGCTGCGGTCCTCCAGCCTCGGACAGCTTCTTGTGGTGTCCCTTCGTCAGATTGTAGCAGGGTAATTTGTCGGCGCATTGTCTCGCTGTGGCATGCCGATTGGGCTGCACTTACGGACAACAAGCTTCGGGCCTTGAAACCTCTTCCCGCGGCTTGGACGTCCTCCTCACGCCCTTCTCGACGGGAGGAGGTCGTTTTGGCCCGGTTGCGAATTGGCCACTGCCGGTTCAGCCATCGCCATCTGCTGACGGCTGCGCCGGCGCCGTTCTGCCCATGTGGGCAATTGCTGACGGTCCGCCACATTTTAACGTCGTGTCCGAATTTTAACACCCTACGTCTCGATATTGGCCTGCCATGTACTGTAGAAGCCATTTTAGCGGATGACCCACGAGCAGCTGCTCGCGTTCTTCATTTTATCAATTTGACAACCCTCTCAAAGGACATTTAATTATGCTGTTTTCTTTTTTAATCCTATGCCTGTCAGTATGTCTTTCATCGTGTTCTCCGTTTTGTTGCTGTTTTAAACTTGTGACTCGCGGTGCATTCCTAAAGTAGTCTGGGCGCTAATGACCGTTGACGTTGTGCGCCCTAAAACCACAAAAAAAAAAAAGCAGTGAAATTGCACATCTATGTACACTCCTGGAAATTGAAATAAGAACACCGTGAATTCATTGTCCCAGGAAGGGGAAACTTTATTGACACATTCCTGGGGTCAGATAAATCACATGATCACACTGACAGAACCACAGGCACATAGACACAGGCAACAGAGCATGCACAATGTCGGCACTAGTACAGTGTATATCCACCTTTCGCAGCAATGCAGGCTGCTATTCTCCCATGGAGACGATCGTAGAGATGCTGGATGTAGTCCTGTGGAACGGCTTGCCATGCCATTTCCACCTGGCGCCTCAGTTGGACCAGCGTTCGTGCTGGACGTGCAGACTGCGTGAGACGACACTTCATCCAGTCCCAGACATGCTCAATGGGGGACAGATCCGGAGATCTTGCTGGCCAGGGTAGTTGACTTACACGTTCTAGAGCACGTTGGGTGGCACGGGATACATGCGGACGTGCATTGTCCTGTTGGAACAGCAAGTTCCCTTGCCGGTCTAGGAATGGTAGAACGATGGGTTCGATGACTGAATAGTGCACGGTACATCCAAACCGTGTCCCCTCGACGATCACCAGTGGTGTACGGCCAGTGTAGAAGATGGCTCCCCACACCATGATGCCGGGTGTTGGCCCTGTGTGCCTCGGTCATATGCAGTCCTGATTGTGGCGCTCACCTGCACGGCGCCAAACACGCATACGACCATCATTGGCACCAAGGCAGAAGCGACTCTCATCGCTGAAGACGACACGCCTCCATTCGTCCCTCCATTTACGCCTGTCGCGACACCACTGGAGGCGGGCTGCACGATGTTGGGGCGTGAGCGGAAGACGGCCTAACGGTGTGCGGGACCGTAGCCCAGCTTCATGGAGACGGTTGCGAATGGTCCTCGCCGATACCCCAGGAGCAACAGTGTCCCTAATTTCCTGGGAAGTGGCGGTGCGGTCCCCTACGGCACTGCGTAGGATCCTACGGTCTTGGCGTGCATCTGTGCGTCGCTGCGGTACGGTCCCAGGTCGACGGGCACGTGCACCTTCCGCCGACCACTGGCAACAACATCGATGTACTGTGGAGACCTCACGCCCCACGTGTTGAGCAATTCGGCGGTACGTCCACCCGGCCTCCCGCATGCCCACTATACGCCCTCGCTGAAAGTCCGTCAACTGCACATACGGTTCACGTCCACGCTGTCGCGGCATGCTACCAGTGTTAAAGACTGCGATGGAGCTCCGTATGCCACGGCAAACTGGCTGACACTGACGGCGGCGGTGCACAAATGCTGCGCAGCTAGCGCCATTCGACGACCAACACCGCGGTTCCTGGTGTGTCCGCTGTGCCGTGCGTGTGATCATTGCTTGTACAGCCCTCTCGCAGTGTCCGGAGCAAGTATGGTGGGTCTGACACACCGGTGTCAATGTGTTCTTTTTTCCATTTCCAGGAGTGTACTTTTATGTCTTTGGCTATAGTTCATGGAATATGAGAGAGCTATCTGATGTAGTCGTTTCATGTAAAAATATGTGATCAGGGTACACGAGTATCCCACTGCAGCTATTCTTTAAGTTAAGCTTCTTTTTGTAGCGTCTGATCAATTGATTTTCAACATATATTGCCATAATTCAAGTTGTTAAACACTCATTAGCTTTTTACAGTGCTGGCAGTAACCGTTTTCTCTTCAGACATAATTAAAGCTTCGTCTAAAGTAATAACTTCTGGAGAAAAAATATGTATAAATTGTGGAAGAGGCACCACAGTAGGAGGCTTTCGGGAATTTGATAGCAACAATGAAACTTTATATCCTTAAGAAAAACTCATAAAACCTCAGCATAAAATACTGTCACCTTTGTTCGTGGGAGTATACGAGTTTCTGCAATGTAAACCATGTCAAGTGCCTTGAGGGTAGAATAGAACTAATTTTTGTGACCAGGTCCACTGAGACATAATTACAGTCAAAGAATTCTGTGTCATAGAGAGTTGAGAGTTACCACTACAGTCTGTGACTACAGCACTAATATAGGTTACATTGGCACACTCCCTAAGATAGAGTTCCCAATCTCAAGAACATCAAGATTGTGATTTCTGCTCCGCAACAGAGACAAAACACGAAAGCGGCTGTTGCAGATGGCCTAAACCAGTAATGGACAAACCGCAACTCGCGCAGTTGATATGATGGCGGCACACCACTCACTGTTCACTATAGTAAACTTTTTTATCTACCTTTCACTCTGCCAGCCGAAGTGGCCATGCGGTTAAAGGCGCTGCAGTCTGGAACCACAAGACCGCTACGGTCGCAGGTTCGAATCCTGCCTCGGGAATGGATGTTTGTGATGTCCTTAAGTTAGTTAGGTTTAACTAGTTCTAAGTTCTAGGTGACTAATGACCTCAGCAGTTGAGTCCCATAGTGCTCAGAGCCATTTGAACCATTTTTGAACCTTTCACTCTTGCCTGGAAAGGAGTGGCTCTGCCCTTAAAACAACTTTTGAGTCACGCCATTCTAGCTGGAGTAGCGGCAGAACGATCCATATTCGAAATAACTTTTTTTACTGAGCGTAATTTTTAAAGTGGCACACTTCCACAACAGAGCAGTTCCAGCTACAACAGCTACACGTGGGTCTGTGGAGAACAGCGTTGTTTAGTCGTCAGTGGGTTGGGTGTTATAGAGTATATGCTTTGTGTCAGTGAAATTCTTCACTTTGTCATTAGCCCACTAAACATCTTTTAAGATAAGAGCATAAAACACAAATAAAATGAAGCTTTGTGAAACAAATGACATCGAATTTTCTTCCATTGATGCAATGCTTACATAGTCACAGTGAGGAGTTTGTGACCTGTAGTACTAGCTAATCTGAAAACCCTTGGCGTAAGACATCTTCCCTTTAGCTGAATCAAATTACAAAAGAACAACTCACATGTATGTGCAGATAGGTATGGGAGCCGTTGTCCCTACCCATTCTGTTTAGTTATTGAATAAATACTGGCCTATGCTGTAACTTTGCAAGGTCTCAGTGCTGCCCTTGAGCTTTGATACACCAAAGCGACACTCATGTAGCGGCCTATACCTCAAGACAAAAATTAGGCACAGAAGGTGAAACTTAATGAGGAACTAAAAGATAATAATAATTAACTTAAAGAGACCAACTCTAGATGTCACTCGCAACAGTGTTCATCATTCACACTTTCGAAAAGACCTATGAGACATAGGTGAATGGATCCTTTAAATATAATTTATTTAAAGTGTAACTGAGTTTGGTCAGACTCAGCTCACTTCACTTTGCAACAACAGAAATATAAAAACACATGTGCATAACAAAATGCTTTGCTGGCCTTTACAGTTTCTGGCTTAGGTGATATGATATTGTACCTTTCCAGCAGCTCACTTTAGATATCAATTTAGAATATCTCAAACACTCAGATGATCAAAATCAGATTCGTAATAGTAATACAAATAAATACAGTATGCCAATACCAATGAATAAGCGTATTAAGCAATTTCTATTTTAAGAGTGAGAATTGACATTAATCAAAATTAATTACGGACTCACACAACAGACATAAAACTGTCGGGGCAAATAGCGTGAAGAGAAGACTTTACGCTGTCCAGAAGGTAAAAGTCCACCAATTTTTAAAAGTATTATAAGATTTTTTATCCGGTGTTTACTCCATGACACGTTAACATGAAAATAGAAATTCTCAGTGAGAATTTCTCAGAAAATGAGAAACAAGTATATACAAGTATGTCTCGACAAACTTCTTGACCTTAATAGCTGCCACTACATAACCATTATATAATTAAATCCCAGAAAACAAAATAAGAGAATATTCCAGTCCAGTGGTAGCACAAAGCAAAGCTGAACCTGATTGTGAACAGTTTATCAAACCCTCTTACAGTAAAACCTAATACTCAAATGAAACTATAGCAAGCACAACTTAACAAAGCATTTATGAAAAAGACAATCTGATGATAAACGTAAACAAGTGTGAAAAACCAGTAAACATCTTTATCAAACATCGTGACCGTCATATATCACATAGGCACATTTAGGTACATAAGTAAAAAATAATGTAACCTAATAAAGTATACAACAAATACTAAGTCTAAAACTTTATTGTGAAAAACTTAAAAAAATTTAAGAGTCAAAGTCTCGAACATTGAGAAAAAAACGGCAGAAGCAAAGTATTGGCCATCGCTGGCCACTGCTTTCTCCCAGTTTTAGGGCAGCATACGAATCCCACAGTGGGCAAACTGGGGATTCTTTGAGGGGAGCCATGAATCGCTCCAGTTTGCACATGTTCATATGACTGTAAGTGCTACTCAGCTAGGTCGTGTCTCATAAATCGAGAAAGTTGGCATTCGGAGGGAGGAATATCTGGAGAATACAGTTGGTGGGGTAGAACCTCCCATTTCAACGTTTTCAGGAATGTTTTGACGGGATTTTCGACATGGAATCGCGCGCTGTCATGCTGTAAACTCATATTTTCATGCCTATCGCTGTAGTGTGGCCGTTTGTCTTTCAGTTCTCGGCTCACACATCTATTGCTTTCGATAACGATCTCCTGTGAATGTTCCCGTCGGTTGCAGTAGCATCGAAAGCTTTCTATCTTTCACAACCATGCCGGTCGTCGACGTCAAAATCACCAATCGTGAAGCATGGAAACCATTTTCTGCGAAGTTCTGTCACTAACAGGCGCCTCATCATAGGTCTTACCCAGCTTTTTATGAACCTCAGCCGCAGATTTCTTCATATCAAAGGAGAAAATTAAAACCTCCCGCAGGTGACGATTATTGGGCTCGTCAGCTGATACATTCAGTCGAGAGTAACTCTATGATGCAATCAAAAATCGACTAATATTTTGATGGCCTTATGTTCTCAAATGCCTAAGCTTGCTGTATGGCACTTACGACGTACGACTTGCGCCACTACTTTCCACTACTGCCGTCTATTGCAACAGGGCGGAAGCAAAGTTGTAGACCAAATAGACGACTACAGTAGTAGTCATAGAATAAACCATTATCATTCGCTTGTCATGTATTATAAAAAGAAAAGAAAACTAAATTGTTACGGTATTCTGTATCCATAACTGACCTTACAGAATTGCATAGGCGTTTCATGTTTTGTTTCATATTTACACATTTCTCGACATCGAAGGCCTACGGGATATTAATCCCGAAATTCTTTGAAATAAAAATGAACTTGAAATTCCAATAACGAAAACAGAAATAACCAGCTTTCCTACAACACAGAAATAAGTTACATGAGTGCATAATTCCAATTACAGTAGAGATTTGTGCCAAACGATGACCAGTAATCTTACAACGATTTGCAGTGGAATGTAACGGAAATGAGGCACGTTCTGGCATAATTTCTGCGCGTAATCACAGCGTAATTAAGAAGGCGATGGCCACAAGCCTGCACTTTCTATTGTAGTTGTAAACGACACAGGCCGAAACTGGGCAAGCGACTTTAAATTGAAAAAGTCTCTCCTGTATGGGAATATACAAAATGGATATACGAGTGCAGATTTTAGGCACATGGTTGACGACACATTGGGTCTGACCTTCACTCGTGCTTGCATAGCCTATTTGTTAGGCGACTGCTTGCGATAAGCAGGAAATCCTGGTTCGAGCTGTGGTCTGGTAAAAAATTTTTCCTGTTGTCATTCGGGTATACAACTGACGGTTTGTAACTGTGAATGGATTTCATGTATTTCATAACGGCTTTAGTCGCTTAAGTGCCTGTTCCTACTGTAATGGTACTTGAATTACGCAACCATTACGGCACCTCACCTGAACCTCTCGATACCAGCAATATTCTACTGTGTTTTAGTAAAGTAGTTAACATAGTTCTGAGACAACATTCAGATTTGATTTCATTAATGTAGAGGTATTTTGATACATCGATATGTTTATATTGCAATGATATTATTCTTATGTGTATTCTTTCTTTTGCCACTATGATCTTTGTCGTACTTGTAACTATGATTTTTGGGCGCGTAAGCGATTGTTATTAGTTGTTAGAAAGTCGGACCTTGAAGGTCAAGTGTTGGACGTCACCTTGGAAAGATGCATATTGTAGCCAGTTTATAAAATGTGAACTTTAACAGTGAGGAAGATGTTTTCAAGTATGTTTTGTATTGTGAAGTGATGTTTTGTGTGTTACACTTCTGTTTTATTGCTTTAGTTGTGATGACACGTAACTTGAATTCGGTGTGTTGATTGTTTTTTTTTGTTTTTTTTTTACATCACCATTGTGCTAACTTTGAAAGGTGTATTTCACAAACCATTCTTGAAGATTACATCTACAAAACTTTTGAATATAGCAGAATAAAACCTAGGCCTTTTTGCATCCGAGCTTGAAATAATCACCATCTAGATTTTCGACGATTGAGCCATGATTTTACAACGAGACCAGCGTTCGAAACACGAAAAGATGAGTGCCTAGTTTATTCATTATTACATGAAATGACTTTATTAACTGTGCTCTAATGACACCTGCCACATAATAACTTAGTTGTTGCCCGAAAATGCAGTATTTAGCAGCGTGAACAACACCATAATCATTATTAAATTTTGACCTTTGTTGTGGTAGGGTTGTTACACTATGGACATGTGTGCACGTCCAGAGATACTTTGTATCGTATTTCTGAACAACACAGGCATTGTAACATATTTTCGATATTTGTTACATAAACTAAAACACAGTGGAGACACATCAGAAAGACAAATGTTTTGATATAGTGAAGTTCTAGGAGGTGCTAGAGAAAATATCAATTTGGTCGTCAGGTAAAATTGGATCACTTACGCAAAGCCACCAGTGCAAGAGCCCACGTGATTTCGCTGAGCACAGGAACGGAGATGACACTGGCGTTTGAAATGGCTCTGAGTACTACGGGACTTAACATCTATGGTCATCAGTCACCTAGAACTTAGAACCACTTAAAGCTAACTAACCAAAGGACATCATACACAGCCATGCCCGACACAGGATTCGAACCTACGACCATAGCAGTAGCGTGGTTCCGGACTGAAGCGCCTAGAACCGCTCCGCCACAACGGCCGCCATGACATGTTACAAAGAATGTCACAAACAACCACTGGAGGTACCAGTAAATAGTCATCTATTCGGGAGAATTTTAAAAAATGAAGCTATGTGCTAGACACTTTAAAATAAGAACAGGAAGCAGACTGGATTTAACTTCAAAGCAATGCAGAATTGCGTTCACAAAGGTTTGCTCGTTTATCTTGAGGTACTGGTAGTCTACGTATTAATCAAATAAAATAACTGTTCGGAAATTTGAACTCCACCTCCGATACTTGGCAAAAAAGTGAAACAACGAATGGAAAATGGGATAGTGGCCCTGCTGATAAACGTCGAAATTCTTCTGACCTGCAAAATTATGAAAACTAATTCCCACCCCTCTAAAATTATCCCTCATAAACAGCAGCCATCAAAAAGGAATAATTTGTAAGATGTATCAAATTCATCTTACGTCTTTTACACTCTCAAAGAATTCTTCATACATAAAGTATTACAAATCTGACAGTTTTTGTGATAACCAAAAGTCTGACATTACAGAGATCCAGAAAATAATATACAAGAATTATAAAGGTTGACATAAATATATTGGGCTTCTAGCACAAGAAGAAGAAGAAGAAGAAGAAGAAGATGAAGAAGAAGGATAGAAAGCAGAAAAAGGCTACCTCTGGTATGTGCTACCTTGCAATTTACACAAAGGTAAAATACTTACTAACAAACAGCCAAACCCAGCACAAGAGTTATATTCGATATGTCGTGCGTTGGATAAATTGAATCTGAAAATCGGCTAACTTCTTAAAAAATCTTGAAACAGAATAAACTAATGGATCGAGGCAACTAAATAAAGTAGTATTTGCGCTTTAAAGTTCAAAGGCTGCATGTGTAAAACACATCTGCAAGAGTAACGTAAAAAAATAGTGATTTCTAAGTGCATGCACAGGTATTTCAGTTGTTACTTTAATAACTTGAAACTTTTATATGAAATACAGAATGGGGAAAGAAATGTAAGTGGTTGGTGGTATTACTGGTTTTCAGAGGCACAGAGTATTGTGGTAATGCAAAGGGAAATGTTGAAAATTTGTGTTGGACCAGGACTCGAACCCCGATTTACTCCTTTATGAGTGGTGCCATCCAGACACAGTCGCTGACTCACTCAGATTTATGACTTATCGCACGCTGCAACGCAGTGTCACTCTTCCAGAAACCATCTACTCATAAATTACTGATTTCCATAGGAATTCGGACGATATTACTGCATCTACACCGACACAAACGTCAAGGAGCCGTTTTGCTTTTACAGAAAAGTATATATCTGAGTGCTGTCTATCCTGTTGTCCGTGTCTGACAGAGCAGACACCACACAAATACCAGGTGATCCAAAAGTCAGTATAAATTTGAAAACTTAATAAACCACAGAATAATGTAGATAGAGGTAAAAATTGACACACATGCTTGGAATGACATGGGGTTTTATTAGAAGGAAAAAAACAAAGTTCACAAAATGTCTGACTGCTTGCTGTCCAGCGCCATCTGTCGGTGACTGCGCATGACAATCGTGTATAAATGGAGCTGTAATGAGAGAGAGAATCAAATGCGCCAGCACTCGCAGCATGTTGACGTTACCTGAAAAGGCGCTTTAGTGAAGCTGTATTATCAGTATGGGGAATGTGCTAGTTCAGTGTTACAATCCTGTGGCGAGAATGATTTCGAAGTTCGAAGCCACGGATTGTTTAGACCATACACCCGTAGTGGCCGACTGAGCACAAGGCGTAATGCTACGGAGACTATAGCGGGTTCGTCTATGCACGGGGAAGTCAGCGGTCGTGCAGTCGCATGTCGCACCGGCATTCCATACACTGCTGTTTGGTTGACACTTAGGCGTACCCTCCGATGCTATCCGTACAAAATCAATCGGCATCATCAACTGTTACCTGGCGATTTAGTGAAGCGGAGGGCATTTGCGGTGTGGGCGTTTCAAAAGATGGCGGAAGATGACGATTGGTTGAGTAACGTGTTGTGGACCGACGAAGCTCATTTCACCCTCCGAGGGTCTGTCAACTCCAACAACTGCAGAATTTGGGCTACCAAAAATCGTAGAACTGTCGTGAAAACTCCATTGCATGACGAGAAAGTCACGGTATGGGTTGGATTTACCACATCTACCGTTATCGGGCCTTTTTTCTTCGAGGAAATGCGTGATTCTGGTTTTGTAACTGCTATTGTGATGGGTGAAAGGTACGCCAATATGTTACAGAATCGCATCATCCTTAGCCTGGCTGATAAACACTTGCTGGAACGTACGATGTTTATGCAGGATGGTGCTCCACTCCATATCGCTAGAAGCGTGAACGATCTCTTGCGCACGTCGTTTGGTGATGATCGTGTGCTCAGCCGCCACTTTCGTCATGCTTGGCTTCCCAGGTCCCCAGACCTAAGTCCGTGTAGTTATTGGCTTTGGGGTTACCTGAAGTCGCAAGTGTATCGTGATCGATCGACATCTCTAGGGATGCTGAAAGACAACACCTGACGCCAATGCCTCACCATAACTCTGGACATGCTTTACAATGCTGTTCACAACATTATTCCTCGACTACAGCTATTGTTGAGGGATGATGGTGACATATTAAGCATTTCCTGTAAAGAACATCTTTGCTTTCTTACTTTGTTATGCTAATTATTGCTATTCTGATCAGATGAAGCGCCATCTGTCTGACATTTTTTGAACTTTTGTATTTTTTTGGTTCTAATAAAACCCCATCTCACTCCAAGCATGAGTGTCAATTTGTACCTCTCTATCTACATTATTCTATGATTTATTCAGTTTTCAAATTTATACTGACTTTTTGATCACCCGGTATATTTATAACTTGAAACTGTAGCAGCTGGGTTGAATGACTGCCATGGTGGATATGTGGCTAGACGTGACAGGTCACGATGTCGGAAATTCACTACCCTGGGCCTGGTTTCAGTGGGATGGTGGAGGTTGTCGTGATAGTTCATCATGGAAACCGTTCTGGATGAGTAGTCCCTATATTTCCTATCAAGCTACTGCAGTGGAGGTGGTCGTGCAGAGGAGATGGCAACCATCCTTCGTGATGTATGCTTACTTCAGTCTGCAGAGGCCTTCTGGTGTCGTCAGTGGCGCATAGAACAGACAGTGCATTCCCTCGGGCAATGATGACATCCAGTGGAATAGTGCAGTCAGCACAATAGCAGAAATGCTAGAGCCAGCTTCTGTACACCAGCCAGTGGTGGACAGAAAATTCAGTCACAGCAGCTGGACTGTTTATGCTGCTCAGTTTGAAGCATACTGGGGCAGGTGGAGTCAAACCACAGCACCCAGCATGGATGACAGCAGTGCTGTGTCCCTGCTCAGGATGATGAATAGTGACATTGTTTTCCTGCTGTGGCTGTGATGGCTGGACAGCTAGAAGGCCCAGTCTCAAACCCCCATGCCGCTAGGAAGACGACTAACATCTGTAGGCAAATACCAAGTAGGGGTCACACGAGTGGAGAAGTACCATGTAGACACCATCCAGACTTAGTAAACTGTCTACAACAGCCACATGTCTCTGCTCCTACTGATTCATCCCTATTTGAAGAGTTGTATGGACCTTCCCTCATAGCTAGCGGTTAGTGATGACTGCATAATGTCTGTCTGAGTTAAACTTGTATAATAGCAAGCCTGACAAAGTAGAGTTTTTGAAACCACAATGCTCCTGGCCACCTGTTGGGCAGACATGACATCATTTGTCCCAGCTTTCCAATCATTTTGACACCTACAGAAGCCCTGCTTGTGCCATAACATTTAGCGATTCCTTTTTTCAGAGGCTCTGGGAGGTGTCATCTACAGCATCAGCTTACTGAATAATTATTTTTGCCTCAGTATGCTTTGTGTTTGAGAGGTCCTGAGACACCCGCCTATGACGTCATTTGACTGCTTTGGTTGCAGGAGCTGTTTGCTATGAAAGATGGAGAAGAATACATGAGTATACTCAGTTTTGTTGCGCCATAGTTCCATGACAGATGGAATAACAACATAAATAGATGAACAAAATAATCTTTGTAATAACAAAGACACAAGGTACACCCACAAAATACTTCTTTGAAGCAAAGTAAAAAGTAAATTGTTTGTAACCAAGTATAATAGTTTTTATTTAGTGCTGAGTACAGGAACTCGCTTTTTTAAAGGAATGATCCTAATTCATTCAAATTTTCACTGTAATGTCCTGTTTAAGATATGCTTTTACCTCAGGATCACAACTACTTCGCAATGTACTCATCTTCATATCATTACCATAGCAATTTAGAAAACGTTTTAAAAGCTTTCCTGAATATTATTAGTATCATTTTATAAAACTCCTAAAACAAATTTTCATAAAACCTTAAAAATCGTGAACATAAGTGTCATCATAAAATTTTCAATGCTCATTCCACTCCTCCCAGCTCACATCAAAAATGACGGAACATGTCACATGAAATTTATATTGTCATAATTTTCAAGACAATAAGCTGATAATCAGGTGGGGTACCTAACCACAAGAAATTAGATGTTTGTGGATTATAGCATTCTGAATGGCAACATCAGATACCAGTGTAAACAGGCCATGTTAACAGGCATGGACTCCACTGCCCATTGCCAGGATCGAACAAGGGTTCGCTGCTAGGCGTGAGGAAGAGGATGGTCAGGTGTCTCCATGGATGGCTCATGATGACAAAATAACATTTATTACTCATCTGCCACATATTGGTTGTAGGCTGTCTGGGCGAGGTTTGTTTCTACTCACCTGGCCGCCCTCTGCTGGGTCTATAGTTGCGCTGGCGTAACTCGGAACTGCTGCCTCGACAGTGGCGCTCCGGCCTAGCTGGATCATACTTGCGACAGCTAGAACCATGTACCACGGGCCTCCCTTTGATCGTGGCTCTGGGGCTATCACAAGTGGCGGCTGTCTGGTGTCGGCAGACCAGGGTCCCTGTCTCAGGCACAGGTCACAGCGTTTGTGGTGGCAGTGCCCCAGGACGATGGCGACACTGCGTTACCACAGTGCACCCCAAGCGTTGACTGCCATAACAGGTGCCTGTCTGTTGATGGCGTCTGACGATAGAAGGCGCCAGAGTGACGCCAACGCCGTAACTGTGTGATTACCTGCATTACGATGATTGCGGTGGCAGTGATGACTCCGAACTGGTGTCTGCAGTAAGTGACACACACTCTGCGTTCCAACGCTTCACGATGGTCGATGTTGACGAGCTGACTGCCGGTCCTTAACTACTGCATTCTACCACTGACGTCTGCAGTTATGCTTCCCCAGTAGGTCGGTGGAATATTTTGGTGTTGCTTGGCTGTCGTAACTGACCTGATTACTGCCCTCGATATTGACACCCAGGCGTGCAGCGAGCTGGATGGTTACACAGCATTCTCTTTTGTGTTGCTGAACTCGCCGCTCCTCCGACTCAATTACACATTGGTATCATACCATTGATCGGCGCAATAGAATGTGACACGTATGACTTCTGGCTTCCAGGATTTCTGCACATTGTAAATAACTTCATTACTGTAAAAGTCCTTCCTTCATCCATCTTAATCGCTTTAATCATTCGATCCTCTACACTCCCAACCTCTTAGGAAAGAACGTGTTTCCTCATTCTGATTTCACATCTATTTACACAATGACTCCATTCACATAATTTTGAACCATCTATCAATTGTATCATATTTACACAGTCTACTTCCTCTGAATCTATATAACGTGGCTTGTCACTACTAATTACACTACAGTTCTCTCTTACAACCAATTGTTCCTTGTGGTCCTTGAGCACGCTTAGTATTTGGCTTCATGAATGTTCACTCATTACACTCCCATGCTATTGTGATCAGTTTATAACCGTATTCTGAAGCTTGGGAGGGGTGGAATTTGTTTCTTTTTCAAGAGAAGAGTTACTCAAATAACTATGATAACCACAAGGAATACACAAGTGGGTGGTGTTAATGAAGCAATGACTACCTGTTGCTGGTGCTGCTTACTTCTGTCCCAGATATATGGTCGAGGTCCTAGCATATACTGACAATTCGCTGTGTTGTCCTGTTTCCTTCACTTTGCTTTTTCTTTTTCTTCTCCTAGCCCACTGTTTCTCTCCCCCAGTCTATGGAATCTACGATCAGACTAGGCAAATTGCCCATATCCCCTTAAACAGCATAATTCGGCTTCTGTGACTATCGAAGGGCAGGTGGAGAGCTGCAATTTAACGTTAACCAGCGACATCGTATCTGTGTCACAGCATGACTACCAGTTAACAAACTTCTTCGTTTTCCCCTTCGGCACATAAAGATTCGTTAACATAACCCAGTGTCTCACATGGTATTTAGGAAAGAGCATATGATGTGAAATCAGTGTTACCTGTTTCTTTAAAACCTTTGTATTCATTTTTTGCCCTTGTCTCCAGATAAGTTTCACTCTCCTAGCAAAATCCGGCTAGACATCAACAGATCTTTTAATTTCTGGAACGCCGCCTCACACTTAGCTGCTACAGGAAGTAGTGAAGTTTCATTGGACAGCTGTGTGAGAGGCCTTCCAATCTCTGGCCATTTCGCAACATACCTATGGTAAAAATTTGTGAGCCGCAGATAAGATTGCAATTCCCTAACCTTGGTGGGTGTTGGAAAATTTTGAACAACCTCAACTAGCTTTGGGTCGTTAAAAATTCTGTATTGCCCTAGAATGTGACCCAAATACTGAACTTCTTGCAATACAAAATATTTCTCTACACTGAACATTAACCATGCTGGACACAGACGATGAAACACTTCACGCTATCGTTGCAAATGTTCATAAATACTCTTTGGATACACAATTATATCATCCAGGTATACCATTTGCTGGGTACGTTGGTTGCACTAGGGGATTATGTTCTGAGCAAACCCAACCCACCCAGACAATAAGATATAAAAAATTAAACCAATAAAAAATTAATCACACAATGAACTCTAGCTCATGAAAAACATAATCATTATTTTAGCTCCCTTGAATCCGTTATACTTTACTTTAATATCACCATCTTCAAAACACTCAGTCCAAATCATTTATTACTTTATTAAACCGGTCTGGAAAAATAATTTTAAATTTAGTATCAAGCTACATATAAATTTTCCCTTCAGATCTAGTATTTAAATAGTTATATCCCATAAAGTAATACAATTCATTTTTCGCTAGCTCACCGATCTTTATAAACCAATCATAATTGCTAGAATTATTTATCCTCTTCAGTAGAGAATCCATTCATATAGAATAAAAAAATATTCAAAACTTTCCCTCAAAATTTTAATATGATCATCATATCTTACATTTTTCTTAACATACATGGATATGTAGGAAATTGAAATTAGTTGCCACTTTTAATGATAAAATTCCGAAAACTACATTGTAGTTTTCTGTGTGGGTAACACATTCATTCTCCTAGTCATATTCATAACAAATATAGGATAATTTTCAATAAAACTGAAGGGATTTACATTGACATAGTCATTCAATTGAGTAACTATCTTAAAGTCGAGGAAAGCATCATATGTTTTCAGATAGTTATTTGGTGGGTCAGATTCCGAAATTCTTGAGGAAAAATTTCATTTCTTACGTTTTTAACATAGATATTTTGTAATTTAACATGATTGAATAAAGAAGAATCAATTATTTGATTATCTTTTTCGATTAATTTGGAAAACAACGAAAATGAAGTAAGGCATATCAAATTCTGAAGAATTAAAATAATTAGTAATATCTAGTTCAAAATGTCTTTTTCCTTCTAATCTGGCTATTGCAACTATTTGTGATTCAAAGAAAGATATTGGATTTTTTAATTTTTTAGTCTTCTTTTAGTTCTAAAGAATATTCTGGTTAATACTTTACAACAGGGACACGAATTTCCATAGATTCTACTAAAACTTTTCCTTTTTTTTGGAAGTATCCCTTTTAATTCAATTCCAGCATCGTTTTTATCAGCCCATCTAAGAATAGCATCTTAGCACTTGAACTCCAAGTAAAAATTACAGTGCAATCTCCTTACCACATCACTTCTTTATAATCTTTGAAATAATCCACCAAACAAATCTATTGGAAAAGTACTTCATTTTCCTTACTTTTTATCTCGCCATTGTTTAGGATACGACCTTCCATAGTTAACTCATTGCCTACAGTCGAATCTTGTATCATAAGGACAAATGAAGAAATGAATGGATGTTCCATTCCAGATATAATATTGTTTCCTTTCTATATAGTGATGACCTCAAACAACTTTGAAAATCCAATAAAAAATTACTACGTGGCAATCATATGATAGATAATCTGTAGCATCAGCTCTGATAATACTAAAACTTAAATATAGTTGTGCATGATATGGATGAACCCATCCACCTTCAATATTTACATTAATCTCTGTTTCTTATTGGAGACATTTCGATTATCTTTAGTCTTCTCATTCAATGGGAATGAGTAAAACTGAAAACTCTCAAGTTTGTTCATGATTTAATAAGAATAAAATTTATGAAGATATTTCTAAAATTATTGGTATCTAAGCACCATTAAACTTAGTCAAATTGTCATTTTCATCAGTTGTAGTTATTTTTAAATTTTGAATTGGATAAAAAATTGGAATATTGAAGGGATAATGTGGTTCATAAATTATTAGTCTACCAAATCCTGTATTAGGCTTGAATGAGGTAATAATATTAGTTTCTTGATAAAAACGATCAGTATGCTTTACAAACATTCCGAAAACCAAATTAAAATTTATATTTATTAATTCAAATGGAATAATTTAGGAACATCATTAGCAACAGTCTTCATTAGTCTCAACAATTTGTTTAGTAAATCCAAGGACACTACTGATAATATCTTTTATATCCATATATAACTTAAGATCAATCTCAATGGCAGTCTGTCTAAAATTTCATCAGCTTCAATGTGAATACTAGGATTTTTGGAATAAATAAATGTTTCTAAGTTTTTCAAACTATACTGGCCAGTTTGAATTTCTGTCATTTCTCCATCACAACATAATTTATTAATTGTTGTTGTGGTCTTCAGTCATGAGATTGGTTTGATGCAGCTCTCCATGCTACTCTATCCTGTGCAAGCTCCTTCATCTCCCAGTACCTTCTCCAACCTACATCCTTCTGAATCTGCTTAGTGTATTCATCTCTTGGTCTCCCTCTACGATTTTTACCCTCCACGCTGCCCTCCAATGCTAAATTTGTGATAACTTGATGCCTCAAAACATGACCTACCAACCGATCCCTTCTTCTAGTCAAGTTGTGGCACAAACTTCTCTTCTCCCCAATCCTATTCAATACCTCCTCATTAGTTACGTGATCTACCCACCTTATCTTTGGCATTCTTCTGTAGCACCACATTTCGAAAGCTTCTATTCTCTTCTTGTCCACAGTAGTTATCGTCCATGTTTCACTTCCATACATGGCTACACTCCATACAAATACTTTCAGAAACGACTTCCTGACACTTAAATCTATACTCGATGTTAACAAATTTCTCATCACAAACGCTTTCCTTGCCATTGCCAGTCTACATTTTATATCCTCTATACTTCGACCATCATCAGTTATTGTGCTCCCCAGATAGCAAAAGTCCTTTACTACTTTAAGTGTCTCATTTCCTAATCTAATTCCCTCAGCATCACCAGACTTAATTCGACTACATTCCATTATCCTCGTTTTGCTTTTGTTGATGTTCATCTTACACCCTCCTTTCAAGACACTGTCCATTCTGTGTAACTGCTCTTCCAAGTCCTTTGCTGTCTCTGACAGAATTACAATGTCATCGGCGAACCTCAAAGTTTTTACTTCTTCTCCATGAATTTTAATACCTACTCCGAATTTTTCTTTTGTTTCCTTTACTGCTTGCTCAATATACAGATTGAATAACCTCGGGGAGAGGCTACAACCCTGTCTCACTCCTTTCCCAACTACTGCTTCCCTTTCATGCCCCTCGACTCTTATAACTGCCATCTGGTTTCTGTATAACTTGTAAATAGCCTTTCGCTCCCTGTATTTTACCCCTGCCACCTTCAGAATTTGAAAGAGAGTATTCCAGTTAACGTTGTCAAAAGCTTTCTCTAAGTCTACAAATGCTAGAAACGTAGGTTTGCCTTCCCTTAATCTAGCTTCTAAGATGTGTCGTAGGGTCAGTATTGCCTCACGTGTTCCAATATTTCTACGGAATCCAAACTGATCTTCCCCGAGGTCGTCTTGTACTAGTTTTTCCATTCGTCAGTAAAGAATTCGCGTTAGTATAATGAGTCACAGCTGCAAAATATTGATAGTTCGGTAATTCTCACATCTGTCAACACCGGCTTTCTTTGGGATTGGAATTATTATATTCTTCTTGAAGTCTGTGGGTATTTCGCCTGTCTCATATATCTTGCTCACCAGATGGTAGAGTTTTCTCATGACTGGCTCTCCCAAGGCCATCAGTAGTTCTAATGGAATGTTGTCTACTCTCGGGGCCTTGTTTCGACTCAGGTCTTTCAGTGGTCTGTCAAACTCTTCACGCAGTATCTTATCTCCCATTTCATCTTCATCTACATCCTCTTCAATTTCCATAACATTGTCTTCAAGTACATTGCCCTTGTATAGACCCTCTATATACTCTTTCCACCTTTCTGCTTTCCCTTCTTTGCTTAGAACTCAGTTTCCATCTGAGCTCTTGATATTCATACAAGTGGTTCTCTTTTCTCCAAATGTCTCTTTAATTTTCCTGTAGGCAGTATCTATCTTACCCCTAGTGAGACAAGCCTCTAGCCATCCCTGCTTAGCCATTTTGCACTTCCTGACGATCTCATTTTTGAGACTTTTGTATTCCTTTTTGCCTGCTTCATTTACTGCATTTTTATATTTCTCCTTTCATCAATTAACTCCAATATTTCTTCTGTTACCCAAGGATTTCTATTACCCTCGTCTTTTTACCCACTTGATCCTCTGCTGCCTTCACTACTTCATCCCTCAGAGCTACCCATTCTTCTTCTACTGCATTTCTTCCCCCATTCCTGTCAATTGTTCCCTTATGCTCTCCCTGAAACACTCGACAACCTCTGGTTCTTTCAATTTATCCAGGTCCCATCTCCTTAAATTCCCACGTTTTTGCAGTTTCTTCAGTTTCAATCTGCAGTTCATAACCAATAGATTGTGGTCAGAATCCACATCTGCCCCTGGAAATGTCTTACAGTTTAAAACCTGGTTCCTAAATCTCTGTCTTACCATTAGTATCTCCAGGATTCTTCCAGGTATACAACCTTCTTTTATGATTCTTGAACCAAGTGTTAGCTATGATTAAGTTACGCTCTGTGCAAAACTCTACCAGACGGCTTCCTCTTTCATTTCTTACCCCCAATCCACACTCACCTATTAAGTTTCCTTCTCTCCCTTTTCCTACTGACGAATTCCAGTCACCCATGACTATTAAATTTTCGTCTTCCTTCACTACCTGAATAATTTCTTTTATCTCGTCATACATTTCATCTATTTCTTCATCATCTGCAGAGCTAGTTGGCATATAAGCTTGTACTACTGTGGTAGCCATGGGCTTCATGTCTATCTTGGCCACAATAATGTGTTCACTATACTGTTTATAGTAGTTTACCCGGACTGCAATTTTTTATTCATTATTAATCCTACTCCTGCATTACCCCTATTTGACTTTGTATTTATAACCCTGTAATCACCAGACCAAAAGTCTTGTTCCTCCTGCCACCGAACTTCACTAATTCCCACTATATCTAACTTTAACCTATCCATTTCCCTTTTAAAATTTTCTAACCTACCCGCCCGATTAAGTGATCTGACATTCCACGCTCCGATCCGTAGAACGCCAGTTTTCTTTCTCCTGATAACGACGTCCTCTTGAGTAGTCCCAGCCCGGAGATCCGAATGGGGGACTATTTTACCTTCGGAATATTTTACCCAAGAGGACGCTATAATCATTTAACCATACAGTAAAGCTGCATGCCCTCGGGAAAAATTATGGCTGTAGTTTCCCCTTGCTTTCAGCCGTTCGCAGTACCAGCACAGCAAGGCCGTTTTGGTTATTGTTACAAGGCCAGATCAGTCAATCATCCAGACTGTTGCCCCTGCAACTACTGAAAAGGCTGCTGCCCCTCTTCAGGAACCACATGTTTGTCTGGCCTCTCAACAGATACCCCTCCTTTGTGGTTGCACCTACGGTACGGCCATCTGTATCGCTGAGGCACGCAAGCCTCCCCACCAATGGCAAGGTCGATGGTTCGTGGGGGGGAAGTCCATGGTTCATTAATTATCGAAATAATATTTGGACTTAAGAAAGAAAGTTTAATAAAAGCGAACCAGTGCAACACTACTAAAGCTGTCTTGTATAGGTAGAGTTAATCCTTTTTTCACATAGACGAATTACCACCCAATTGAAATAATCTGCTCACTTAGTATTAAAAATTTATTTAATTAAATGAATAGCGACTGGGAACGAAAAAGAAGAATTCCAGAGAAGAAATCAATAAGTAAACATGGTAAACATTCATCATTCTTTTGGTAGTGCAACCATAGGACCAAATGGTAATGGAAAAACAACATTAATGATCAATAATTTTATTTTATTCCACTTAAACTATCCCAGTACTAGAATATATCATTTGTACATTTATTCTAAAAGTTAGATCAACTGAAATATCGAGAACGTATTAAAAAGGTGTAAAAAATGAAGATAAGTGTATCAAAAATATTACTAGTTTTATTGAAAATATTGAAGAAGTTATTCCATTAGATCAATGTCAAGAAAATTCAGTACTCATATTTGATGACTTCATTCTTGAAAATCAGAATATAATTAGAGAATATTGTACTAGAGGAAGACATAGAGGACTTGATTGCTTTAATTTGGTTCACACTTACTCCAAAATACCGAAATCATTTAAAGAATTAATCTTATCTCTGACGAATATCTTTAGACAAGATAACACAAATGTAAATCATATTTACCATTAGTTTGTTGCTGGTTATTTAAAGTTTGTTGAATTTATAGAAATGTGTAGTAAATGCTGGAATGATCAATTTGAATTTTATACGATAGACATGACTAGAAAAGCGAATGAAGTTCAGAAATAAAATACAAAATAAACGTTAAAATATTAACTAAACATTTTTAACATCTATGTTTAACATTTATGTTTGTCATCTGTATTAAATGTTTGCAAAAGGTGATGCAGAAGTTGTCAAAAAAGCTAGTCGAAATAGAACAGTAAAATAACAGTTAAGAGAAGAGCTTAAAATTGGAAAAACCAACGAAGAACAGAGTATGAAAAATATAAAAAAGATCAACCGGTTATCGATGCAATTGAAAAAGTTAAATAAGGTATTGAAGGTTTAGATGATAATGTTTTGAAAGCTGTTGAAGAAAATAGAGAAGTTGAAAAGAAAATGGTTCCTAATTCTCATTATCAGTTAGAAGAATTTAATGATATACTGCCAACTAAAGAATATGGAAGTCCACACTGGGACTGTACATTCAGTGAATCAGAAACACAAGATTTATCAATGAAGAGACAGAAACAAAAAAGGATAAGCATGTTAAATAAGTGTAGGTGAAACAATGATAGAAAATATTAATCACAGTGAAGATAAATAAACCAACCAGTCTTAATCCAAAAACTTTAAATTCATTGATAAATTACCAATAAAATTCGATGGAGCTAAATAAAATACTGGTGATAGGAGATATGAAGAAAAAGATGGATTAACAAATCGTTTAACTGAAAAGCAGGTAAGTATGGAAAAGATCAATACATTATATAAAGGTTCTGATTCATCAAATTATGCAGATATATTATACTATTCAGGAGCACTATATTCTGATAATAATCCAAACAAAATAAAATTGAATAGAGGAAATAAATTTTCCTTTATCAAATATTTGTAATTTAGTGAATTTTTTCCAGCACTGATGCAAAAAATTTAGATGATTCATTGCAAAGTGAGGGAGAAAAAATTGGTGAAGTCTTAGTAAAAAAGTATTCCAAAAAACCAATCGAATATGTCTAGATGAATGATGTTCACCAATTAATTGACAGAAATAAAAATTATCACAATGAAAAGGTGGGAATAATGCTAATGTTCACAAATAAGTTGTGATTTCGTCGTTAACAATCCAAAAGGAATTCCACATTTGATCAGAATTTTGAATAACCTCCCTCATATATTTTGTAAAAGTGAAGAGCATGGAAAAGGATTGGTCATTTAAATAATGTACCAAAGCCTGAGATGCATCTTCTGGGCTGTAAATTTTGTGGGCCTTTCACTAAACTAAAAGAAAGATCAGCACATGGAGATCAAGGAATAAATCCATTAGATGGAACTTGCAAACAACATGACAGTACCAATTGTGATCATAAAATTTTAGAAAAAAGACATGAAGCTTACAAAGAACTTCAATTAGCTGCAAATGAAAGAATGCATGCAAGGGATGTAACATTAGGAGGAAAAGTTGCAGCCACTGCAGTTAAAGGCATTATGTATGGAAAGAGAAAATTACGTATGAACGACAATCTTTGGGGATTGCGAAAATTTCAGTAGCAGTAACACCCTGCTATCTAAAAAATTCTTATACATTTATATAGATTAAAAAATTTGTAACTTTTCAATCGAATATACTTTGCTACCTAGTGGCAAGAATAAAACAAAATAAATAGAATTTCAAATGAATAATTATCAATTAAATAATTATCAATTAAATAATATTGAACCATTTTTAACTGATGCACAAGAACGAAAACAACTGAAAAAACTGGTGGTAGTTTACACATTACACTAGGTATAACTGTTGTTGAAAAGATTTTTGAATATCTAACACAAAAAAAAGAAGGCACTGGATTAACAAAACAGGAATATGGATTTCTTCCATTACTCTTAGCTGCATTACCATATCTAGCAACTATTGGTTCACTTGCTGGTGGATCTGCAGCAATTGCAAATGTAGTAATAAACAAGAAAGAAGCTGATGCAGAATTAGAAGAACAAAAAAGGCAAGCAATGGAAAAGAATGGCGCAGGATCTAGAAAAAAGTTTACAAAAAAGTAACGATTTCTATCCAATTACATTATGTAATTTTGATATAGAAGAATTAGTTAAACAATTAAAAACCAAACACTTTTGTGTCGCCCTTATGACTAATGAGTTAACAAGCCATCCTAGAGAATAAGAATCTGTAATAGTTAATTTAGATACATCTGATCATGTTGGTTCTCACTGAATTTGTTATCATAAAATTAAAGATATAAAATTTGTTTTTGATTCATTTGGTGGTAATATACCAATTGAACTACTTAACTATTTGGGAAAAATATCTGTACTACAATGCTGAGAGAGTACAAAATTTTTATGAAGTAATTTGTGGTCATTTATGTGTATTTGCATTGAAAATACAAGTTTAGTGATATTCTGACTTTATTAAATGCACATTTTTGGAAATAAACTCGTTAAAGATTTTCAGTCATCAGAGCCAAAAAATGGTAATGAATTAATTTCAAAATTTTAGTCATTACTCATAGATTTTATATCATTAATAGGTGCAAAAATAAATAATCCAATTAAACAATTTCATAATGATATTTTGCAATTTTTAAATCAACTAGAGCCTCTATTGTCTTCAAGGGTAGAAGAATGTCGAATGTAAGTGACCGAATTGATGCTAAGGATGTAGTGAACAAATATTACTTACAGAATGAGTTATCAAATGTTGTTACAGAACCTGAATATACAAGTATTCTAACACAGTTGAGTAATTATGACAGTAAATCGGTCTGTCAAATTACTTTACAAGAAAAGAAGTAGAGAAAGCTTGTTCAGATTTCACAAAACAGATTTAAATCCATACTTACATGAGGTAAGTAATCTTAAAGCTAATGTATATGATAAACAAATTATTGAATTTTGTTTTATGACTGGGAGTTAACAAAAAATGCATACTTCCATATAGGATTTTAGACTTAAAATAGTCATTAATTGTTGGTAAGAATATAAGCAGAGATTTAAAATCTGATGACTGTGATATCACTGTAAGGGTGATTACTATTATTTGTTTGTGTATAGTTTAATTAACTTTACATCAACTGTAAGAGTTGATTGATATATTTGATGAAACAATTTAAATCTTATTAAATTTTTTATTCTATATAAATGGATAATCATAATCACATCTACTGTTTGAAGTGTAAAAAATTTGAGACTCATAATCCTCACAGGTTAACAACTAAAAATTGAAGCAAAAAGAATAAATTCCTTAAAAAATTTTGTAATGTAGGGGTGAGCAAATCTCTCACCTTTAATATTCGTGAAGAAATCATTAATGAATTACATAAACTGATGACAAAAATTTTAAATGAGGAAGTGTAATTTCTCTTGGTATTAATGACCTAAGGCAAGCCGATCTAGTCGAAATGGACTCCAGCAAATTGAAACGAATTTCAAAAATAAATCGGGGATATAAATATTTATTAAGTGTTATCGACATCTTTTCTAAATTTGCTTGGGCTATTACACTTAATGATAAAACATTTAAGAATGTTGTTGTTGCTTTTGAAAAAATTTCCGTATCTACAAAGACAAAAAATTGACAACATATAATTGCAAAGAACTCTAAAATAAATAATTTAAAGAACTGATGAAGAAATATAACATTAATCATTATTCAACTTTTAGTGAATTAAAAGCATTTGTTGTTGAGTTGTTGAACAGAGCACTTAAAAGAAAATGTGGTAAAAATTTTCTCTTTAAGGACATTATAAGTGGGTTCACTGGGTTAAAAATTTAGTTGATGAATATAATAACACAAAATATTCAACTATAAAAATGAAACCAATGAGAAAAATTTTAGGCCTACCTGGGATATGGGTCTAGCATCTCCAAAATTAAAAAAAAGGATATAAAAATAAGGACCAGTAAATTTAAGGATATGGGGTACTTATAAATGGTAGAAAAATCGAATTTTTATGACTTTATTAAATTCTATAGTCTTCCCTGATTACATTCATATATACTTTAAAATTTCGTTTATATGGGTAATTTTTCATTTGAAATGCTGTAAAGTTAGTCACATATGCCACCCCACCTCCTTTATTTTACAGACACCAGTGTTATTTCCAAAATAACTGTGAACTTTCTGTTTCAGGAGGTTACACCTATGCTACATTGTATATGTTGGGTACATTGCAGGTTTCTAGCGTCTGCTTCAGTGAAACAAAAGTAAATACCACCAGAGATAATCATTTACAGTTTCTTCTGGTGTTACTGAATATTTGTTGCTCAAGTGCTATATATATTTATGGAAGTACATATCCTTTAATGTGCAATAAATACAAACTATGCCACACATCAAGAAATTCAACAAAAGGAAATTCCATGGTAACCAGTTCACAAACAAAGCAAGCCACACTGTTGAAAGTAATCTTTGTATCAGTTCTCCAGGGAAGAAACTTCCACATGGCATGCCTCCTGGTGATTGAAATTTTTGTATTAACAATGATGTTGTCTGTAGTGTATTTGTTGTTGTTGATGTGGGCATCTTATCTTCTCTGATACAGGAAATGGCGAAATGTAAATAATGTGATGGTGTAGGCTGTCTAGAAATAACTGAACAGCAAAGTAGCAGGAAGGGTTTAAAGGGTTTAGCACCAAATTCAGTTGTTGTGTGTAGATCCTGCAATAAATCTACCTCGAAAATGACTTCGAACATTGTGCATTATTCATATGATATCAATTTGGTGTTAGTGTATGCAAAGCGTGCAATAGGAAAAGGAAAAAAGGCTGCTCAAACGTTTTGTGGTTTAATGGACCTTCCTCCTCCTCCCAGATGGTTCGTCAAGTACATATAAATACTTTTAGTTGTGTCTAAAGCGTATATGAAACGTGTAGTAGAAGAAACTCTAAATATTAGTGTAACCAGGGTCATTGCTGTTGCACTTGATGGGACTTGGTAATGTCGAGGACATCGTTCCTTGAATGGTGTTGTAAGTACTACTTCTTAGGAGAATGGAAAATTTGTTTATGTTGAGTGCTTGTCTAAGTACTGCCACACCTGCCATGGTAACACTGAAGGACATATTGTACATCAATGTTCTAAGAACTATAATGGTTACAGTGGAGTTATGGAGTCTGATGGAGCTCTAAAAATATTTCAGAGGTCGCTGCCCTTTTACAATGTCAGATGTACAAAGTACCTAGGTAATTGGCAAAAGCTTTCAATAAAATTAATGAATTCAATATTTATGTTGATACCTTGGTAACAAAACTGGAATGTTGTGGACATGTGCAACAGAGGATGGGTGCTAGATTAAGGAAGCTATGAAGAGAAATGAAAGGAAAGTTGCTTCCTCAAGGAACATCAGTCTCTGGCCAATGCAGATTGACAGAAACTGAAGAAAGTCTTCTGAAGAAGGTCTATTTCAGAGTCATTATGGACTGGCCATTACACGAAATGCTCCTCTGAATGAAGTTACACCAATGACAAAAGCTGTATGGGCCATCTACTTTCATAAGTTGTCCACAGATGACCACCCTGTTCACAGACTTTACCCTGAAGTAGCAGATTCTTGGTGTGGTTACCAAAAAGCAGAAGCAAGTCGTCAGATGTAGTATCATGAGCATTCTCTTCCTAGCCTGCTATGAATGAAATAAAACAATTTTTTAGAGACATGAATGACCTTATTTAGGTTAGTAAATCTCTTTATGGGGGCACTCAGAATACAAACGAAAGTTTCAACCACTGCATATGGGAAAGATTACCCAAGAATGTTTTTGTAGGACTAAATACATTAGAGTTGGTGTACTATATGCAGTGATATGTTTCAATGAGGGAGTGATATGAAGGTTTAAGTCCTGAGAAATTTAAGCATAAAATGTGGCTCTAATATGGAAGATCAATTGCTTGCATGTGACAGACAATAGGTGCATGAAGCTTGCAGATTCGCTCAAGTTACCAAAGAGGGAAGAAATACTAAAAGGAATGTGAAGAGGAAGCTTGAAGATGAAGAAATGCTGCAAGATGAAGACTATGCTTCAGGAATGTTCTGAGGCACAGTTTAATTGGACTCATATCTTCATTTGCAATTTCCTGAAAGTTGTATTTTTCAGAATTCACGTACAAATATTTCCTAAAGTTCATAAAGCATTGCCCTAATTTTTTGCAATAGTCGATACTTGTGTTTTCTATAATTTAGTTGATACTGCAATAAAGCTTATGTCCATTACATAACTTTTTATTAGGAAACAATTATAAAAATTTAAATGTAATATTTAATTATCCTTGCAATATACATAATAGGTGGAGTTAAAGGGGCCTAGTACCTCAGCCATCATGTCATGCATATCTGGTAAGAATTTGGTCTCCTTCAAATGTATAACTTTGGATTAAATGGTACCTCAATTTGAAGAAGCATTTTGGAAAAAATTGCATCAATTTCTTTGAATGTAGTTTTTTAATAACCCTAAGCAGGTTCAAAAACAAAGTGCTTCTAATTTGACATGCCGGATATGCGCATCGTTCCCGCACGATATTTCAACAGCATGCCTCGCAGTCTTCTTCAGGTGCTACCTGAGACTCGTCCTTGGGTCGATCGAGTCCAGTATTTATGCCTGGAAGGAGCTGGGCGTTCCGTAATCGATCCGCGCCGAGTCGAGTGTTCTGTCTGTGGTCCACGCCCGCCAGACTTGGCTTCAGTGGACCCCTCCAGTCAGGGAAGTTCCGACTGCCGTCCGCGCCCGTTTTGGCCGTCCTCAACGGTTGCTACATTGCCCCTCTCTGGGCGCCGGCGTTCCGACCGCCGTCCGCGTTCGGCTTGGCCGTCTTCTGAAGTCGATTTCATGATCTGAGGTGTGTCGAATCTGGTCTCTAATATCTGACACCTTGTCTCATGGATGTTCTCTGTCTCCACTTCTATTTCTTGTAGAATCTCGGAGTGTCCTGCATTGAGTTTTCCCAAGCTCACGCACTGGACTCTAGGCAGTGCTGATTTGGTATCCCGAATCACCCATTCCTCTAGAGGTATCCAGAAGGCACTTGAACCTGTCTATCAGGCAAAGGATTCAGAAGAACTAGAAGAGGCAAAGAAGATGGCATACCTGCCATACGCCGGACATATCTCTTCCAAAATCAGCAGGATTCTCCGTAAATATGATAGCAAGAGCATAATTTGCCCACCCACCATAATTGGGACTATGCTGGGGAATGTAAAAGATGACCTGGGGCTATGCAAGCCAGGCATTTACAACAGACCATGCCAGTGTGGGATACATTAGCCACACCACCAGAACTGTGGACATCAGGTGTAAAGAACACCAAAGACATACCAGACTCACAGGCAAGCAAATCAGCCATAGCAGAGCATTGTCTGGAACTTGGTCATTCAATGGATTACAGTGACACCAAGATTGTGACACAGACCCCAAGATTTTGGGACAGTGCCACGAAAGAAGCCATTGAGATAAATATCACAGATAATCTAATCAACCATGACTCAGAATACCAAATCAGCACTGCCTGGAATCCAGCGCTTGAGCTTGTGAAAACTCAACTCAACTAAGGACACTCCAAGATTCTACAAGAAATAGAAGTGGAGACCGAGAGAACAGCCATGAGACAAGGACTCGGACATTAGATACCAGATTTGACACACACCAGATCATGAACTCGACTTCAGAAGACGGCCAGGCTGGGCGCAGTCGGAACACCGGCGCCAGAGAGGGCCAATTTAGCCGCGTCTGGCGGGCGCGGACCGCAGACGGAACACATTATTATGTAGCGCCCAGCACGAAACACAAGTGTAAATCATAGTAACAGTCATGAGACAGAGTACCCAACATCTCAGACCACGTCTGACAAACCTAATATAACGACCACAACCGTTGAGGGCGGCCAAAACGGGCCCGGACGGCAGTCGGAAGATCCGCGACTGCAGAAGACAGCGAGGCACACTGTTGAAATATCGTGCGAGAATGACGCGAACATCCGGTTGAATTCCCGAATATCCAAGATGTCAACAGATCACCAGGAAAGCATGAAGAATTACATCAGAATACTTCTAATTTCTTTAGAAAGTATGCTCCATTACCTGATATCAACAAAAAATCTGTAAAACATATCGATTATAAATAGTGCCTGAAAGAAATAGGTGTTGATTTTTACAAAATATTGAGCCAGAAAAGTACCCTGTATCCTTAAAGGACTTTTTGAAAAAGGATACACAGCCAACTGGTCAACAAACATTTTTTAATTTGAATCTGTTATTCATTCTATTCCAGTCTCACACAAATTGAAAGGTACTGAAAGAAGTTTTTATGAACAGGAGCTACAGAAAACAAAATATCCAGATGTATATCATGTTGAAGAATTTTTGAGAAAGGAAGTAAAGTGTATGTTAAATGGTTAGGATTTGATAATTCAAACAGCAGTTGAATTGATAAAAATAAAATAATTATTTAATGCTCAATTTTAGTGTTCTTTATTTCTCTTATAAGAATATCTTCATTTAAACTCGTATAAAAATTATTTCCTTCAGAAATCACCGGTAATCTATTGTTCACTTATTACATAAATTTATTAAGTTTAGCTTTGTGATTCTCAAAGTTATTTCTCTTTCTGGATAATATGCTCATAATTCATTCATTCTAGAATTTACAGATCAATTTTGAGTTCTTATAATATAATACAGACATTCATGCTTATGTTTTTGTTGATTAAAAGAAATTTACTGTGTTTGTCTCGATTGACGGTTGGAGGAGTGCCATGATTGTCAATAATTTCATTTTTCTCTTGAATTATGTCTCTGGCAACATTTAACAAATTTCTCATACTTTAAACTTTAATTATTTAAAAATAATTTCATTTTGTTGTTTATATTGACCATTTTTTCCTTACTGATGGTAAAACTTCATGAATAACCCAATGTTAAATTTGTTTATTCTTCTAGAAAAGAAGAAGCAAAGGTCAAATTCATTAATGAATATTGTGTTTCGCTGCATATTAAGAGATGTGCTATTGAATAGCAGTCCTTGATTTAATAAATTTTCTAATGAAATATGATGATATTCACCAACATTTATTGTGATGGTTTGTTGGGGATTGCCATTTTCTAAAATTTCACCATTTTCTTTTCCTTTAAACCATGGATTATTTTTTCATAAATAATCATTGATGCCTGCTTACTGTTGTGTGCAAGCTTGTTATTAACAAGGTCTAAAATCGACTCCATTTATATAGAATAAAAATATTTATGAAGAAATTTTGAATATGTCTGCTATATAATTTTAGCTTATCAAATATATATTTTTTCTCTTCTCATTTATTTCATCAACAATATCATTTGATTAGCCACATGATTTCTCAACATCGTAAGACACATTGTTGAAGTGCATATTGTAAGTTTCTTTTGTTTTGTCTACCCTGTGTATACGAAAATAAGTGTTAACCATATTCTCTACTAATTTGTAATCTGTACATTTGTATTTTCTGACATAAAATATTTTATCATCTTCAGGTCTTTCACTTTATTACTGGATAATATTCCTGAAAGATGATTTTCAGATAATACACCAACAACTTTGAAATAAGGCAAAAGTCCTGAGTTCAAGTCTCAGTCCGGTACATAGTTTTAATCTGACAGGAAGTTTCATATCAGCGCACACTCTGCTGCAGAGTGAAAATCTCATTCTGGAACTTTGAAATAGTTTTTCTTGGGATATTGCTTATCTCTGGCAGTGTAAATAATGTGCTCTTTCTTCATCTCTACTACATCAGATAATCCATCTTTTAAGTGAAGGCATTTTTTTCCCTTTCTTTCAGTTCTATCTCTTTTATTGTTGTTCTTTAACAGTGCTGTGTATTTTAGATAATCAACAAATATTTCTTCTACAGTTCATTGCAGATTCTTTCAAATTTTAAGATTTTAATAAAATCCTTTTCTTTTGAACAAAATTATTCGGTTTCAATTTACTTTCCCAATAGATTCGTACTCTAAAGCAATTGGATTACTGTGTTTTATCTCTGTGTATGGAATATTATTTTATTTGAGAAATTCGAGATAGTGACGTTTCTTTCTTCTTAATGTTACAGCTTCCAAATATTTGGACCTTGGAATTCGATATAAAAAACATAAAATATCATCTGTAATCAATACATTCTTTTCTTCAAATAACTGAACCCAAATATCTTTAAACCAAGAGTCTAAATTTAGCTGACTGTGGTTAATAAATTCAAATATATTGATGATAGATGATTCTGGAGCACGGACAACAGCAGTAGATGTATTTGATGTCGATGGAATCAGCTCCATTTATATAGAATAAAATTTTAATAATCTTTTAAAATTTTAATTTTTTTTAAATACGACTAATGTATGGGATGAATTTGAATTTGACATTTTTGTCGATACACATAATAAACTGCAAGGGAGACAAATTGAATTAATTATTTGCAACGAATATTTTAAACGATCTTTAACTATAGACCATTTGAGAAGGTGTAACCATGATGATGTAAAAATAAGTGATATAGAAATATGGGAGGAAACAGAAAACTCAGAATCTATCTTTTTTATGATTATAAAGGTAACAACAAATTGTAATTTACCTATAAAAAATTTACCAAAAAACAATTATATTAATGTATACTCATTGTTTTAAAGTTTTTCACTCTATAACCAGAAAGTTAGACATCACAGAATACAACAAAAGGCAACTAACTAATTTAGTCTGTATCAGGAATGTAGTATAAATTTTTTCCTTCACATTAGAAGATATAGATACAGTATTTAGTTTTTTATATCCATAAGGCACTGTAATTTAATTTTCTACCACCACACATCTCTAGCTATCTGATTGAAGTAAAAGAAAAGATAGAGTTAAGGTACACTCTCTTTTAGCCTTATCATAGATTCGCCATTCAACTTTTGAATTTCTGGTAATTTAATGTGAATCATTTCCCTCTCAACATAGAACTTTCATCGTTTTTCTCTTAATAATCAATCTTTGGTCCAGCCAAAGCTCAATTTGTAATCCTTTTATTATCTGCAAACTCATCTTCCCATTCACCCAACATGCAGCCATTCTCTAAATTGACTTTGCCATCATCAACTGTGTACTACAGAATCAGTGTCAACATATATAACATTTGATCCTAGTTTATTTAACCTATCATACAATTTAAGTTTGCATTTGATATAAAGAATGCAACAATGAAGATGTTTTTAGCTGCATTGTTTACCACATAATAATACTTGAAATTGTACCTCCTTTGTACCTCCTTTGTACCATGTGCTCAGTAATAAAATTTATATCCAAATTATGTAGTCAATTATCCAGTAGTATCTCATAAAATTGCTGTAAATCTGTGACATACTCAGTTTTCCTTATATTTTAATTCATTATGTGTAAAATTTGGGCAAAGACAAAACATATTTTGGGTACAGCTCGCTTTCCAGGATTTTCCTTTAGTCTATCACAACCCAAGTTACTATCGAATTTCTCTTTAACTGTTTTGATATACTGTTCGTCACTTTCAAAATTATGGAGACTTGTTTCGAGTTTTATTTTCAGAAAATCTTTCACAAAATTTCTTTAAATAACATGTCACTTTTATCTCTAAAATCTCATATTTTACAGGCACCTAAAACCTTATACCCCATTTCTACAACCAGTTTTACTTAATTTGTTACCCAAGTTCCAATAAAACTTTCTTCATCACTGTGACTCCATTTACTTATTTGTTCTTCTGCCCATTTGACACAAAGGAAACAGCAGTTCTTCATTTTTATCGATTTCTATATGTACAGGTAAAACAGGATGATACACTCCTCTAGCCGCCAATACTTTGCATTTCATAAATCCATATCATTTTTAGTATAATATGTTGGCCTATAAAATTTTCTTTGATATTGCTCAGGATAACAATCATATTTCACAGCTGGATAAAGGCTGCATACATCATCATGTCTTATTTTTGTGCTAACACCATCAGCTTTAACTCTTATTTTGTTGCATTTGTTCAGGCATCATGAAAAGCATCTCTTGGATTCAATGATTCAACAATTTCTGGTAACTGTTTCAATTTTTTAAGCTTTTTATTCTCTGCTAAGTTAAGCCAATCACATTCCCACATTTCCACTAAATTGTATCCAGCATTTCGTATTTCTGCACTTCTTGTTAAGGTCTTTTGATAAAGGTCATCTGTTGTTTCTTTATTTTTATTGTTAATCGTCTCAATTTTAAAACATTTTTATATCCATGCCAGAAACAATCATGGTATTGATAAACAGTATTAGTTTCTTTATCAAATCCTTCTACTTTTCCACCAGCTGTTCTTACTTTGCCACCATTAAGAGCATGCGGTATATTGTCATTGTTTCAACTGTTTAACCAAGCTATGGATTCCTTACTATAATTCTCTTTCTCTTCTTTATCCAATACAGTAATTGTGTTTTCAGGTAAATATTTAGTTCTGTTAATAGCCACACCAACTCCAGCGATGTTTAAATAACAGAATGGATCAATATTAGCTAACTCTACAAATTGTTTCCTTAATTCCAAACAGACATCAGAATTACAGTACTCGTTAATTTCTTTCTTCATATTGAACACATAGCTTTCCTTAACTCTGGAACTATGCTATTTGGAAAAATGCTTCTCCAACTTTTGTCTTCATAGTGTCAACAGAATAATATTGAGTATCTGGAATAGGTCCTATGTAATTTTCATTTTCTTGTGTATGCAACAAATGAGGGAAGTATCCCTTCTTCAATTCTTTGAAATCAAAAATTTTTGGAAAGCTGCTAAGTGGCCCTTGGACAAAGTTACTACTATCTATAATTTTTTGGCCTAACTGTTGGATTTCCAATTACATCAGTTTACTTCCTGTGTAGATGGTATATGGCTTTATTGTATTTTCAACATAGTACTTCAAAATGAATTAGGAATTGTAACTTTTCGCATAGTTTGCTGTGAATATGTGATAACTTTTTTTTTCTTTTCAGATATCATCCAACGACAGAAGTCATCATTCGTCTTAATTTTGTAAACAGTATCTCCATTAAAATTTTGAACAATTTAGAGATTTGGAATATGTGCTCCAGTTTCTTGATTTGCTTCATAGTCAAACCACATGTTTCTCTCAGTATAGGTCCAATTCACTCTCCTAGGGAAGCCTTTTTCACAACATTTAAACTCTTCAGCTGCAACCATTTTATTGCATTCGGAGCACTGGTAAACATAAAAAATCTTTCAATTCTCGATTAACTTACCAACCATATTCAATAGAATTTGGGCAACCTTGCATTAGAAAATCCTCAGCAAATTTTCTTTCACAGATACCTTCTTTTCGCAATTTGTATTCCATGTAACTTTTATAATTTTAACTGCTTGTTTACAATTCCTGTAAAGTTCGAGGCCACATTTACGTTCTTTAGATCTAAAGCAAATGTTTTTGCATCCTTCACATTTATAAGCTGTATCACAAACTTCTTGGTGATTGTTTAAGCATTCTTCATTATAGCAGTATCTGTTGCACTTTTCACAGTATATCTTGCTTTCCATAGTTTCATGTTCTGGGCCCTTGCATAGTATACAGGCTTTTCTCTCTATTTTCTACATGTACATCTACATTTATACTCCGCAAGCCACCCAATGGTGTGTGGTAGAGGGCACTTTACGTGCCACTGTCCTTACCAAATAACCCTGTGACGAAATGCGCCGCTCTTCTTTGGATCTTCTCTGTCTCCTCCTGTTATCAACGTAAAACCGAGGGATACGGATTTTTTTTATATCATAAGAAAGCTTTACGTATTCTGTCATCAGAGAGGCCGCAAGGATCAGATTTCGCAACTGTAATTTCAACCTGGATGGCCGCTGTTGTCCAGAGAAATTCGTCGAATCATTTACATCCCTACGTGGGGAAACAGCGTCGCAGACATGGTCCCGAAAAACAGGGCGATGGTCCTTTTCAAAATAATCCCGTACTACTACTACTAAAGAACCTAACCTAACCTTAACCTTACCTAATTAACTCGGTAACAACACGGACAGCGTCTGACGCAAGAATGTCGTCGCGAGCAACTCCGTTGCCAGTTGTATCGGAATTTTCGACCCACAGGAGATTTCGCGGAAATTTAAAAGACCGCGTCATTTTAATTGTTCGTTTATCTCATACTGACGAATCACAGAGGTGTGACGCGGAGAGAAATGTGATTACGATGATGAGCTGTAGGATTTTCTCAGCTGCCGCTTAATCGGAAGAGCGAAACATTTGTTATCGTGTTTTCCGTGGCTTAAGGCAGACAACACTACGCTCTTCCAGTCTATTCCCCTAAGCAATGAAATTAAAAACCAGAAGATATACCCAGAGTTGGTCAAATTGTTTCGTCGCTTCGCTAGTAAGGGCGACCTCACTTCATGGCGCCTCTGGTTTGGAAACAGAGTTTCAACTGTCGGCAAAAGTTTGCAACCTTTACTAACTAGACGCGTCCTTACTTCACAAATAAAGCATTGCATACAGCGAGAGGTGAATACCATCCACAGAAATCAATGAATGAGAGGAACTTATAAGTAATGATTTCATAGTTTTTTTCCTTTCTGGTCTCAATATATACCTGCGGCACAAGACTAGCATGAGGTGTGTGACGTTGTGATCCACGTGGAGGAACGATTAAGCATAATCTACCAGAACAAAGAGGTGCTGTTAGTTTCTCAAGGCCAGAATACAACGTAGCTTTATTTGTTACCCATCTTGATTAGACTGAAAGCTGCTACATATTGCCTCAGGAGCCGTTTGTGGATAAATTCGAAAACCGTAACTGCAAGCTTTCATATTTACTTCGAAGCATCGGTCTGAACCAGATAAAAGTTTGCTCTGACTGAACCCCTTGTTTACTTTCAATGTTAATGGAACTTTAAAAAGTGTTTACCCCAATTTTAAATCGCGACTAATAACACAGAAATCATAATAAAATTTTTAAAAAATAGTATCGTCAAAAAGTTGAGGGAGCAAAAACGCAAAGTTTTCAACAGTTTTTCGCGGATCACATATTCATTCTTCGCGGGACACCAGTGTTCCGCGGAATACAGTTTGGGAAACCCTGATCTAAGAAAATGTCCTGTGTTTAGTGCGGAGTGGAAGACCACCGGTTGGTTTGAGAAAGAGTGCAAAGCTGGTTGTCACCCTCAGGCAACTAACAAAACACGGCTGGACAGATGTGTCTAATTTTTACTCACTGTAAACGATGCACCGTTCATAATGCAGGGTGAAACTTCATTAACTGGATAAAATTGGAGTATCATTTCTGTAAATATGGAGGACTAGTATCATCAACGTATTTGTTTTAAAATCGACAGTTCACTTTGGTTTTTATTTAGATTGACAATAAACATTTAACGACGTTCGCTATGCGGCAGCACTGTAACAAATACTGTACGGAAAGGCCACGTGGATAATCGTGGCTTTTTTTTTTTTTTGGGGGGGGGGTGTTGTGGGAGTCATGGTGTTTGGTTCCCATCTCATCTAGCAACAAAGAGTTAAATGCTTTTGGCTTAGTTTGAACCGGTCACAGTTTGTGTAGCCATTCAATGTGTGTCTTAATGCAGCTATGTTAGAGTATACTGGATTAAGCAAGGTTAGAACGACGAACCCGAGATGGCACCCAGACAAAATGAGCGATTCGATTAATTCGTTTTGCGGAAGATTTGAATTGGGTTGAAATTAATGCTCAGACAATTGCACCACTTGCACGTGCACTGTTAGGGTTTTGCACAACATGGAGAAAACAATACGTTTTTTTTGAAGTTTTTGAAGCGTGCAGCTTCTGTACTTAAACTTGTATGGATCGGTTCAAATTTTTGCACAAAGGCAGATAAATGGATAAAGTTAAAACGAAATTTTTTCATCCAATAATATTTATCCGTTGTAGACATACGGATTTAAAGTCGAGCTAAATGTAGCTCATGAAAGTCGTTCTAACGTGAACTGAATGTGCACAAACGATTTAAAGTGAACCAAATTTAAAAAAAATGCGTTCTTACGATAAAATTGAAAACTCGCTTCCTAAACTCTAACTTTATTCGGATTATATATGCAAAATACAAGATTTTACTTAGTTTTCTGTGCATGCCAATTGTATGTTTCAGACTTGTGCGAATAAGTTGTAGTTTTGTAAGAAGGAAGACAAATACATGTAACTAAAGGTACTATGGTCGTACTGTTGTTTTGTGAACGCTCTATGCTTTGTCACGATACGAGCAGCACGGTTCGACAGATAATAAAAAAAGTCCTGTACAGATCAGTCGTCGGCAGAGTCAACAGAAACCCACATCGGCAGTCTAATGTCCAAATTATGGCGGACTGGCAAGCGGAGTGGGAAGTGCTCCTGTCGTAGCACAGAAGGAAAAGGTGATAGAGTCCTGGGCAGAGTAGGGACGTAAAATAAGGGAACTAGTTTTTCGACTTAATTGGCAGCTTTGAAGACATTTAAATCGAAACATGTTGACACATTCAAATTTCCTTAAGAGTTAATCCTACTTACCCGGTGCAAAGAGGTCTGTTAGGTGCAAGGTATTGGCACAACCACATCTTGCAATTTATAGGCTGAAGTCCTTGAACCTGTGCCCAAAATCTGGAAGATTCGCCAGCCGTAGTAAATGTCATGTTACAGCATGACACTCGTCATCATGTCACATCATCTACTTGTATCACGTTACTTTACTTGACATGATGCATTATACTCCATGACGTGGGTACTGACACTAAAGCCTAGTTTACACGACGGCACTAGGTTACAGGCAGCTGCGCTACCGACCACTGCGTATCCGCGGCACGCGCTTGCGCAACTCGTCGGTGAAACTAAACACTTTCGTAACGCTAGTTGCATGAATTTTGAGGTTATGTGTGTTCGTAGAATGTAGACAAACTGAAATATGAAGTGGGGAACGGAAAATAATGTTCACTTTTTGGATAGCTATTCTTTTCATAGATGTTTGTGGGATGTCAGTGACGCCAATTACAAAAATAAGGAAAATATTGCTGCTCCTGAGATCTTCACGTGCGATCGGAACATGGGTAGATTGCAAATATCTGACCTCCAGGGCGAAATTTAATGAATTAGGAGCACATATACAACTGAATTAAGAAAAATACAAGCAAATGTAATTCTAGCTGTGGAAATGTTCTCGTCTACAAGAGTAAAATCCCATCGTTACGGTTGGCCGACTCTTTTTTTAAGGAGTATTGTTGACAGGAGGGAGGGCTACACAAATCAAGAAGCTGCAATCTTTATTCAATATTTATCTATTTAAAACGACGCAAAAGTGCTCCCCTTTCACATAAGTTTGAATTTTGAAATATTGCCACTACAGATATATCTTCAAGAGAGTAGTTTGCAAACCATTCTCTTCTTAATGCGGCCTGCTTCGAATAATTACTGCTGTTAATGTTAATAATCATTACTCATAATGTTAATAATTATTGGTGTTAATGAAAAAGCGCCATCACCAACTAAAACCGCATCTTATAGCATTCTGAGTGTTCTCGATTGTAATGCATGAAATGTGATTTGTAATTTCAGTTTTGCCGACAGTGCTTCATGCATTTCAATATTTTTATTCCTTATCACATAATTAACTCTATTTAGAACAAACGTGAACAGTTCTGGTGACATTCTAAGACAATTAAAAGAACTTCTTGGGTCTTTCATTATAAATTATTACGGTAAGGATGCTGAGCAGCCGAGCTGACATCTTTTCTTCATCCAGTAACGAATCGAAACACGTTCCTTATTTTTTCCTTATCCAGCGATTCCACACAAAAAGCTTTAACTCCATCACAACTCGTGCGACGTGCAACTGCTAAAACTTTCATTTCAGGTACGACTCAGAAACCCACAAAACGACGAAACTGAAGTATATACTGGTTTCACCGAGTCTACTGTCAAATATGAAGCCATTTGCGTGCAACTCGTTCCACGCAACGAGTAACGCAATCCAATGTCGTCGTATAAACTAGTCTTAACGAGCTAAAAAGGGAGAATACGTCAAGATATTTTGGCTTAACTTATAAGGTGGCAGAATAAATGAAGGTCAGAAATTTAGAAAAGTTGTGTTAATAAATGTTTGTGATTGCGTAAAAGTAGCTTGTGCATGGCCTTGCTGGCGCGCGCGAAGTTATTCTCGGCGTTGTTGAGTTGGGTTGAAATTCGACAAACAGTGAGCAGCGTTGGTAATGATGTGTACATAGACTAAGAAACTTTCTATGATATTTTGGAGACGTGTAAGATCTTTGCTGACGAGAGCGCAAGCTCGCGCAATTCGAGAAAGGCAGAGGTTAGGTAGACGTTCGGAGATGGCGGAAGAACGGAGAGTGTCGCAGATAGGTCAAACTGGAGATCTTGACAGGATAGAGAATGATGTACAACAAAAGGTATTGAGTGCGAGTAATCGAACGGAATGTAGTGACAGACTGAGATACTAATCGTGAAACTGCTTCCATTCCCTCTGCACTGAGAATGCACAACAACGAAGAAATGACTGATTCTATTTATGACCCACTAGATCCGAGGACGAGCAACTTCGGTATGTTGAAGCGAATATAGTAATTTTGAACCAGACGGGACAGTTTCCAACAGAAGGAAAGTGTGTAAGTGCGTCCGCACTGTGCACGGAAGTCGGTAAGACGCCACGTGAAAGACGCGAACGGCAAAATTTTCATCCAATGGTGACAGATGACGATGGCGAAGAGTCAGATAGTGTGTTTGCATTATTGAAGCAACTCACTATGGTCGTAAAGCAAAAGAATGGAACAACAAATGCAAGATTATCAGACTTGAAACAAATGCATGGTTACCAGAAACAGAAACAGAAACAGAAACAGCGAATTTAAAGATAGCAACAGATGCGGGGTTAGCAGACTTAGGAATTGAAACAAATGCAGGGCTAGCGAATTTCAAAAAAGGAAACAAATGCAAGGTTAAGGAAGGAATGTGTGTGAAATCTTATGGGACTTAACTGCTAAGGTCATCAGTCCCTAAGCTTACACACTACTTAACCTAAATTATCCTAAGGACAAACACACACACACATGCCCGAGGGAGGACTGGAACCTCCGCCGGGACCAGCCGCACAGTCCATGACTGCAGCGTCCCTGACCGCTCGGCTAATCCCATGCGGCAAAATGCAAGGTTGTTGTTGTTGTTGTGGTCTTCAGTCCTGAGACTGGTTTGATGCAGCTTTCCATGCTAATCTATCCTGTGCAAGCTCCTTCATCTCCCAGTACCTACTGCAACCTACATCCTTCTGAATCTACTTAGTGTATTCATAACTTGGTCTCCCTCTACAATTTTTACCCTCCACGCTGCCCTCCAATGCTAATTTTGTGATCCCTTGATGCCTCAGAACATGTATTACCAACCGATCCCTTCTTCTAGTCAAGTTGTGCCACAAACTTCCCTTCTCCCAAATCCTATTCAATACCTCCTCATTAGTTATGTGATCTACCCATCTAATCTTCTGCATTCTTCTGTAGCACTACATTTCGAAAGCTTCTATTCTCTTCTTGTCCTAATTATTTATCGTCCATGTTTCACTTCCATACATGGCTACACTCCATACAAATACTCTTAGAAACGACTTCCTGACACTTAACATCGAGTATAGATTTAACAAATTTCTCTTTTTCAGAAACGCTTTCCTTGCCATTACCAGTCTACATTTTATATCCTCTCTATTTCGACCATCATCAGTTATTTTGCTCCCCAAATAGCAAAACTCCTTTACTACTTTAAGTGTCTCATTTCCTAATCTAATTCCCTCAGCATCACCAGACTTAATTCGACTACATTCCATTATCCTCGTTTTGCTTTTGTAGATGTTCATCTTATACCTTCCTTTCAAGACACTGTCTATTTAATTCAACTGCTCTTCCAAGTCCTCTGCTGTCTCTGACAGAATTACAATGTCATCGGCGAACCTCAGTCGTTATTTCTTCTCCCTGGATTTTAATACCTACTCCAAATTTTTCTTTTGTTTCCTTTACTGCTTGCTCAATATCGAAATTGAATAAGATCGGGGAGAGGCTACAACCCTGTCTCACTCCCTTCCCAACCACTGCTTCCCTTTCATGCCCCTCGACTCTTATAACTGCCATCTGGTTTCTGTACAAATTGTAAATAGCCTTTCGATCCCTGTATTTTACCCCTGCCACCTTCAGAACTTGAAAGAGAGTATTCCAATCAACATTGTCATAAGCATTCTCTAAGTCTACAAATGCTAGAAACGTAGGTTTGCCTCTCCTTAATCTTTCTTCTAAGTTAACTCGAAGGGTCAGTATTGCCTCATGTGTTCTAACATTTCTACGGAATCCAAACTGATCTTCCCCGAGGTCGGCTTCCACCAGTTTTTCCATTCGTCCGTAAAGAATTCGCGTTAGTATTTTGCAGCTGTGACTTATTAAACTGATAGTTCGATAATTTTCACACCGGTCAACACCTACTTTCTTTGGGATTGGAATGATTATTTTCTTCTTGAAGTCTGAGGGTATTACGCCTGTCTCGTACATCTTGCTCACCAGATGGTAGAGTTTTGTCAGGACTGGCTCTCCCAAGGCCGTCAGTAGTTCTAATGGAATGTTGTCTACTCCCGGGGCTTTGTTTCGACTCAGGTCTTTCAGTGCTCTGTCAAACTCTTCATGCAGTATCGTATCTCCCATTTGATCTTCATCTACATCCCCTTTCATTTCCATAATATTGTCCTCAAGTACATCGCCCTTGTATAGACCCTCTATATACTCCTTCCACCTTTCTGCTTTCCCCTCTTTGCTTAGAACTGGGTTTCCATCTCAGTTCTTGATATTCATAGAAGTGGCTCTCTTTTCTCCAAAGGTCTCTTTAATTTTCCTGTAGGCAGTATCTATCTTACCCCTAGTGAGATAAGCCTCTACATCCTTACATTTGTCCCCTAGCCATGCCTGCTTAGCCATTTTGCACTTCCTGTCGACCTCATTTTTGAGACGTTTGTATTCCTTTTTGCCTGCTTCATTTACGGCATTTTTATATTCTCCTTTCATCACTTAAATTCAATATTTCTTGTGTTACCCAAGGATTTATACTAGCCCTCGTCTTTTTACCTACTTGATCCTCTGCTGCCTTCACTACTTCATCCCTCAGAGCTACCCATTCGTCTTCTACTGTATTTCTTTCCCCCATTCCTGTCAATTGTTCTCTTATGCTGTCCCTGAAACTCTGTACAACCTATGGTCTACTCGGTTTATCCAGGTCCCATCTCCTTAAATTCCCACCTTTTTGCAATTTCCGCAGTTTTAATCTACAGTTCATAACCAACAGATTGTGGTCAGAGACCACACCTCCCCCTGGAAATGTCCTACAATTTAAAACCTGGCGAAGTTAAAAGCAGACACAAATGCTATTTTGAATACTCTCCAATTTGAAACCTATGCTGCATGCGAAAAAGTCCGTGAAGATCAGCAATAGCTACGAACGGAAGTTAATGAACAGTTTACTGAAATCCAGAGACTCACGCAAGCTTATACACTCGTTAATGGCTGACAAGGAAAGATGCGTTCTGACGTTGACCAGGTGCAGGATGCCGTGTCTAATGTTAATCAAAGAATGGATAAGTTAGCACGTAAGACGTTTGCTAAGGCGCAACAAATCGTGGGAGAGCTCAATGTCAGAAAAGGTGTCACGCGAGCCGCATTAAAACGATTTTACACACGCATTGAAAACATAGTCCCGGGAAACCCAAAACAGTATGAACACCTTCGTACAGAATTGAAACAGTGTATCGAGAACCGTACAGAAATCATTAGCGAGGCAACGGAATCAATGGTATCATCCACATAGTGATGGACAGAAATCCAAAATTAAACAAGTCAGTTGTGCAATCTTCCGTAGGAGTAGCGGAAACACCATAACGTCACGAAATTCTAGTCGTATATCCACAAGGGGTTGCGTCAATAATTACCGAAACGAAACAAAGGCAAATAGGAAAAGAACAGTTAACACAGGTGAGCGAAACAGGTAGTATGTGGTCACAGCAGACAATGGAGCGAGAAACGGTAAACGCGTGCATTCCAACAGAGCGGCAGCCGACCCTCCGGACGTACGCGAATGACGCGAGAACAGGGCAAGTTACGGTGACACATGTACCAATTCCGCTATTTCCAAGTTGCAGTACAACAAGTTATAGACCGCAAGTCAATATGAATCAAATAGGAAGGCAAAACACTGAACCAGTAACGGGAAATGTGAACGAATCTTTCAGTACGATACACGAGGAACGGTGCGGTTTAGGTAACTGCACACCAATGCATAGATACGATGCTAGATGGGACGTAAATATGTCATCTCAAGACCCGAATGTGGTAGAACCAATACAAGAAAACATAACACAATTGAAGGGAATGGGTAGTGCTGTGAAAACACAAACGCCATATGGTGGAAGAGAAAAATTTGACAATGATCACATTTTGACAGTCAGAAAATTCCAGCATTACAAAGAAAGCGGGAACGGCTTACATCCATGCACGTTTATAAATCAATTCCAGATAGTTTTACCAGATCATTGGCCACTTAGCTATAAACTTGACTTTATTTGTGGGCATATGGATGGATCAATAGCAGAGATCATGCAAAGACTAGTTGTGAAGTGTCAAACGTATGAACAATTCAAATCCGCATTCTTGGACCGAAACTGGTCCACAGAAACACAAAACAGAACAAAGTATGGGTTGTTAGACAGAGTTGTTCGAGAATTCAGGAGAAAAGAAGCCCATTTGATTTTTTTTTGTCATTTCTTTGAAAAATCTGTTTAGATAATCCTTACAGTGATGGGGAACTGATACATATATGCACAATGAAGTTACCATTAAGTTATCAGCAACCATTGGTTCATAGGACAGGAGATAATATACAAGCATTTAAAGGAGTGTTAAGAGAACTGGAATTCATTTTCAGTGAAGATGATGCGAAGACATTACGCACACTCAGGGACAACAATAGTAGGAGGAATAACAGCAACCAATAAGGCTTTAATAATAATAATTACAATGGCAATAGTAAGGTAGGAAAAGGTAATCATTTTGGGAATAGTGGTGATCGCCCATACGATAATAATAATAACTATGGTTTTGGAAACGCACAGAGGGCAAATAATAATTATAGTTTTGGTGGGCCGCGGAATTACAATAGTGGGTTTGGTCCTAGAAACTATGGTGGTACTATGATCCGAGATATAATCCCCATGCAAACAAAGCCAGGAGGTTTTCAGCAGCAAAATCCAGGTTATTCAGGTGGAAATGAATTGGCCAGAACGCAGAAAGTTTGGAAAAATCAGGCTTCAGTGGGACAAAACACGCGAAATGAGCAGGCACAGGAAGTCGAGTTGGGACCACCAAACCCAGGTAAAAGACAGAATTGACGAGATGAACAGTACGAAAACCAGTCACAATTCATTCAATCGAATAATGAAGTTAATATAATTAAACGTGTAAATAGACTTAGTTTAAAGCAGCAAGATCCTGAAGTAGGTTTAGGGGGTAATCAGACATAAATACCAGTATACTGTGACTGGGAATCGACCAACGATGAGGAACAGCAGTTATTAACGGTGAATATAGACAGTAGTATAAAAACTGAGGATGAGGACCAAACTGTAAAAGATGTAGCGCGTTTGTGCGAAACGGAGGGAGAAAATAGTATGCCAAGAGGATAAAGCACCATTGATAACACCAATAGTGATACCCAAGTTAGAAGTGAAGCCCCACCAGTACCCAAAGTAAAATACCAACATCTTGTAAATTTAGCACCAAGCAACACGAAGGCTACAGCGTTGAAATTAAATACTTTTTTATATACAAAGGCCCCATGGAAGTGAGTAAAGTAGTTCGTGATAATACAGTCGAATTGATTAATCCAAGGACGAGAAAATCATTGGATTTGCACCATGTGAGTCATTTAAAATATATAAAGGGTAGACAAAAGAAAAAGAGTAACTTCACACTAGAATTTAGTTCTATTAAATGTTCAGAAATCAAAGAGTATGAAAGATAGCAAACTGCACCCAGATAAAACCTTTAATGTGTACCTATCTCAGTTAAATAAATTAAGTAAATTTCATAAGGTAAAAAAGGATATTATGAAGAAAAGACAGGAAAGGAAGAACTAGAGTTACTCTTATGCAAAGGAAAGGTGTTCTGGGGAAAGAATTGAAAACAAGGAGGAAAATAGAGTTCAGGATGTGCATAGTTTGGCGAAACAGTAGTAGATTCTCTCTTAAAAGTGTATGTGAAGGAGGAGGAAGTTGATTTTTGCGGAAAGAAGGAAGTAAAGAAGTAGGAACGAAATAGATAATTAGGTAAGAAAGAGATAGGCATTTCTAATTTGTTCCATCAAGGACAGTGGACAAATAATTGAGGAGATATTTTGGAGGAATGTGTGAAGCAGATATGATTTGTGGAAGGTACCACAAACTGATAATGAATGACAGATATGAGGGAAATAAACACAAGAAGTCATTAGGAGGTAATAATTAGGAAAGAGAATTGAATTATTAAGCTAAGCAAGAAACATGTTACTTCGTGGAAGGAGGAAAACAGTGGGAAGTCAGATTAATCCAGAAAAGACTTCAATAAGGGAGAGTATGACGAGGAAAGAAGGGAACATAAAAGTTTGATGTGGAGAAAAAGAAGAAAGGGATAAGTACAACTGAGAAAAGACATTTTAAGCTTTAAAAACAATGCAATAAAACAATAGTGAAAATTTTTGAAAGGGAAAATAACAATAGAAGAGATAAGGTGTATTTGGAAGTTCTGTTACAGATACCAAAAAGAAGAGATTGCAGAGAAAAAGACGTTGGGGTCGGAGTCAAGGTGCGAAGTTTTCAAAATAACATTAAATACTTGTAGTTGAAAACTAAATATTAGAGGTATTGGGAAAAATTCACTAACTTCCTAACCGTCATCACCATGACCTTTTACTTTTCCCTGTTATATTCAATACTTCCTGAAGATAAAGTAGTAACAAGAAAAACATTTTATTTGGATAGAAGTAATGATACTTTTTGTAAAGTTATAAAAATTTTAATGTTTGTAAAGTTCGTAGCGTAATTTAAGGGAGTAAGGGTTATAATAATGTAAACAACGATATCAGAGGAAATAGAAATTAGATGAGGATGGAAGGAAAGTAAGGTTATCATATGAAGGACAAGCATTATATTAGATATGGAGTCAGCAGACGAGGTGCAGCATCATTACGGCCAGTTCGACGACAAGACTGAGGAGAGCAGTTAGGCGTGAGAGGAAGGGACGCTAAGTGTGAGTGCCTGGTACGTCAGCTCACGAGATAACGAAAGAAGAGGCCTTGGTGGAAGCAACGTTCCTAGAAGATAAATCCTCTGTGGAAAAGTTTGGAGAACTAAACCGCATCATGGATACAATCAACACGTACAATGACGTGAGCTTTATTCACACGAAAACCATACACAATCGTGATAACAATGGTTTTGTGAAAGTGTTAGATACTTGGCACTTCCATCGTGAACTGTTTAAAGCAGCATATCGAGAGACTAAGGATGTCTACCGAGCCGGAACGGAGGTGGACATATTATGGCGAGAATGAGCGGATGCAGAGACTCACCACAGGAAGAAGAAGAAACGCATTTCTGTAACTCAGTGTACAGAATAGCGAAAACTGTTGTCAGACCCTACGAAATCCAACAACTACAAAACAGTCCCTGAACTCTGATGGGACGGAGCTAGGAAACGATGGAAGGCTGTCCAACCTTTCTAGAGGAACCACCGAATATAATAACCAGAGAAGAACGAAGACACAAGTGAGAAGACAGCAAGAGACACCAAGAACAGAAAATGCAATGCAGAAGATTTGGAAGAAATAAGAACCCAGACGAGAAGAGATCAAGAAACCTTTTCAAATCCCTTCCCATAGAAGACCATTATAGCATTTAACTACCAACAAGAATCCAATTTAACTGTTCTAACAGTAAGTCCTTATGGCAAATTGCTACATTTTCAGATGTCATACCGAGCAATGGGAGATGGCTACTTGTATGGAAACCTAAAGACGAATTAACTAACAATAAACCAGCACAAAGAGTCGACAAATGATGAAGAAAAGATCTATGCTGCAAAAAATAAATAAATAAATAAATAAAAATAATCTCCAATCCAACGTCATTGAACAAAGGCAACCATGCATTCATGGCATGCTCAGACTTCCAGCAACCTTTCTCTGCCGACCGTCATTCCATGCAGAGCACACACACGGCGAGGCGCATACCGACCGTCATTCCATGGACAATGGCAACGCCGCGAGGAGCAATCCGACTGTCATTCCATGCTCAGTGGAAATGTGGCAAAGTGCATACCAAGTGTCATTCCATGCTCAACAGAAACACGACAAGGCACACAGCTGACCGTCATTCCATGTTCGACAGAGACACATCGAAACACACGAAGAAAAAAGTTATAGTTTTGATGAACCATGTTAAAGATATAGGAGAAAGAACTGTCTGTGAAAGGCTACTATCCATACAAGCTGAAAAAAGAAACAATTTAAATTTTTGATTGTGTTTAAAAATATTTGAATTTGAAAACTTTCATGTGTTAGCAATAGATCTTTATTAACAAAGTTCTTTTTTATCTTGATATATCAATAATATTTCCTTGTACTTCATATTTTTCAACATGTTTAATTAAGAAAGTCTAACATTAACATTAACATTTTGGCAAGCTAAGATTCTAGTGTAATGTGTTCATTAAAAATATAGGATAAATAAATATGAATGAGTTTAGCTGTTCCAAGATGTCATTGTAAATTTTGTAAAGTAACTAGTAGGATTAGAAATTTAATATGTTTGTAAAAGTCAAATTTGAAAATTTTTGTAAAGTGATAAAGCGCAGAGTTAAGATTTTTGGGGAATATAACTATGTTTATGTATAGGATTACGCCTGTAAAGTCGTAGGAGTAATTTGGTTGAGTTATAGATCATAAAGCTTTATTGTAAGATATTAAACTTTCATAATTGTAATTGAAATGAAAGCTAGAGAAAAGTAAAATTTATTATAAGAGGGGAGGATAATGTCAAATGAGGGTTTCCTCAAATTCAACACATATCCAACATCATTTAACATAAATTAGGTAAGCAAAAAACCGATGAGTCTCAAAAAAGAAACATGTAAGGGATGACACAAATTATATACATATATACTCAAATTTCTAAAATTTAAATGAAAATAATTAAAAATGTAGACAACGATTTTGAAAAAAAAGATACCTTAGATTAATTAAATAGAATTTTATAAAAATCAGAAAATTAGATTCTTTAGTGATTTTCTTTTAAAATTTAACATTGAGACTGAATGCAAAGGGGATGGCACTCAGTCACGGTAATTAACGCACCAAACCTATATAATGCAATTCTATGAGCAGTAGGTGAAACAAGCAGTGAGAGGAAACGTTTTGGTTTGGAATTTCAGAGGACGAGAGCAGAGGCAAGGCCACGCCATTGGAGATACAACGGAAACCACTTAGGGTGCGTCCCAAGGCAAGTCAACCACCGACCGACCAGCCGATTCCGATGGGAGTGCGAATAACGGCCCAGCTGAGGGAGGACAGGAAGAAAGCTTCAGAAAACTTCGTTTGTATCCATTTGGAATTGCGAAACGCAAACAATGACGAATTTCGATCACATGTCCCGCGAGTGGTAAAAACGTGAGAGAGAATGTACGCATTTAGGCATCTGGAGCGGGCACAAAATGCCAGATTGGCGGAAATGCACTAGGAAGGAGTAAAGAGCCGAAGTTTCGACGGAGTTTAGTGTTAGGGGCCTTGCAATTGGTACAGAGAGTTCCCACAAAATAAGAAGAATGCTCCTATTGGTCGAAAATGCTGTGATGTGGAGAATGAAAGAACCCAGGCGCGGAGATAGTTCGGCTATGAAAAAGACAAGACAGAAATTCTCGAGGACTCTTCTCTAAACTGCTGTCTAGTGCAGAATGGGGCGCATAACGCTCTGCACGACGCAGAGGACAAATTTGTGTGAACACTGCGTCCACAGCGGCTGACATCCAGCTAGAAATTAGCTGTAGCGTCCTTGAGCTGCAACTGTGAAGGAACGAACCAGCCAGTTAGTGAATTGTTCTTTTGAGAACTGAGAGGGCATTATAATATGCACGCTATTCCAGCCGTGTACATGTATATAGCCATATTCCAAGACTAGGGATGAGCACATGTTTCCTCGTGTAACGAGAAACGTGGGGAGAGTTGCTGCTGGAAAAATCAGCAAAGGTTTTAATTAGTTTTATAGGAATTTCAGAGGGCGAGAGCAGCCATGCAGACGACAGATCGTCGCAGCCAAGGTAAATACCGCGTGCAGAGGCATAAACTTGTTGGTTCACCAGCTGGGGTCCACTGTAAACTCGAGCGACCTTGGGTAATCTTTTGCTGAACTTGTCACGAAACTAACCGTCCTCTGTAGACTTTCTCATCCTCAATACTACCGAACTCAAAACCGGAATCGGATGATTTACCATAGTACTGCTCAACATCATAACGTAATTGTAAGAATAATTTTTGTAAAGACACTTCTAGTTAAATTTTAGTATTGTTGTGTTTAGGATTATATAACTTTCTGAGGGGTAAGATTTAATATTATTGTGTTTAGGATTAGTTCACTTTTACATGTTGACGAAATGTGTCATCCTGACAACTGTCTTAACGTTGATACATTGTAAACTGTGTAAAAGCGTGTATTTCTGTGCAAATATGGAGACATTAAACATGTCAATACAGTTTACACAGTTGTGTCTCAGTGACAGAATCTAAAGGAACCCCTTTCACCTTACAAAATTTATTTGACGGTGCCAGGTGAGTCGATAAGGTAGTTTCCTTTTCTTATATCCCCAACTCTGTCTGGCTCATTGTTTGTGATAGTGACATTTTTCATTCTGGTTATTATCTGACTCTCTTCTTGCGACACAGTAACTCGACATTCTAACCAACATAAACAGCCCCGAGCGTCAAAAAGCAAGCTGTAAGGTAAATATTAGTTTTTAATATTTCTACTCAGTTATAGGAATAGTTACTATGTCTTTGCATTCCAATCAGTAGCACATTATCAAGAGACATGAAGGATCGCGAAGTAAATGTAAAAACAGATGAATCTCACTGACTCAGTAACATTCGTACAACTTATTCAAGAAAAAAATAGGTTCGAATACAGTATACACTTGGGTGAAAAAAGTCATTGGGACACCTCCGAGTATCGTGTCGGACGTTCTTTTCCCTGGCTTAGTGTAGCAACTCGCTTGAAATTTGCAGAATGTTATATAAATCAAGTGTGAACAATTGTGGCCCAGTGACTAATGCATGGTCATCCACAAAAATTCCATCGTTGTATAGGAACACGACGTCCTGGAATGGCTGCAAATGATCTGCAAACAGCCGAGTAATCAGAGGACCCAGTGCGTCCCGTGTAAACACAGTGCACGCCGTTACGGATCCACCACCTGGCCCTGCTGATTACTCGGGTCCCTGACTGTGTGGGGTCTGTGCCACACTCGAATCCTAACACCAGCTCTTACCAGCTGAAATCGGGACTCACGTGACCAGGCTAACATTTTCCAGGCGCCTAGGGTCCAACCGACACGGTCACGAGTCCAGGAGAGCCGCTGCAGCCGACGTCGTGCTGTTAGCGAAGGCACTCGCGTCGGTCGTCTGCTGCCACAGCCCGCTGACGCCAAATTTCGCTGCGCTGTCCTGACAGACACGTTCGTAGTTAAATCCCACACTGATTTTTGCGGTTATTTCACGCAGTGTTACTTGCCTATTAGCACAGACATTAGCATAGACTACTCTACGCAAACGCCCTTGCTATCGGTCGTTAAGTGAACGCCGTCGGCCACTTTGTTCTCCATGGTGAGAGGTAATGCCATAAATGTGGTGTCCTCGGCACACTCTTAACACTGTGGATCTGGGCATATTGGATTCCCGAACGGTTTCCAAAATGGAATGTCCCATATGTCGAGCTCCAACTACCATTCCCTCTTCAAAGTCTGTTAATCCCCGCCCTATAGCCATAATCACGTCGAAAACCTTTCCACATGATTCATCTGAGTATGAACGACAGCTGCGACAACGCAGTGCCCTTTTGTACCATCTGCACACCACACTACCGCCATCTGTATAAGTGCGTGTCGTTACCGTATGACTTTTGTCACCTCAGTGTGACTGCAGCTTACTCCGCTGAAAACAACAGAACACAGTATCTCGTGCACGAGAAGCATACATTTCTGCTGCTGTTTGTTCTGATTATGGCAGCCATTATTCTTGACGTGTATCGTAACAATTTTGTGTGGTGCTTAAGGATTCGCACTTTCTTACACCCCGACATACCTGTTAATACGCGAATATTACGCGAATGGAATTACTTTCTTCCAGCAGGCGACTGTGTCGAACAATCTTGCAATCCGTGGCTCAGAGGAGGCAACAACTGCACCTTTGGTTTCCTTCTTGACGGAAAAATGTTTTGCTCTTTTGACGTTTTATTGTCACGTCTCTGTGGTTTTCTCTTCAGCCAAAGTTTTGGTGGCTTATTTGGTACGTTAAATAAAGTACGTACTGCATTTCACACATGTTTCCTATGTTCCACATTCACTGGACGTTGAGACGTAGCGCTTCACATCGCACCTGTGTTAAATAAGAGACGGTAGCGAACAGACAGCGTCACACAGCGAGTCGTGGTCCACTAACTGCTTGCAAGTAGTTACAGCTGCGATCGGAAGGTGTCAGCTTCTTATGGACTACCAAATTACCAAGAAGTTAAAACATATTTTGAAAACAAAACGTAAGTTATTATGATTATTATGACTGTCATTAATTATCACTAGATTGTTTGTTAGCATAAATGATCGAGTGAATGGAAAGTGACGTAGTAAATGAATACTGTTATGTCCATTAACTGAGTACACGTTAGCGTGAGAACGGTGACTGCAGAGAAAAAAAAGTGGGCTATACTCTCAGGAGAATGTTGTAATGTAGAAGTAGTCAGTTTATGGGACCGGTGAACTATACACGTTTTTTGATAATTCTGTTATTTAAAGAGGGAGTTATCTGGACGATTGTGGAGGTCCTAAATTTATTCATTTAATAAACTGTTCATAAAAGCCATTAAGTCGTGATTGGTCAAATGTGAAAAACGCTAGGATTGCGCGGTTTAATACTAATATCGGAAGGAAAGTGACGTGTATCAGGCAATCAGAGGACAGTACGTTCGTGCCTATTTTGTTGGCTAAAGAATCGCCCTGTGAAGTCTAAAGAGTTCAGTTGGGAGCTCAGCCATCATCTTGTTCGGATGCGGATTTAAGGAGCTATGAATACGTGTGATAATGTTGCAGGATAAAGATTGAAAGTTGACCGTGGAGTGCCGCAAAGTGCATGCGAACATGTGAGAAACGAAAATGTCAAATTTCGATTTTAATATGCAAACAGTGACTTTTGTGTAACCAAGATGCGCCTGGGTACTTATAAGAGGTTCTTCTGTAAAAGGCCAAGTCTTCTGCTGATTACTAGCAAGTTTTTGTCCTTAAACGAAAGCACCATTCATCGGTAAATATCTGTAATATACAACACAATGAAATGTGCGTGTAGCGTTAATGGTCGGCGGACCTCTTCCAGGAGGTTCAACCGCCTCGTGGAAGTCTTTTCAGCTGACGCGTCGCTGATGCACACACCCAGTACCGGGAGGTGAAAATTCGCCACACGGGCGGAAATAGAACCCGGAGCCCCGTGACCGAGAGTCAGTAACGCCGCTATAAGATCACGAGCTGGTGACTGGACGTCGCGAGGGAGTCGTAAGCAAACTGTCCCATAAAGCGGCGTTTACTCGGGCATGTTTACGTGCGCCTGTGAGAATTTTCAGTCCAAGCAAGTACAGCTTAGGTTTTCAACGTGGCGCCAACTGAATTAATAAGAGTGAAGTTATAGACCGCTCGTACAGGGAAAGAGAAGAGGCAGATGATGGGTCCGGAAGTGGATTGCGAGGAGAAATGAGTTGGGAGTGTCTCGAAGCTAAAAGGAAGATGGAAAACTGAGGACGAAGCTTCCTTCGAAAACCATTGTCGAATGAGCAGATGTAGTTTTCTTCTATTGACGCTCTCAGGAACTCCTATTCAGAGAAAAGATTCTCTAATGTGAGACACAATTCCTGCTCGTCTAAAGTTTAATGCTGTCGTGACGTACTTTGCTTCAGGCGATTCATTTACCTCATTCCAATATACTTGCAGTATGGACTGTATGAGCAGAGAGAAGTACAACTCCATGCATAGAAAGGTCAAATCACTGTATTTTAGGTGTCTTGTTTAAAGCGAGGAATCTAAATTTGCAACAAACTGCGTCATATGGTACTGCATTATGCAATTAAAATTTGGAATGACTGCTGCAGTACATTAAAATGCTTCTTTGGTGTACCAGATCTGTTAAAGCATCTGTTAAAGCACATTGTGGGGGACTGTTGTAACATGCAGCACTTAAATTTGCATAAATAGCATATAACTGCATTATTGTTTTAACAAAGAAGAGGCCACATGCCTAGTAAATATTACTGTTTAATACAGTATATGCTGCTTTCACATACCGAAATTATCAAAGAAAGGGGTTGAATGATATTTTTGTAACGTTTGAAGAAATGACCCACGGTACACAAACAAACACCGTTCGAACAGGCTTTGAAGGCCCAATGGTACCGACCGGCCGCCGTGTCATTCTCACCCCTTAGGCGTCACCGGATGCGACTACAGAGGGTCATGTGGTCAGCACACCACTCTCCCGGCTATTTTCAGTTTTCGTGACCGGAGCCGCTACTTCTCAATCACATAGCTCCTCAACAGGCCTCACAAGGGCAGAGCGGACCCCGCTTGTCAGCAGCAGCCGGCAGGCCTGGACGGTCACCAATCCAAGTGCTAGCCAAGCCCGACAGCGCTTAATTTTGGTGATCTGACAGGAACCGGTGTTACTACTGCGGCGAGGCCGTTGGCATGGTACTCAGTACTATACAGTTTCATCACTGTGTGAGGCATTTTCCCTCATTCCGTTTACAGTGTCAGTTACTGCTTCGTCCTTCATGTTTCTGACTTTATAAGTACCGAGATTAATGTTCCACAAACGCGGATGTTCCCCGTAGAGTTCCAGAAATCGCACAACATTCAGTAACGGCCAAGTCCCAGTCACAGCCGTTGCATATCAGACCTCGGAAACGAAGTTTGCACGATGTCAACTCTCGAAAGGTCAAAAACAGGCTGTGTGCAATACAGCAAGAAGCTCCATCACGTGAAGACGACGGGTTGGGGAGAGGGGAGAGAGGAGGGGGGAGGGAAGAACGAGCCAATGTGCGCAAGTAGGTACATTTGGTTTCAACTTTTATTTCTACGTGCATCACTTGCGACGACGTGCTGTTTTGGGCGTTTACACGCACATTTTTACGTGTGTAAGTCAACTTGCGCAACCGAGATGTGCCCTTGTAAACCCCGCTTAATGTACCACTCCAAACCTCCTAGGATCCTTAGCAAACTAAAGAGAGACAAATACGGCGCAATTTGTTTTGTTAATGTTCATTTTTACAGCACTAAATACGCTCGCTCTTGTGAAGGCTATATTGTCAAAAAATGGCTCTGAGCACTATGGGACTTAACATCTGTGGTCATCAGTCCCCTAGAACTTAGAACTACTTAAACCTAACTAACCTAAGGACATCACACACATCCATGCCCGAGGCAGGATTCGAACCTGCGGCCGTAGCAGTCCCGCGGTTCCGGACTGAGCGCCTGAACCACTAGACCACCGCGGCCGGCGCTATATTGTCAGACAACATACACGATACTACCCGCACTCATCCCTTGTGGTATTCAGAAGTGCAGCTTCTGTTCGCTTAGAACCCTGCCGTCGCAGTGCATTAGAAAAACGGACAACAGTGTGTTGAGAGTACCTGTTGGCCTAGACTGTGGTTAGACTGCACAGCGTCTCTTAGCCGCTGCGCCGTGATGTACACAAATACACATCAGCTGTGTCGTAAGATTTTTAATGCCTTCTGATCTCCCGGCAAACGGCTTTGCCGCAGTGGTATCACCTGTTCCCATCAGATCACCTAAGTTAAGCGCTGTCGGGTTTGGCTAGCACTTGGATTGCTGACCGCTCAGGTCTGCCGAGTTCTGTTGGTCAGTGGGATGTACTCAGCCCTTGTGAGGTCAATTGAGGAGCTACTTGAGTGAGAAGTAGCAACTCCGGTCACCAAAACTGACAACAGCTCGGAGAGTGGTGTGCTCACCACATGCCCATTGTATCTACATCCAGTAATACCTGTGAGCTCAGGATGACACTGTGGCCAGTCGGAACCGTTGAGCCTTCAGGGCGTGTTCGGACGGAGTTTGTTTTGTTCCCATCTTCAGCAGATATCACATCTAGACCATACAAAACTTATCGCCAAATCTTTTCTTGGAATCGCCCAATTCGTAAGAAATCACCCATCGTTACACATTACTATACGCATTGTAATTAAAAAACGTATTTTATCAACATAATGTGTTCGCTTATCTACGTCTGGGAAAAAAGGTCATATGCAATGGTGTCACGAAAGTTTGAAACGTAAGATGGTGTGCCCCAGAGTCGAAAAGTTCGAGAAACGCGGCTCTAACACATAGCAAATCTTCTTTTCGTCACTTGCCATGGTTGTTCTGTTATCGACACCTGCAGAAAAAGAGAATTCGAAGTTACCATCTAGCGGTTCTAGGCGCTCAGTCCGGAACCGCGCGACTGCTACGGTCGCAGGTTCGAATCCTGCCTCGGGCATGGATGTGTGTGATGTCCTTAGGTTAGGTAGGTTTAAGTAGTTCTAAGTTCTAGGGGACTGATGACCACAGATGTTAAGTCCCATAGTGCTCAGAGCCATTTTTTTGAAGTTACCAGTTTTCGTTTAAACACATCGGTAACACGAGATTTGAATTTCAGTTCTCAGTGTGGGCAAGGAAGTCTTCTCGGCGCAAAGGTAAGAATAATTCACCAGTCAGTAAGAGAGCGTAGATAGTTGTGATGCTGACCAGTCACCGTTGTGAATTTTTGCGGTGTGTTACTCGCCCCCAGATCAGTTGGGAAATGTGCTGAAATGCTCGTACATAGTTCGTGACATTTGTGTTATGCCAGTGAACATGTACAATTGGTATATGTTCTCGAAACGCAGATAGCTTTCAGCGTTCTGTCTCTCTCTCTCTCTCTCTCTCTCTCTCTCTCTCTCTCTCTCTCTCTCTTTTTCTCCTTCTTCCACAAGGGTTTTTATCGATTACAGTTACTCATAGGCAGAACCCATACTATAACCATTGATTGTGTTTCGCAACAAGTAGAAAAGTTGGATGTGTTGTCGTCAATGCCAAAACAGCATGCCTTTCTAGTCGTTTCGAATATCTTTTGTGGCTTGGGTTTCTCTGATATGTGAATCAGAAAATTTGGTACAAATTTGATGACACCTACTTTGACACTGACGATAGTTTTATCTTCATCATATGCTGTGTGACACACGTATGACCTTGTTTCGAAAACGCTATACTGAACGAAACTATAGCTGTGATGCTGTGGTGTCGTGTTGGTGATAACCAGTTGGTGCAACAGAACCGCGAACTGCGAAATGTGACACACGGAAATGCACATGGTGTCTCAGGAGGAATGCTCGGTAGTCAGGGTTATTCCGACAAAGATGATTGAAAGCAAAAAAGGCTTAGCAAACGTGTACTCTAAAACGCATACCTGAAGAGTTGTGACCGCTTCTTCATCTTTGATACTGTGAACCAAATCGCTTTTACTACCAGCTCTTTGCTTTCCATATTTTCGAGGAGGTGTAAATGTTGTTGTTGTGGTCTTCAGTCCTCAGACTGGTTTGATGCAGCTCTCCATGCTACTCTATCCTGTGCATGCTTCTTCATCTCCAAGTACTTACTGCAATCTACATCCTTCTGAATCTGCTTAGTGTATTCATCCCTTGGTCTCCATCTACGATTTTTACCCTCCACGCTGCCCTCCAATGCTAATTTTGTGATCCCTTGATGCCTCAGAACATGTCCTACCAACCGGTCCCTTCTTCTTTTCAAGTTTTGCCACAAACTCCTCTTCTCCCCAGTTCTATTCAATACCTCCTCATTAGTTATGTGATCTACCCATCTAATCTTCAACATTCTTCTGTAGCATCACATTTAGAAAGATTCTATTCTCTTTTTGTCCAAACTATGTATCGTCCATGTTTCACTTCCATACATGACTACAATCCATACAAATACTTTCAGAAACGACGTCCTGACACTTAAATCCATACTCGATGTTAACAAATTTCTCTTCTTCAGAAACGCTTTCCTTGCCATTGCCAGTCTACATTTTATATCCTCTCTACTTCGACCATCATCAGTTATTTTGCTCCCCAAATAGCAAAACTCCTTTACTACTTTAAGTGTTTCATTTCCTAATCTAATTCCCTCAGCATCACCCGACTTAATTCGACTACATTCCATTATCCTCGTTTTGCTTTTGTTGATGTTCATCTTATATCCTCCTTTCAAGACACTGTCCATTCTGTTTAACTGCTCTTCCAAGTCCTATGTTGTCTCTGACAGAATTACAATGTCATCAGCGAACCTCAAAGTTTTTATTTCTTTTCCATGGATTTTAATACCTACTCCAAACTTTTCTTTTGTTTCCTTCACTGCTTGCTCAATATCGAAATTGAATAAGATCGGGGAGAGGCTACAACCCTGTCTCACTCCCTTCCCAATCACTGCTTCCCTTTCATGTCCCTCGACTCTTATAACTGCAATCTGGTTTCCGTACAAATTGTAAATAGCCTTTCGCTCCCTGTATTTTAGCCCTGCCATCTTCAGAATTTGAAAGAGAGAAAGCTTATGACAATGCTGATTGAAATACTCTAAGTCTACAAATGCTAGAAACGTAGGTTTGCCTCTCCTTAATCTTTCTTCTAAGATAACTCGAAGGGTCAGTATTGCCTCATGTGTTCCAACATTTCTACGGAATCCAAACTGATCTTCCCTGAGGTCGGCTTCTACCAGTTTTTCCATTCGTCTGAAAAGAATTCGCGTTAGTATTTTGCAGCTGTGACTTATTAAACTGATAGTTCGGTAATTTTCACATCCGTCAACACCTACTTTCTTTGGGATTGGAATGATTATTTTCTTCCTGAAGTCCGAGGGTATTTCGCCTGTCTCGTACATCTTGCTCAGCAGATGGTAGAGTTTTGTCAGGACTGGCTCTCCCAAGGCCGTCAGTAGTTCTAATGGAATGTTGTCTACTTTCGGGACCTTGTTTCGACTCAGGTCTTTCAGTGCTCTGTCAGACTCTTCCCGCAGTATCTTATCTCCCATTTCATCTTCATCTACATCCTCTTCAATTTCCATAACATTCTCTTCAAGTACATCGCCCTTGTATAGACCCTCTATATACTCTTTCCACCTTTCTGCTTTCCCTTCTTTGCTTAGAACTGGGTTTCCATCTGAGCTCTTGATATTCATACAAGTGGTTCTCTTTTCTCCAAATGTCTCTTTAATTTTCCTGTAGGCAGTATCTATCTTACCCCTAGTGAGATAAGCCTCTACATCCTTACATTTGTCCTCTAGCCATCCCTACTTAGCCATTTTGCACTTCCTGTCGATCTCATTTTTGAGACGTTTGTATTCCTTTTTGCCTGCTTTATTTACTGCATTTTTGTATTTCCTCCTTTCGTCAATTGCATTCAATATTTCTTCTGTTACCCAAGGATTTCTACTAGGCCTCGTCTTTTTACCTACTTGATCCTCTGCTGCCTTCACTACTTCATCCCTCAGAGCTACCTATTCTTCTTATACTGTATTTCTTTCCCCCATTCCTGTCAATTGTTCCCTTATGCGCTCCCTGAAACTCTGTACAACCTCTGGTTTAGGCATTTCATCCAGGTCCCATCTCCTTAAATTCCCTCCTTTTTGCAGTTTCTTCAGTTTTAATTTACAGTTCATAACCAATAGATTGTGGCCAGAGTCCACGTCTGACCCTGGAAATTTCTTACAATTTAAAACCTGGTTCCTAAATCTCTGTCTTACCATTATATAATCTATCAGATACCTTCTCGTATCTCCAGGATTCTTCCATATATACAACCTTCTTTTATGATTCTTGAACCAAGTGTTAGCTATGATTAAGTTATGTTCTGTGCAAAATTCTACCAGACGGCTTCCTCTTTCATTTATTACCCCCAATCCATATTCACCTACTATGTTTCCTTCTCTCCCTTTTCCTACTGTCGAATTCCAGTCACCCATGACTATTAAATTTTTGTCTCCCTTCACTACCTGAATAATTTCTTTTATCTCACCGAGCGAGGTGGCGCAGTGGTTAGCACACTGGACTCGCATTCGGGAGGACGATAGTTCAATCCCGTCTCCAGCCATCCTGATTTAGGTTTTCCGTGATTTCCCTAAATCGTTTCAGGCAAATGCCGGGATGGATCCTTTGAAAGGGCACGGCCGATTTCCTTCCCAATCCTTCCCTAACCCGAGCTTGCGCTCCGTCTCTAATGACCTCGTTGTCGACGGGACGTTAAACACTAACCACCACCACCCTCTTTTATCTCAACATACATTTCATCAATTTCATCATCTGCAGAGCTAGTTGGCATATAAGCTTGTACTATTGTGGTAGCCATGGGCTTCGTGTCTATCTTGGCCACAATAATGTGTTCACTATGCTGTTTATAGTAGTTTACCTGCACTCCAATTTTTTATTCATTATTAATCCTACTCCTGCATTACCCCTATTCGACTTTGTATTTATAACCCTGTATTCACATGACCAAAAGTCTTGTTCCTCCTGCCACCGAACTTCACTGATTCCCACTATATCTAACTTCAACCTATCCATGTCCCTTTTTAAATTCTCTAACCTACCTGCCCGGTTAAGAGATCTGACATTCCACCCTCCAATCTGTAGAACGCCAGTTTTCTTTCTCCTGATAACGACGTCCTCTTGAGTAGTGCCCCCCCCCCTCTCCCTCCCGCAGAGATCCGAATGGGGGAGTATTTTACCTCCGGAATATTTTACCCAAGAGGACGCCATCATCATTTAACGATACAGTAAAGCAGTATGCTCCCGGGAAAAATTATGGCTGTAGTTTTCCCTTGATTTAAGCTGTTTGCAGTACGAGCACAGCAAGGCCATTTTGGTTAATGTTATAAGGACAGATCCGTCAATCATCCAGACTGTTGCCCCTACGACTACTGAAAAGGATGTTGCCCCTCTTCAGGAACCACACGTTTGTCTGGCCTCTCAACAGATACCCCTCCATTGTGGTTGCACCTACATTACGGCCATCTGGATCGCTGAGGCTCGCAGACCTTCCCACCAATTTACGAGGTGTAAATAGCGATCAAAAAGTTTCAGTATAAGGGTGTTGCTGCAGCGTATTTGCAACCCAGTGTGACTCCGATGCTCGTATATAATCACGTGTATGCAACGATGTAGTATGTTAATACAAAGCTGCAGTAGCCGACTGAGACAGACACAGCAACAGGGAAGTAAACGGCTTTTGTCACTTACGAGTTCCTAATCATAAGCGAATTTTATTATATCATCTGTGTTGTAATAGTTCTGTTTTTTGTGTTTCTGCGTGTAAATTTAATATCTAATAGAAACAGTTGTCGCGTTTTTTGTTTGGGTCGGAAATTAAACCGATTTTGTTGCATATTAAAAGTTCCTAATCGGGGGCAAATTATTTAGTTTCAGTTGAGTGCTTCGGTAGATAGGTTTTTGAATATCTGCGTATTAGTAGATACAGTTCGTGCGTTTTCGTCGGGGTCTACAGTATAGTTGCACAGCACGTGCTGACAGTCCGTTTATCTGCATAGTTTAGTTTTCCATGGCCTTTAGTATGGACAGGGACTGCGATTGTTGTGTGCGGATGCGAGCCGAGTTGGTGACACTTCGCTCTCAGCTTCAGGCTGTGATGGCTTCCGTTACACAGCTTGAGGCTGCAGTGGATGGGCACCACTGTTGTGGGCCGCCTGTGGGGATCCAACGGACGTCCGGCACGTCAGAGTCCTCCGATCGGTCCTCACTGGTGGCCAACCCAGTTACTGCTCGAGCTGAGGCTGACTCCTCACCTGTAGTCGAGTGGGAGGTCGCCCTGGGGCTGTCGCAGAAACAACGAAACAAACATGTCAAATTTAAACAGACACAAAATCCCCAAGATTGGCGATCCTTTACAGAAGCTCGAAATTTAGTGCGGACTTCAATGCGAGATGCCTATAACAGCATCCACAACGAAACTTTATCTGTAAACCTGGCAGAAAATCCAAAGAGATTCTGGTCGTATGTGAAGTATGTTAGTGGCAAGAAACAATTAGTGCCTTCTCCGCACGATAGCAATGGAGATACTATCGAAGACATTGCTGCCAAAGTAGAGTTACTAAACACAGCCTTCCGGAATGCCTTCACAAAAGAAGACGAAGTAAATATTCCAGAATTCGAATCGAGAACAGCTGCCAACATGAGTAACGTAGAAGTAAATATCCTTGGAGTAGTGAAGTAACTTAAATCACTTAACAAAAGCAAGTCTTCTGTTCCAGACTGTATACCAATTAGGTTCCTTTCGGAGTATGCTGATGCATTAGTTCCATACTTAACAAACATACACAACCGTTCGCTCGACGAAAGATCCGTACCCAAAGACTGGAAAATTGCGCAAGTCACACCAATATTCAAGAAAGGTAGTAGGAGTAATCCACTAAATTACAGGCCCATATCGTTATCGTCGATACGCAGGAGGATTTTAGAACATATATTCTGTTCGAACATTATGAATTACCTCGAAGAAAACGGTCTATTGACAAACAGTCAACATGGGTTTAGAAAACATCGTTCCAGTGAAACACAACTATCTCTTTATTCACATGAAGTGCTGAGTGCTATTGACAAGGGATTTCAGATCGATTCCGTATTTCTGGATTTCCGGAAAGCTTTTGACACTGGACCACACAAGCGGCTCGTAGTGAAATTGCGTGCTTATGGAATATCGTCTCAGTTATGTGACTGGATTTGTGATTTCCTGTCAGTGAGGTCACAGTTCGTAGTAATTGACGGGAAGACATCGAGTAAAACAGAAGTGATTTATGGCGTTTCCGAAGGTAGTGTTATAGGCTCTTCGCTGTTCCTTATCTATTTTAACGATTTTGGAGACAATCTGAGCAGCCGTCTTCAGTTGTTTGCAGATGACGCTGTCGTTTATCGACTAATAAAGTCATCAGAAAACCAAAACAAACTGAAAAACGATATAGAAAAGATATCTGAATGGAGCCAAAAGTGGCAGTTGACCCTAATTAACGAAAAGTGTGAGGTCATCCACATGAGTGCTAAAAGGAACTCGTTAAACTTCGCTTACACGATAAATCAGTCTAACCTAAAAGCCGTAAATTCAACTTAGTACCTAGGTATTACAATTACGAACAACCTAAATTGGAAGGAACACACAGAAGATGTTGTGGGGAAGGCTAACCAACGACTGCGTTTCATTGGCAGGACACTTAGAAAATGTAACAGACCTACTAAGGAGACGCTTGTCCGTCCTCTTTTAGAATACTGCTGCTCGGTGTGGCATCCTTACCAGATAGGACTGAAGGAGTACACCGAAAAAGTTCAAAGAAAGGCAGCACGTTTTGTATTATCGCTAAATATGGGAGAGACTGACACAGAAATGATACAGGATTTGCGCTGGACATCATTAAAAGAAAGGCGTTCTTTGTTGCGACGGAAACTTCTCACGCAATTTCAATCACCAACTTTCTCCTCCGAATGCGAAAATATTTTGTTGACACCGACCTACATAGGGAGGAACGATCACCAAGGTAAAATAAGGGAAATCAAAGCTCGTACGGAAAGATATAGGTGTTCATTCTTACCACGTGCTATGCGAAATTGGAATAATAGACAACTGTGAAGGTGGTTCGATGAACCCTCTGCCAGGCACTTAAATGTGATTTGCTGAGTATCCATGTAGATGTAGAAATGTAGTTAACTGATTAAGTTGATATTTCCTTGTGGCTCCTTTCGAATCGTTATCTAATAGCTGGACTGCGTCACGCCGAATTCAATTCGTGAAGCAGGACTGGGTCAGTTAAACATCTGAATTCCTAACGTACGTTTCCAGACGTGGGTTCCTATTCAAAATATTAGGTACTCACCCCCTTCTACAAGTCCCAGAAATTTGTAACGGGAATTTCCGTACATCCTGTAGCCCAGTGCAATTAATAAACCGCGATCGCAATTATTTCGGTAATTTCAGTTTTTTAGTATGTTATATAAACTTCCCCCCAGTTGTAAAATCTATGGTCTTAATATTGGAGCGCACGTGTGCATATGGCCACATTCGAAAAACCAAACGAAATAACGACAAAAATCGTTTCCCCCAGCTGTCTACTTTCCAGTGGAAATTTCGGTTAAACAAATTTTTAAGAGCATAAAATTTTCTACAAACTTATATCTATAATTTTGTTCTCTCATTATGGGTTCCTCGATATTATGCCTTAAAAATGCGTGTCAGTTAGCAAAAACACACATTTTTCACGAATAGATTTCTCATGAGTAGTTCTTTCCCAGGACAATTTTGAGGAAAATGAACTGACAACAATGTTATACAGCATAAAATATACTATAAGATATATAAGTTGCAGTGGCGTAATACTGAGCCCTTCCTAGAAATGCCGAAACTGAACACCATTTTAGTTGATATGTTACAGTTTCCAGTCGGAAACGTACTAATACAACTTTAATACATTTCATCTCTGTTTTACTACGAGTTTTAATCGACATACAGAGTTATGCTAATCACTGCAGATAATTTTCGATAGATGTTCCAGACCTACTGCCGTACAAATTACCAACTAATGTTGCTATATAAATCGCTGATGTGTTTTGTGACCAATTGCAAGCAATAATTGCTCTCGTCATTGCCAGTGATATACGATTCGTGTGTGGGCTGCTAGATGAACTCGTCGTCGATGAACCTATCAGATCATGGGATACACAACTGCGTAAGAGGTCACTGCTACAAGTTACGTATCACCAAAATGGAACCCAGCATTAAGCTATGACAAGCACAGCTTTTGAGTAATATTAACATAGAATAAGGAAGTTTGTACAGTCAGAAGGCGGAAACCTCCTGATTTTGGCCTTAAGTCATTATCAAGTTCAACAATGTTGGGTATCATTAGAGATTTGTAAGTGAAGTCATCGTCAAGTTCTATTGATATGGATGTCCCAGCGCGCAGGCAAGTACAAAATTGTCTCAACCTATGACAGACAGGTAGCAAATATGTTTTTCAGTCATTAAACAATCGAGCCATAGAATGAACGTCAGTGCAGTACTTAGATGTATAGTGTATTTGGTCTGAAAATAGAGTATGGAAGATACTGGTTGACTGATGGCCGAAGATGAATAGCGTAGGTTGTAAGTCCACGTTCGATAATCCATGTTCACAGGAAGGTCATAGGTACATACATCTTTGGAAGAACTATGTTATCTGTGAATACATTTATAAATATATCTTTGGAAGAACAATGTTATTTGTGATCACAAGGTGTAAATAGTATGTTCATAGTAGTAAAATATGACATCATGCCGAAAGGAATACCCACATCATATGCAAGTTTAAATGACAAACATGTCCATTACTCATACATACAATGGTACAGAAAATTGCGAAAGTTTGCCATTAAAATATTTTACATTGTAACCAACATGTTGCAGACCACTATAGTGTCACGACTATGACTTGAATGCCAAAGTTGACAGCGAAATGAATCAACATATCAGCAGCTCAAATTCGCGCAGTCTCTACCAATTCAGCCGTAGGAAGATGAGATGCCAAGATAATGCGACAGTACTGCCCTGATGTTAAGGATGCGAATTACATTGTCACAAGGACGATAAAGACGCCTTATTTAATGACAAATAGAAAAAAAACAGCGAATAAATTCTAGTGTCCAATTTCATCCTCGGCTTAGACCACACAGCGAGCATTCAGATACACAGAACTGATCCTCTGTTGTCGACACACACTACCACCGTGGTCATGTGATGTTGGAGTGCCACACGTTTGTCTGTGAAACGTCCTGTATATTGTGAATGTCGCCATGTCGTTAGTTCAGACAGATGCCCTCCGTATGTGCTGTGTATTTGGGACAGGCGTTTTGTAGACACCGTAACAGTTTCCATTTGATACCTGGACTAAATTGTTCTCTTAGCTGTGATGAGCAAAATTAGCGGGCATCACGTCACGGCACCGCCACGTCAGCGTGTATTCACACTGTCCATCATGTCATGTCATGTCAGTTCACTTAGTCCGTGTCAGAGAGTATTTCAAAATGGTTCAAATGGCTGTGAGCACTATGGGACTTAACTTCTGAGGTCATCAGTCCCCTAGAACTTAGAACTACTTAAACCTAACTAACCTAAGGACATCTCATACATACATACATGCCCGAGGCAGGATTCGAACCTGCGACTGTAGCAGTTGTGTGGTTCCAGACTGAAGTGCCTAGAACAGCTCTGTCACAGCGGCCGGCAGAACAGAGTATAGTATTGCAATTGAGGAACTAAGGTTATTTATGGCCAAAGAAAAACTCATAACGCATTTTCTCCATCATTTTTGTTTGATGAAGTGCTGAGACGTGAAACAACATCTCAAAACATCGACATTTCTTGGAATGGGAAAGTGGGCGTCTGTCTATTCTGTTGTTGTCAAACCTAAGTAATTTTCCGCTTTCCGATATCTCACATTGCTTGTGTAAGAAACTCCAATGAAAAACATCCAAGTTGGCATGCAACATTTACAATTTGCCACAAAAAGAAAGCACAATAATTAAATAAAGATTAAGAAGGTACAAAAGCACAATATCCAGTACTATAACACGAGCGGGGACGGCAAAATAGGTTAACTTGCAATGTTAGCAGAAGATGATACTATCGACACTTCCTTCCCAGGAAAACCTGACCTGACCTGCCGTGACGTGATGTGATGGTATGCTGACGACTTGTCTGAATGCTGCCATTTCAAATGCATTGTGGATTATTTTGACTTGACATGACGGGTCTTGACGGCCAAGGTGAACTGGTCTTAAAAAGAGTCATCCCGAGATCACGTGAAAATTTCAGCTCACTGTTGACAACATATGCAGCACACAGTGCTCATTCCAGAGATGTTTCTGCTCTATGGTTTTGACCGACGTCATATGTGAGTCACAGAAGCTACTTAGAGGCAACATCTGAAGAGAATGAGGTTTATTCCTAAACCAAAGAATGTATCAGAGAACAGAAAGATTCTACACATACATACGAGGGTGAGTCAAATGAAAACCTTAAATATTTTTTAAAATATTACTTATTCTGCAGAAGTGGTACAAAGCTGTACCACATTTCAACATAATCTTCTCCAATGCAAGTCCTCCTGCGATTACAAAGTGCATAAATTCCTTTAGAAAAAAATTCTTTTGGTAGTCTGCGCAACCACTCACGCACCGCATGGCGTACCTCTTCATCAGAACGGAACTTCTTTGGACCCATTGCGTCTCTGAGTGGTCCAAACATATGAAAATCACTTGGGGCAAGGCCTGGTGAGTATGGTGGTTGAGGAAGATACTCAAAATGCAGATCTCTGATTGTTGCAACTGTTGTACGGGCAGTGTGGGGCTTACATTGTCATGTTGCAAAAGGACACCTGCTGACAGCAATCCACGTCGCTTTGATTTGATTGCAGGCTGCAGATGATTTTTAGGAGATCTGTGTATGATGCACTGGTGACAGTGATCCCTCTAGGCATGTAATGCTCCAAAATGACGCCTTTTTCGTCCCAAAAGACAGTCAGCATAACCTTCGCTGCTGATGGTCCTGTTCGAAACTTCTTTGGTTTTGGTGATGACGAATGGCATCATTCCTTGCTCGCTCTCTTCGTTTTCGGTTGCTAGAAGTGAATCCAGGTTTCGTCCCCAGTAACGATTCTTGCAAGGAAGCGATCACCTTCTCGTTCAAAGCACCGAAGAAGTTCTTCACAAGCATCAACACATCGTTGTCTCATTTCAGGAGTCAGCTGCCGTGGCACCCATCTTGCAGACACTTTGACAAACTGGGGCACATCATGCACAATGTGGTGTGCTGACACATGGCTAATCTGTAAACATGTTGCAATGTTATTCAGTGTCACTCGGCGGTTTTCCTTCACTATGGCTTCAACTGTTACAATGTTCTGTGGAGTCACAACTCGTTGTGCCTGACCTGGACGAGGAGCATCTTCCACTGAAGTCACACCATTTGCGAACTTCCTACTGCATTCGTAGACTTGCTGCTGTGACAAACATGCATTAGCGTACTGAACCTTCATTATCGATGAATTTCAATAGGTTTCACACCTTCACTACGCAAAAACCGAATAACACAACGCCTGTGTAATAGCTCTCTGGAACAGGGCATTTTCCCTGATAGACTGAAATATGCTATTGTTATACCTTTGCATAAAAAGGGGGATAGATCTGATGTCAACAATTACCGTCCAATCTCCCTTCTAACAGCTTTATCCAAAATTTTTGAGAAAGTAATGTATTCAAGAGTAGCTTCACATATCTGTAAAAATGAAGTACTAACAAAATGTCAGTTTGGTTTTCAGAAAGGTTTTTCAACAGAAAATGCCATATATGCTTTCACCAGTAAAATTTTGAATGATCTGAATAACCGAACACCACCCATTGGGATTTTTTGTGATCTCTCAAAGGCTTTTGATTGTGTAAATCATGAAATTCTGCTAGACAAGCTCAAGTATTGTGGCATGAGTGGGACAGTGCACAAATGGTTTAATTCGTACCTAACTGGAAGAGTGCAGAAAGTAGAAATAAGTAGTTCTCGTAACATGCAAAGATCAGCACATTCCTCAAACTGGGGAACTATCAAGAATGGGGTTCCACAAGGGTCAGTCTTGGGTCCTTTGTTGTTCTTATTATATATTAATGACTTGCCATTCTATATTCATGAAGAGGCAAAGTTAGTTCTCTTTGCTGATGATACAAGTATAGTAATCACACCTGACAAACAAGAATTAACTGATGAGATTGTCAATACTGTCTTTCAGAAAATTACTAAGTGGTTCCTTGTAAACGGACTCTCACTGAATTTTGATAAGGCACAGTACATACAGTTCCGTACAGTGAATGGTATGACGCCATTAATAAATATAGACCTTAATCAGAAGCATATAGCTAAGGTAGAATATTCCAAATTTTTAGGTGTGTCCATTGATGAGAGATTAAATTGGAAGAAACACATTGATGATCTGCTGAAACGTTTGAGTTCAGCTACTTATGCAATAAGGGTCATTGCAAATTTTGGTGATAAACATCTTTGAAAATAGGCGTAGTAAGCTAATTTACTCTCATTGCTTTCATATGGCATCATATTTTGGGGTAATTCGTCACTGAGGAATAAAGTATTTATTGCACAAAAGCGTGTAATCAGAATAATAGCTGGAGTCCACCCAAGATCATCCTGCAGACATTTATTTAAGGATCTAGGGATATTCACAGTAGCTTCTCAGTATATATACTCTCTTATGAAATTTGTTGATAACAACCAAACCCAATTCAAAAGTAATAGCAGTGTGCATAACTACAATACTAGGAGAAAGGATGATCTTCACTATTCAAGATTAAATCTAACTTTGGCACAGAAAGGGGTGAATTATACTGGCACTAAAGTCTTTGGTCACTTACCAAATAGTATCAAAAGTCTGACAGATAACCAACAAGTATTTAAGAAGAAATTAAAAGAATTTCTGAATGACATCTCCTTCTACTCCATAGAGGAATTTTTAGATATAAATTAAGAAAAAAAAGAAAAAAATATTAAAAAAATAAAAATAAAAAATAAAGAAAAACAAAAAACACAAAAAAATAAAGTTGTTATATTAACTTAAGTATGTTGTTAAATTAACCTAATTATGTCATGTATTGGAAAATTCGACTCGTTCCACATCATTACGAAATATCGTATTCATGATCCATGGAACTAGTATTAATCTAATCTAATCTAATCTAATCTGTTCATCCCTGGTGCAAGTCTCATGTGGGGTGGCCATCTTTATACTGATACTGCGACGGTATGTGTGCATCTGCACTATGCTGCCACCTACAGGCCATTCTGTACGTTGTTTGTAGCACGCTTTCCGACTTACAGTATAACAAATTTCGATTTGTTATTACAAATTTAAGGTTTTCAGTTGACTCGCCCTCGTACAATAAAATTCCATTGCAGCTCACGCTGTTAATTACATAGCCACAAGTTATATCCCAAAGAAATTGAGGTAACAGAAAAGAAAATAACAACACAATAATTTATTTGATGCATGTATGTTTTTTATCACAGTTTACGCAAGCAAGTGAAAGAGTCATAGACGGCCTTTAAAGCCCACTATAATATCACCCCTAGTAAACTCGTACTCTGCATGTACGTCTACATGGATACTTTGCAAATCGCACTTAAGTGCTTCGCAAACGTTTCATCAAACCGCCTTGACAATAATCCTCTATTATTCCAGTCTCAAATACCTATATCTTTCCGAGCGAGCCCTGATTTCCTTATTTTATGATGATGATCGTTTCTCCCTGTGGATCGGCGTCAACAAAATATTTCCGCATTCGAAGCAGAATGTTTCCGTTGCAACGAAAAACGCCTTTGTGTCACTGATGCCCACCCCAAATCCTGTAACACGTGACACTCTTTCACCTATTTCTCGACAATACAAGACGTGCTTCTCTTCTTTGAACATTCTCCATGTACTCCGTTAATTATAACTTGTAGGGATCCCACATTACGCAGAAATGCTCCAACGGAGGACAGACAAGCGTAGTGTAGGCAGTATCTTTAGTAGATCTGTTACATTTTATAAGTGTTCAGCCAACTCAGTCTTTGATTCGCCTTCCCCAAAGCATTTCCTAAGTGTTCTCTCTAATTTATGTTGTTCAGAATAGTGATTATTAGGTATTTAGTTCAATTTACGGCCCTTAGATTTGACTGATTTATCGTTTAGCCTAAGTTTAACCGACTCCTTATAGAACTCATATGGATGAACTCAAACGTTTTGTTATTTAGGGTCAACTGCCAACTTTCGCACCATTCATATATCTTTTCTAAATCGTTTCGCAATTTGTTTTCATCTTCTGATGACTTTACTGAACGGTAATTGACAGCAACATCTGCAAACAATCTAAGACGGCTGCTCAGATTGTCTCGGAAATCATATACATAGATATGGAACAGCATTACCTTGGGAAACGTTGGACATCACTTCCGTTTCACTCTATGGGTTTCCGCCAATTACTACGAATTGTTAACTCTGTGACAGGGAATCACGAATCCAGTCACAGTCCACCTGTGGTGACATTCCATAAGCACGCAATTTGACTACAAGCCATTTGTGAGGTACAGTGTCAAATGCCTTCTGGAAATCTAGAGAGACGAAGTCAATTGGAAATCCCTTGTCAATAGCACTCAATGCTTCGTGTGAATAAAGAGCTAGTTGTGTTTCACAAGAACAATGTTTTCTAAATCCGTGTTGAATGTGTGTCAATAGACCCTTCTCTTCGAGATAATTCATAATTGCCCCAAAACCTGCTGCATATCAACGTTAGTAATATGGCCATGTAGCTTTATTGATTACTCCTACTGCATTTCTTGAGTATTGGTGTGACCTGTGCAAGTTTCTAGTCTTTGGGTTACGGATCTTTCGCTACGACAATCCTGTGTTCACTAATCTCAGTATACGTTTTGGTGCTCGTTATTAGCTCAGGATTATTTGTTGCTAAGAGATCAAGTGGGTTTCCACAACCGTTTACTTTTAGAGTGGGCTCATGAACTTACTGCTCGAAATAATTTTGAGAGAATGTGTTCAGCACAGTTTATTTCGGATGATAAGTTCCACATATACCTCTGAATTTAAACATGGATTTTCGCCAATATATCGAGGGTAAACTGAAGTCGCAACCAACTATGGTTGTGTGAGTCAGGTACGTGTTTGAAATTAGACACAAATTTTCTTTGAACGTTTCAGCAATTGTATCATCGGAGTTGGGAAGTCGATAATAGGATCCAATTATTATTTTATTCCAGTTGCCAAGAATGACCTCTGCCCATACTACCTCACGGGAACTATATACTTCAATTTTACTAAAAAAACTATCGGTACAGCAACAAACACGCCACCGCCAAATGTATTTATCCTATCCTCTCTGAACACCATTAGATCCTTTGCAAAAATTTCGGCTGGCCTTAGCCCCAGCTTTAGCCAGCTTTCAGTGCCAAAAACAAGCAATTTACAACTGTTATACCGATGGTTCCTGGGTCTACGTTCTTCCTGCGGTCGACCCGCACCCTTTGAGACGGTAGCCCTTTCTGTATTTCTCTTAAATCCTCTAACCTAAATAACTGACCAGTCCACGCCACACAGCCCCTGCTACCCGTGTAGCCGCTCCTGCGTGTAGTGGCTCCTCACCTATTTAGCGGAATTTTATGGAACACCGGCAATATGTAATAATAGTAACTATCGAATCTAAGGTGATATCGCGGGAAAGTGGGGGTTTTGGAAGGGGACAAACTAAATCTGACAACAACGGCAAAATGACATACGAGGCTATTCAGAAAGTAGGGAACGTTTTGGCATTAAAAAAAAAAAAGTATAAGAAATATATTTTTTTATCTACATCTGAAAGAGCGACTGACATACTGCTTTTCCACATAGTCAACAAACACATTGAGGCACTTATCACAGCGGTGGACAAGCTTTGAAAGACCTGCGTCATAAAATTTTGCCGCCTGAGACTTCAGCTAGTGAGTGTTGCCTGATTGGAGTTCCGTGTCATCATCAAAGCATTGCGTTGCAAGCCAATTCTTCATCTTGGGAAACAAGTGGAAGTAGCTTGGTGCAAGATAGGGGCTCCAGAGCTGATGAGTGATTTTTCCCATTTGACTGAATTACGGAGTTCTTTAGTGCGGTTTGCCGTGTGAGGTCGGGCATTGTCGTGCAAAAACACGTCTTCAGCTTTCTTCGGCATTTATTTGACCTGCTCTTCTAAGGCTGTGGAAAAGTCTGACAGTACCGGGCAGAATTTATGGTTTTTCCACGTTCGAGAAAACCATTAAGAAGCACACTTTGCCTATCCCAAAATACTGTCGCGATCAACTTCCTTGCTGACAAGATTTGTAAACATTGTCCGGGTTTTTTGGAGGACCTTGTGTGCCTGCACTCCATGGACTGTAATTTTGTGTTTCACCGTAGTCTTGTCACTGGTTACGATTCGATCAAGTAATGAATCACCATGTTTGTGGTAGGCCTCCAGAAATGTCAACGTTGCCCCTATTGACTGTTCTTTGCGGTGCTCTGTAAGCATTTTGGGCACCCATCGTGCACAGAATTTGTGGTAGCCTAGCTTTTGAGTGACAATTTCAAGCAATAAAGTCCGTGAAACTTGTGGAAAAGAAAGCGAAAGCTACGTTATTGTGAAGCGACGGTTTTCACGAATCGTTTCATCAATTTTAGCGACCAGATCGCCAGTCACAGTGCTCGGGCTTCCACTCTTCTCTTCATCATGAGCGTTGATTCGGCCATTTTTAAACAGAATGCAACATTTCCGGACGGGACATTCACTCATTATGATGTTTCCGTACACTTTGCACAGTCCATGATTAATTTCTGTACGTTTTAGGTTTTTTGCGAACAAAAACCGTATCACAGACCCCACCTCACAACTGGCGAGATTTTCGATTGCAGCGCACATTTCAAATTCGAATATCGAAAGAAACCAGACACGCAGAGACGTTCCCGCTGTCGCGCATGGATGCCGATTGGGTGCCGAGCAAGCACATACCAAAATACACGGGATCGGCGCGAACCTAGCTTCGTCAGACGGAAACGTTCCCTACTTTGTGAATAGCCCTTGTAAATAGTAACATATGGGAATTGTATAGATACAGACTTCATACAGAAAAACGCAAGGGAATTCTGAAAAGTTTTCAAAGAAGTAATAAAAGGCTACGAAAAAGTGGACCTTCACTACAAAGATACAACAGGCAAACTGATCAACAACAAACACGACTCTGTATTACAAGCAAAATGCTTCAAAAATCTTCTAAATTGCAGAGGAACCAACCCAACGACTAATTTTTAGGCAGCCTAAAAAAAAGAAACCCACCTTCAGAGCCATTGTACCACATTAGACTGAACAACACACTGGCCATTCGAGAAAGAACAGAGCGCTAGAAGAGGACGGTATATTGGCTGAGATGTGAAAAGCAGGAGGCAGCTGAAACCGTTTACGAGGTTATGGAACATTGCTGGGAGGGAGGAGGAATATCGGACGACTGGAAGCAAGCCATAATCCATCCGCCATAGAAGAAGAGAGACAGGACAGACACCGACATTTATCCAACTCCATACTAGGACCTCTGCTGGCGAATGCCAAGCGGGGTTGAGGAAAAATAGTTTTTGCCCAGAGCAACTTGAAAACAATCCTCAGGACCAGAACAGTGCAGAACTTCAACACAGTAGTTGCATTCACTGATTTCAAAAAAAGCCTACCATTCTGTAGACGGACAGACAGTATCCTTAACACTGGGAGAAGCAGCTGCTGACAAAATCGGCAGACAGACAGTTACAGACACAACTTAAAAAGTTAAATTATTAGGAGAAGTTTTTGAAGCCTTCACAATTAACACATGAGTCTGGCAGGGCGATGGACTCTCGCCGGTTGTCTTCTGTGTGATCTCAGATAAGAGCATGAGAGAGAGGGATAAAGAGCTACAAGAGAAAAACATTGAAGGGATCCATCTCGAAAAAGGAAGAGGAAGATCTGAGATCTAATATTTTGTTTTTGCTGACGACATTGCTATGATTTGTATGGACGAAACAGGTGCAAAGATAATAATAGAAACACGGTACAAAATTGCAGCTACAACCTGAGTACAAATGTCGGAACCGAAAACGGAATACATTGAACATAAACACGATAGAGATGATGGCTCTAAGCACTATGGGACTTTAAGATCTGAGGTCATCAGTCCCCTAGAACTTAGAACTACTTAAACCTAACTCAACCAAGGACATCACACACACCCATGACCGAAGCAGGATTCGAACCTGCGACAGTAGCGGCCGCGTGGTTCCAGACTAAAGAGCCTAGAACCGCTCGGCCAGACCGGCCTGCCAGAATAGAGAAAAATAGATACAAACACAAGACGGAAATGTTGAAAGAGTTGATAAGTTTAAGTATCTGGGAGAGTGGATACAATCAAATGGATTAGATAATGCCACAAGTAAAGAAAGATCGAAGGAAATGAAATTAGAAAACAAACTGACCCAAAACCGATATAATAAAAAATCAGCATCATCCCAGATAAAAATTGAACACTACGCTACAGTAATTAAACCGGATGCACTATGCAGATCTGAAAGCCTAAAACCTATTACAAGAGGTGAACAAGAAGAACTGGAAAAGCAGAAAACCTTCAGGGGCACAATAAAACAACGCTAATAGCTTGATGAAGAGAAGAAATGGGACCAATCGCTGACACAATAAGAGAGAGGAGATGAAAGTTTTACGGTTATATTTACAGAATGAATAACAACAGCTAAAGAAGAAAACTTTTAATTTCTTTCCAAATTAAGAAACACCACGAGATGGCTGGAAGACACAAGACAGGATATGAGAAAACTTAACGTCACAGAAGACACCAGACGGGACAGGGAAAATTTGAGGCTACTGATCAATACTGAAATATTTGTTACCCGGCAACAAAACTCACGATCTAGCAGGGTGATGTAAAATGAACAAAGGCAGACCGTCAGCCAATGCATAAAGAGATTCTGGGAAGAAAGAAATAACGTACCATTGTCTTAGTTTCTAAGCTACACTCCTGGAAATGGAAAAAAGAACACATTGACACCGGTGTGTCAGACCCACCATACTTGCTCCGGACACTGCGAGAGGGCTGTACAAGCAATGATCACACGCACGGCACAGCGGACACACCAGGACCCGCGGTGTTGGCCGTCGAATGGCGCTAGCTGCGCAGCATTTGTGCACCGCCGCCGTCAGTGTCAGCCAGTTTGCCGTGGCATACGGAGCTCCATCGCAGTCTTTAACACTGGTAGCATGCCGCGATAGCGTGGACGTGAACCGTATGTGCAGTTGACGGACTTTGAGCGAGGGCGTATAGTGGGCATGCGGGAGGCCAGGTGGACGTACCGCCGAATTGCTCAACACGTGGGGCGTGAGGTCTCCACAGTACATCGATGTTGTCGCCAGTGGTCGGCGGAAGGTGCACGTGCCCGTCGACCTGGGACCGGACCGCAGCGACGCACGGATGCACGCCAAGACCGTAGGATCCTACGCAGTGCCGTAGGGGACCGCACCGCCACTTCCCAGCAAATTAGGGACACTGTTGCTTCTGGGGTATCGGCGAGGACCATTCGCAACCGTCTCCATGAAGCTGGGCTACGGTCCCGCACACCGTTAGGCCGTCTTCCGCTCACGCCCCAACATCGTGCAGCCCGCCTCCAGTGGTGTCGCGACAGGCGTGAATGGAGGGACGAATGGAGACGTGTCGTCTTCAGCGATGAGAGTCGCTTCTGCCTTGGTGCCAATGATGGTCGTATGCGTGTTTGGCGCCGTGCAGGTGAGCGCCACAATCAGGACTGCATACGACCGAGGCACACAGGGCCAACACCCGGCATCATGGTGTGGGGAGCGATCTCCTACACTGGACGTACACCACTGGTGATCGTCGAGGGGACACTGAATAGTGCACGGTACATCCAAACCGTCATCGAACCCATCGTTCTACCATTCCTAGACCGGCAAGGGAACTTGCTGTTCCAACAGGACAATGCACGTCCGCATGTATCCTGTGCCACCCAACGTGCTCTAGAAGGTGTACGTCAACTACCCTGGCCAGCAAGATCTCCGGATCTGTCCCCCATTGAGCATGTTTGGGACTGGATGAAGCGTCGTCTCACGCGGTCTGCACGTCCAGCACGAACGCTGGTCCAACTGAGGCGCCAGGTGGAAATGGCATGGCAAGCCGTTCCACAGGACTACATCCAGCATCTCTACGATCGTCTCCATGGGAGAATAGCAGCCTGCATTGCTGCGAAAGGTGGATATACACTGTACTAGTGCCGACATTGTGCATGCTCTGTTGCCTGTGTCTATGTGCCTGTTGTTCTGTCAGTGGGATTATGTGATGTATCTGACCCCAGGAATGTGTCAATAAAATTTCCCCTTCCTGGGACAATGAATTCACGGTGTTCTTATTTCAATTTCCAGGAGTGTATCTATAGTTGACCAAATTCTGTAATAAAAAAAAAAAAGGGAAACTTAAGCAGGACGTAAGCAGGAAATAAGGGGAAATCGCCGGCCGCGGTGGTCTTGCGGTTCAAGGCGCTGCAGTCCGGAACCGCGGGATTGCTACGGTCGCAGGTTCGAATCCTGCCTCGGGCATGGATGTGTGTGATGTCCTTAGGTTAGTTAGGTTTTAGTTCGAAGTTCTAGGGGACTGATGACCTAAGATGTTAAGTCCCATAGTGTTCAGAGCCATTTGAACCATTTTTTAAGGGGAAATCAACACAGAATTTCCAAAAGAAAAACTACAGAGGTAAGGAAAATTCATGTAAAAGTGACCTATTTGAAACAGGTCACTAGAATTGAACTATATATTTCAGTTCTAGATATCGAGTCCAAGTTTCATATCTTCAGTGTTTCTGTAGCAGGTGAATGCAGTTCTTTGTTAAGGATTTCTGTTGGTGTTGCATTCTGTACTACTGCGACAAATAATAAATTCTTGAATCGACAACTAAGGTTGATCTAGATAACTCAAGTACAGAGACAAGAATTAAAAAAAATCCTAAAAAATAATAGCAATACACACTTAATGAAATGTCAGGAAAAATAACGAACAATGGAATGGACAAGTTCTAATATATTTACCTATATGGGCCTAGGTGTCCACTTAGGTTCCTGCCTGACCTCACCCTCATAAATCGTGCCGTTTGTGGAAAAATACAGACAAATATTCGTGAGAATCAAGGTTATAAATACGACTGCTAATCATTCTATTCACAGCAATTTAAGCTGTTTTCTTAGCTTCCTTCCCGACCCCACCTTCGGAGATCATGTCTTTTTGGAAAAGAAGTGGCCAAATATTTTACGAAAACCAAGATTACAAATACTATTGCTGCTTGATTCACCAGCAGCAGTTTAAGCTGTGCGCCTAGGTTGCTGGCTAAACACGCTCTCGGAAATGGCGACATATTTACAATAAATTGCACAGTTTACTTCAAGCATTAAGACAACAGCAGATAACATGTAATAATAGGACACTTTCATGTTGCGCATCGTAGACCGATGATGTCACGACGTCGCCGGTCAAAGCTGATGGGTGGAATAGGACACTAAAATCGAACCAAAGTAGTTCTTAATGCCTGAAATTCATCTGCAGGTCGGCGGAAAATCTTGTAAAACTAAATTATGTCTTACGATAGGGTCATGGAGGAGGTGTGTTTCAACAAACCTCAACCTTGTACTAACCTTGTCGAGCATTATCCAAACGAGCGTATGAAGAAAGCACGTGACATGACAGCTTTGTAATTTGCAGACGCCACATCTTCCTGTAATTCAAAGATACGTAAAATTAATGTTTCTCCTACACAGATTGCCTTAGACAGTTTCGTATGAATAATCCGCTCGACTGGTTTGCAAAAATAAATTACTCTCAATATAAATGCTGTGACGAAGATCTCCATATTTATTAAACATACACGAACCGAGAATTAATGTCATACATCAGCAAAAGGTGCAATCGATTTGATGCCCGTGCTTTGGCAGAAACCGGACGCTGGTTGATGACTTACCAGATGCCTTACTGCAGTCGCTGCTCCGTGCTGTGGCCGCATTTCTGTTTTTTAAGGCTTTGCTGGGAGTGGGGACAGGAACAGTCGTCTTGCTCGCCTTTCGACTCAAACCGTTGCTAAGCTACGGCGTGGGCCGTTGAGGAGAGCCGTGTATTGTTGACAGGAGCATCACGTCACCACGATTTGTCGTCTTGTTTACTCATAGAGGGTACAGTTTATTGATACAGTCATTTTCGAAAGGGTCTTACTCCAAATTTTGACAAAATGAAGTACGAAAGGTATCAGATCCTATACACATAGATACATATTTTTTCATGAAAAAGTCCTTATTCAAGATATTGTAAATGAGTTTTGGCGACTGAGTTACAGCGACGTCATTTATGAAAGGGCTTTACTCCAGGAATAGGGCCCTTTCATTGGTGATCATATTCGCAGGCCATCTATCTTACAGTCTTACAGTCTTACAGTTCGCTTTTCATAGTTCAATTGTTATTTCTGAACAGATGTTGTGAAATGTAAAATGACTTCTGGTACTTGGTTGTAACGTAGTGAAAGTACCAAGAAAAGAAAGAAGTAAGAAAGAAAGACGTAATGTTGGAAATAATGGGTTGTTTGGGGGAAGAGACCAAACATCGAGGTCATCAGTCTCATCGTATTAGGGAAGGACGCGGAAGGAAGTCGGCCGTGCCCTTTCGAAGGAACCATCCCGGCATTTGCCTGGAGCAATTTAGGGAAATCACGGAAAACCTAAATCAGGATGGCCGGACACTGGATTGAACCTTCGTCCTCCCGAATGCGAGTCCAGTGTGATAACCACTGCGCCACCTCGCTCGGTTGGATATTATGAACAGAATGTTATAGAAACAGTAATAGTGAACTGTCATGAATGTACTACCCATAAAAACAATAAATAGGTCAGTCAAGGCGAGTCTTTCATTAGGTTAAAGTGATGGAAGTCATGTATCTATTTTTGTTTTGTTGCACACGTCTAGGTTGATGAGCAAGTCTCTACGGTGATGGAACGAATCGGTACATCAAACTAACGTCTGAGACCTTAATAACAGATAAAATTTACACGAATAGTACCCAGATATCAAGCCTCTAAGTAATACTTAGTGTAATAAACAATAGAGCTCATGACTTTGCTTAGTTATTATCCAAGGCTTCACGTCAGTGCAGAAGGAAAATCTTCAGATCAGGCTTGAAAGTGCGTGGATTCTTGTTAAGATTTTTTAGTTCTTGTGATAATTTATTGGCCGGCCGAAGTGGTCGTGCGGTTAAAGGCGCTGCAGTCTGGAACCGAAAGACCGCTACGGTCGCAGGTTCGAATCCTGCCTTAGGCATGGATGTTTGTGATGTCCTTAGGTTAATTAGGTTTAACTAGTTCTAAGTTCTAGGGGACTAATGACCTCAGCAGTTGAGTCCCATAGTGCTCAGAGCCATAATTTATTGAAAATGAAGAATACTGTACGTCCAAGTTATGAGATGCGGTCGAAATGCAGGGTCTGATCAAAAGTCTGTTTTAGTTCAGTTGTTCGCCAGAAACTGTAAAAACTGAGTCTTATTTTGATATAGCATCAAATTATTTTCTTGAATCCATGATCTTACGCCCTGAACTGCCCCATTTGATACAGTGCTTATGCTGCACTCAGTACCAATCTCTACCAAAAAATCAGTCAGAAGACAGCTATATCTTAGAATTTGCTGTAATATCCACATCTACAGTAATACTCAACAAGCCACCAGATGGTGTGTGGCAGAGGGTACTTCTGGATCCACTCGTGAATGGCGCGTGTGAAGAGTGGCTGTCGGTAAGCCTCTGTGTTGACTCTAATTTCTAGAATTTTCTCGTCGTGGTCGTTTCGCGAGATGTATGTGGAAAGAAGTAATATGTTATCCGACGCTTTCTGAAAAGTGTTGTCCGAAAATAAACGATCCCGTGACGAAACGCGTCGTTCTTCCATGAATTTTCTGTATCTCTTCTGTCAGTCCTATCTGGTAAGGACCCCAGATGAAAGAATCGGTGGAACAAGCGTGGGTTCTTGTATCTGCGTCCACACTTCGCCGCTTCTCTGTATGAACAAAGCGTCCCGTGATCAGCTGATGTGGTTCCTCGCGACAGATACACAGCAGTCCTTTTCGGATCAGTTTTCATACAACAAAGCTTAGAAGGTTACTCCCCGACTATTTTAACTGCGAGCACCTACCGTTTAATTATTCCCTATTGACTTATGTGCCTTATGAACCCTCCAATTCCAACAAATTCCGATATGAAGAAAGTTACGTGTGCAAAAACATAAACTGCATTATCCGTGTAAGAATCGCTCACGCGGACCAGGTGTCTTGGTCACTCGCCTAGCGCCGCTTTCGCTGGAGCATGTTTACCTCCATGCGTGTCAAAGCGGCAGTCGTAAAGGTTTCTTTTCTTGATTTCTCGAAAATAGACGTTTTCGGACAACATATACGATGATGAAAAATACTCAATTTACAATTATCTCTCGACCCAGTTAATTGTGAGTAGATTTAGTGTTATGAACTTTAAGGTCGTTTTCTCAACTTCTGGAAGGTAATGAGCCAATATGTCTCATACTCTTTATTTTCTGCTCATACTCAATATCTACCATTTCGATGTTCAGACAATGACTGAAAGCTGGGATCGTATTCCGACCATCCACAGTGAAATAATTTGGGAAGAACGAATTCAGTATTTCGGCCTTCTCTCTGTTTTGTTCCGTTTCGGTGCCAGTTTGGTCTCTGAGTGACTGAATAGATGATTTAGAACTGCTTACTGATTGCACGTAAGACCAAAATTTGTAAGGGCTTTTAGTCGAATCGATTGCCAAAATTTTACTGTGAAAGTCATTGAACACCTGTCTAAGTTTCCTGCTTTTGCTCACTTTCGCTTCGTCCGGCTTTTGTTTGTCAGCTAGATTTTCACTTCTGTTGAATCTGTGACGGAGGTCTCTTTGCTTACACAGCAGTTGTCTAATACGGCTTCAGACCTCTGGCAGGATACTCGTACAGTGGAGCCAGTCTAAAAACGGTACTGGTTACGAAACACATGTGGGTCCCCTCATAGAATGATACTCCAGTGTGTGGGACCCGTACCAGGTGGCACCGACAGGGGCTACTGAACCTATACAGAGAACAGCAGCACGAATCGTCACAGGTTTCTCTGACCCACGGGAGAGTGCCACGGAAGTGTTGAAAAAACTCAGTCGGCAGACGCCTGAAGAAAGACGCAAGCTATCCCACGAAACGCCGCTCACGAAATTCAGCAGACGACCGCTGAGCGAGGAGTCCAGAGGCGCTCTCCAGGCACCACGCGTCGCCGCCGTGAAGAGCCTGGAGGCAGAGCCAGGCCGGCCACAGCGCGGGGCCGCCTCAGCACTCGCCCTTGCCGCGCACTCCGTCCGCCACGGGAACGGAAATAAGTTTCGAGACTTGTTGCCGCGCAAAGTGCCCTCTGCAATGCACTACACTGTGCTTTTCAGCCGACGTAAGGGGTGTAGCTGCAGACTTGAGGGTGAATTTTCACTCCTTGTAAATAAGTCGTGTGAGTGGACGATTTGACGTCACAATTGTGCACAATCGCGTGAGACATGCAGCCATCAGTGGAAATACGTGGCAGTTTTCTGAAGTACATTTTTTACGCCTCCGTATGCGTTTTAGAGGCTGGTACGAGTTCTCGGCACCGCATGTGACGTAACTGCTTGCCGATTCACAGAGACAAATGTGAAAACACTGAACATATGTAACACAAATCAAGCGAAAGGAATAGGTAATTCTGGGAAGAGAGACGACTTTCTAACATTTCGCGTCGTTTTCTACTTAGCACGTATAACAGTTCGCAAAACCGAGCAATATAACTATTCGGTTAACTAACAAAACGGTTTTTCATTTCAGAGATCAGATCGCCCAGCCATAACTTCAACACGGACGGCCGCTGTTTATCTTAGTGTTGAGAGACTACAGAGGAATTCCGCCACTTATTTACGCACCAGCGTGGGAGGAACAGCTTCGCAGACATCGACACCTTATCTGCCAACACAAGGGCGCTGAGATGGTCCCGAAAAAAAGGCGACGGAGATTTTCGTCCTTATCTCGATTTGCTGTTCGAATCTAACGCGGCGAGAATACAGAGAGCGTCTGTCACAAGAATGGCGTCGCGACAGACTCCGTAGCCGGCTGCAACGGAATTTTCGGCACAGAGTTGTTTAGCTAAGCTTTGCAAATTGCTCGTCAGTTAAAGTGTTTGTTTTCTCTGTGGCTGACGACATGAAAACTACTAAACTGAGCAGAAATGTGATGATGATGATTTGGCTTTCCAAACACACCTGTTATCGGAAAAATTGCTACCGACGTGTTTGCTTGCATTTTACGTGTAGTACACGAACTGGAAACGCAATCGGTGCTAACCAAATAAGTGTTCCAATTACGGCCGATGCTGAAATGCAATCGACTCCCTTTTTGCGATGACGGTACTTCATTCTGTTATCAGACAAAGGGGAGGCGGCGGAAAAGAATTCCAACAAAGAAAAGCAGAATTCCGGAAACAGTTTTTATCATGTAAAACCTGAATCGCTTTCGCTAACAAAATGACGTATCTATTTTGTGGAGGTGTAGTTACTTTACGCTAATGCTGTCTGTGGAACAGCTGACCTATTTCGCTTGTGCGATGAGGGAAGTTTAGCAGCACTTCGGTAATAATTTAAATAAAGGGAGAGAAAAGTTTCTTTATGTATGTCAGTCGCGTCGTGATGAGGAGGACGAAGAGAATATTTGTTCGGAATCGATGTGTAAAAATCTCTTCTTTTCCTGTTAATTCGTTCGAAACGTTTTCATCCTCCGAACTCAGTTACGCACTTCGTACAAACAGTGGGAAGCAGTCGCTGGTGGAAGATTTTCTGTGGACGGAGGAACTGCTCTGTATGGATGGACTCAAACGTGATAATGAGATCTTCCTGTCGTTAGATTTTTCAGGAATTGGTTCGTTGCGTCAAGCTGGGACTCTCTCTCACTTGCACCATTAACGTGTAATGTAAATGTAACAATGAAGTGTGCATAAATATTACTACAGATGTTCTGCTTGGTAAATGCGAGCTACATTTCAGAGATGCCGGTACGCCGCTTCTCACATCTTTCAGTGAAGCGAAATGACTCTGCATGTGGAGATAGCTAATCTAGAAATAAAACACTACGGCTGGCCCTCTCAGTCTCAACATTTAAACGAGTTGGTCAGACTGCTGCCTCGCCTCGTTAGTGATGACGGACTCATTTAACAGAGTTTCTGGTTGGCGAGTGGTGCTCCGACCGTTACTAAAGCTTTGCTACGTCACTGACTGGAGATGAGTTCTTGGTTCAAGAATAAACCAGAGCTGAGTATCATTCAAAAATATGAATCAGGCGTCATTAAATACATGGATGTAAAGCAATTTTTCTTTACGGTTTCAGTATATACTTACGTCACAATTTAACGTTATGTGTGTGGCGCAGTGCTGATCATAATCTGTCGCAAATAACGGGTGCCATCAATTTATTCTCAGTAGAACCAAACGTAGTTTCATGTGTTACCAATATTGCCTCAGCGTAAAGCCGTTAAATATTGCCTCCAGAACCGTACAAGGATAAGCTCTAAAACTTAAAACTTGGCTGGAAGTTTCGATGTTCACGTCAAAACACCGGTGTGAGCAAAACGAAAGAGTCGTTCCTTAGTGTGCGTCATTCATAGAAATACTCGGAGTAACAGATGAGATTCCTTATAAAAATTTAATGTATTTATTAGAAAACGCACAGTACTTCTGCCGTAGCAGATGTGTTTGCGCTAGGTGGGACATAGTTTTGTGAGATTAAATACATTTACGATTCGGGCCAATTACTAACACAGTCTGGGACACCCTGAAGACCACGTTACTAAAGTGCTGTAACTCGACCTGCAGTTAACTTAGAGAGAAAAACTGAAGTTTGTCTGACGAACCTATTGTTTCGTCGTTAAAATTTGTTTCTTACGGACTCGTCAGCGTAAGAGACATTTAAGTGAGGAACGGGTGCTGTAGCGTGTGGAAATGTTTCTGCTTCACAGAGGGACAGCGTGTCACAGGAACAGAAGCCAGGGGCTCACGTGGGGAGGTGACATCAGGCTGCAGTCTCGTAATGTACCGTCGGCTTCTTAGGCGGCACTGATATTGCGTAAGGTGACTCAAGTTAAGTTCAAATTTTGTTTATTTATGGAACTGAAAATATGTGCGTTTATAAGTGCTTTTGAGGAGAGCAATTATTGTATCCCCCCATGAACCATGGACCTTGCCGTTGGTGGGGAGGCTTGCGTGCCTCAGCGATACAGATAGCCGTACCGTAGGTGCAACCACAACGGAGGGGTATCTGTTGAGAGGCCAGACAATCATGTGGTTCCTGAAGAGGGGCAGCAGCCTTTTCAGTAGTTGCAGGGGCAACAGTCTGGATGATTGACTGATCTGGCCTTGTAACACTAACCAAAACGGCCTTGCTGTGCTGGTACTGCGAACGGCTGAAAGCAAGGGGAAACTACAGCCGTAATTTTTCCCGAGGACATGCAGATTTACTGTATGATTAAATAATGATGGCGTCCTCTTGGGTAAAATATTCCGGAGGTAAAATAGTCCCCCATTCTGATCTCCGGGCGGGGACTACTCAAGAGGACGTCATTATCAGGAGAAAGAAAGCTGGCGTTCTACGGACCGGAGCGTGGAATGTCAGATCCCTTAATCGGGCAGGTAGGTTGGAAAATTTAAAAAGGGAAATGGATAGGTTAAACTTAGATATAGTGGGAATTAGTGAAGTTCGGTGGCAGGAGGAACAAGACTTTTGGTCAGGTGATTACAGGGTTATAAATACAAAATCAAATAGGGGTAATGCAGGAGTAGGTTTAATAATGAATAAAAAATAGGAGTGCGGGTTAGCTACTACAAACAGCATAGTGAACGCATTATTGTGGCCAAGATAAACACAAAGCCCAAGCCTACTACAGTAGTACAAGTTTATATGCCAACTAGCTCTGCAGATGATGAACAAATTGATGAAATGTATGACGAGGTAAAAGAAATTATTCAGGTAGTGAAGGAAGACGAAAATTTAATAGTCATGGGTGACTGGAATTCGGTGGTAGGAAAAGGGAGAGAAGGAATCGTAGTAGGTGAATATGGATTGGGGAGAAAAAATGAAAGAGGAAACCGCCTTGTAGAATTTTGCACAGAGCATAACTGAATCATAGCTAACACTTGGTTCAAGAATCATAAAAGAAGGTTGTATACCTGGAAGAATCCTGGAGATACTAAAAGGTATCAGATAGATTATATAATGGTAAGACCTGGTTTTAAATTGTAAGACATTTCCAGGGGCAGATGTGGATTCTGGCCACAATCTATTGGTTATGAACTGCAGATTGAAACTGAAGAAACTGCAAAAAGGTGGGAATTTAAGGAGATGGGACCTCGATAAACTGAAAGAACGAGAGGTTGTAGAGAGTTTCAGGGAGAGCATAAGGGAACAATTGACAGGAATGGGGGAAGGAAATAGAGTAGAAGAAGAATGGGTAGCTCTGAGGGATGAAGTAGTGAAGGCAGCAGACGATCAAGTAGGTAAAAAGACGAGGGCTAATAGAAATCCTTGGGTAACAGAAGAAATATTGAATTTAATTGATGAAAGGAGAAAATATAAAAATGCAGTAAATGAAGCACGCAAAAAGGAATACAAACGTCTCAAAAATGAGATCGACAGGAAGTGCAAAATGGCTAAGCAGGGATGGCTAGAGGACAAATGTAAGGATGTAGAGGCTTGTCTCACTAGGGGTAAGATAGATGGTGCCTACAGGAAAATTAAAGAGACCTTTGGAGATAAGAGAACCACTTGTATGAATATCAAGAGCTCAGATGGCAACCCAGTTCTAAGCAAAGAAGGGAAGGCAGAAAGGTGGAAGGAGTATATAGAGGGTTTATACAAGGGCGATGTTCTTGAGGACAATATTATGGAAATGGAAGAGGATGTAGACGAAGTCGAAATAGGAGATAAGATACTGCGTGATGAGTTTGACAGAGCACTGAAAGACCTGAGTCGAAACAAGGCCCCGGGAGTAGACAACATTCCATTAGAACTACTGATCGCCTTGGGAGAGCCAGTCATGACAAAACTCTACCATCTGGTGAGCAAGATGTATGAGACAGGCGAAATACCCTCAGGCTTCAAAAAGAATATAATAATTCCAATCCCAAAGAAAGCAGGTGTTGACAGATGTGAAAATTACCGAACTATCAGTTTAATAAGTCACAGCTGCAAAATACTAACGCGAATTCTTTACAGACGAATGAAAAAACTGGTAGAAGCGAACCTCGGTGAAGATCAGTTTGGATTCCAGAGAAATGTTGGAACACGTGAGGCAATACTACCCTTACGACTTATCTTAGAAGAAAGATTAAGAAAAGGCAAACCTACGTTTCTAGCATTTGTAGACTTAGATAAAGCCTTTGACAATGTTAACTGGAATACTCTCTTTCAAATTCTGAAGGTGGCAGGGGTAAAATACAGGAAGCGAAAGGCTATTTACAATTTGTACAGAAACCAGATGGCAGTTATAAGAGTCGAGGGGCATGAAAGGGAAGCAGTGGTTGGGAAAGGAGTGAGACAGGGTTGTAGCCTCTCCCCGGTATTATTCAATCTGTATATTGAGCAAGCAGTAAAGGAAACAAAAGAAAAATTCGAAGTAGGTATTAAAATTCATGGAGAAGAAGTAAACACTTTGCTGTCTCTGACAGAATTACAATGTCATCGGCGAACCTCAAAGGACTTGGAAGAGCAGTTGAACGGAATGGACAGTGTCTTGAAAAGAGGAGATAAGATGAACATCAACAAAAGCAAAACGAGGATAATGGAATGTAGTCGAATTAAGTCTGGTGATGCTGAGGGAATTAGATTAGGAAATGAGACACTTAAAGTAGTAACGGAGTTTTGCTATTTAGGGAGTAAAATAACTGATGATGGTCGAAGTAGAGAGGATATAAAATGTAGACTGGCAATGGCAAGGAAATCGTTTCTGAAGAAGAGGAAGTTGTTAACATCGAGTATAGATTTAAGTGTCAGGAAGTCGTTTCTGAAAGTATTTGTATGGAGTGTAGCCATGTATGGAAGTGAAACATGGACGATAACTAGTTTGGACAAGAAGAGAATAGAAGCTTTCGAAATGTGGCGCTACAGAAGAATGCTGAAGATAAGGTGGGTAGATCACGTAACTAATGAGGAGGTATTGAATAGGATTGGGGAGAAGAGAAGTTTGTGGCACAACTTGACTAGAAGAAGGGATCGGTTGGTAGGACATGTTTTGAGGCATCAAGGGATCACAAATTTAGCATTGGAGGGCAGCGTGGAGGGTAAAAATCGTAGAGGGAGACCAAGAGATGAATACACTAAGCAGATTCAGAAGGATGTAGGTTGCAGTAGGTACTGGGAGATGAAGAAGCTTGCACAGGATAGAGTAGCATGGAGAGCTGCATCAAACCAGTTTCAGGACTAAAGACCACAACAACAACAACAATTATTGTATAACAGAACCCTACAGGGATCCGATATAGCATACTATTCGGAAAGATGTTGATCACATTTACCTGCAAGATTTTGCATAAACCGACAGCTCTCGGAACAGGTGGGCAGAGCGACAAGAGCCCTACGTTACGCCCACTTCCTTCTGAAGTTTTTTATCAACGATCAATCGCAGTTTGGAAACGAGAGAAGATTTCTGACTGGCGACCTAGGATAGAAAGAATACTAACTGCCGAGATGGCGTCATTTTCCACAACAGTTACTAATGAGAATTGCACACCGCACTGGGTTAAAAAAAACTGTGTCATTTTCACTTAATTTTATTTCGGTTTGTTACAGAAAATTACGAACTACTGACAATAAGTGAGGAGGGGTGTTCTGTGAGGAAAACCACAGGTCTGCGGCTCTACGTCTGCGTCTACAGTACGTTCCGCAAACCACCTAACGGTGTATGGCAGAGGGTAGTTCGTGAACAGGTGTCACTCCCCCCTTTCCTGTTCCAGTCGCATATCGTTCGAGGGAGGAACGATTGCTGGTAAGCCTCTACAATTTTATCCTCGTGGCCTCTTCGGGAGATATAGCCTAGGAAGAGGTAATGTCGTGGTCGACTTTTATAGCGATGTACGCTCTTCGAACTTTAACAGTAGACCATAACGTGATGTAGAACGCCTCTCTTGCAGCGTCTGCCATGGGAGTTGCTGAGCATCTCCGAGACGCTTTGGCGCTTTCTAGACGAACCTGTGACGAAACGCGCTGCTCTTCTCTGGATTTTCTCTGTCTCCTCTACCAGTCCTGTCTGATGAACAGTATTCAAGCGTAGGTCGAACAAGTGTTTTGTGAGCTGCTGCCTTTGTTGATGGACTACATTCTTCCAATGTATCTCAGTCTGGCATCTGCCTTGCCCCCTTTCTTCCAGCAGGTGGAGCGGGGGGTATATAGCGACTGGAGAAAAGTGCCACTCATCCCCGTTTGCAAGAAGGGTCGTGCGATAGATGGACACAATTTTTTACTTATAGCCGGCCGGTGTGGCCGAGCGGTTCTAGGCGCTACAGTCTGGGACCGCGCTGCTGCTATGGTCGCAGGTTCGAATCCTGCCTCGGGCATGGATGTGTGTGATGTCCTTAGGTTAGTTATGTTTAAGTAGTTCTAAGTTCTAGGCCACTGATGACCTAAGATGTTAAGCCCCATAGTGCTCAGAGCCATTTTTTTTATTGACTTATATTGTTGATGTCAATCTGTTGCATAATTTGGGGACATGTCTTGTGCTGAGGTATTATGAAATTCTTGGATAGTGAAAATCTTCACTATAAAAATGAAAGTGGATTCCGCAAACAGGGACCTTGCGAAACTCAGCCCGCTCTGTTCCTCCATGAGACACCGGCTCTCAGCTTCACTGGCAACTGCAGGAAGGCGTTTGGCAGCGTCCCGCTGTGCCGTTCAGTGAAAAGATCCGAGCTTGGGCGAATATCGCACTAGATCTGCCACAGGGTAAGAGACTTCCTTGAAGACGGAACTCAACGCGTCGCATTTAACCGAATAAAATCGACAGGTGTAACGGTAATTGCCGGAGTACCGCCGGTAAGTGTCATAGGCTGTTTCTATTTACAAAGTATGTAAGTGATGTAGCAGAAAGCTTCGTCGTTGCCGACGTGTACGTATTACATTTTATTGCCATGTTTTAATCCACAGAATAGGAAGTTTTTACTACGGCAGTCTGGCGAGTAGGTGGGGTGAAAAGGCAGTCTCGTCGGACGATGCGCCAGATGGTCGCACAGCCTGAGAACGGCCGGGCGAGCGAGAGCCGTGTCGTGCTACAGCAGTGGGGACTCACCCACCACGCTTTCATCATTTGCATTCACTGTTTAAGTACCACCATACAGCTCCAACTGTGCGTTACCTGCACTGAGAACTTGTTCATAATACTTTCAGTATCAATCAATTCTTCAGGACATGCTAATTCCAAATTTTAGTTACTGTCAGAGCATATTGATGTAAAGGATGGACCAAAAGGTAGGCGCCAAACTGTTCATATACCTCGCGAGTAGTCTACGATCGGTTTTCGAAGTGGTAACATGCGAACCATTGTGTGAGCTACAGCTGCGCATAAAGATAAAGTTAATTGTTACAGTTACCTCGGAAAATGTATTACCTCAGGTTGATTGTAAGAGCGTGTGAAGAATTTTTGTGACTTTCTCGTTGCTCGGGAACTACTGATTGATGACCGGGTATCTTCTTACAAATATTAACGATAGACTGACTCTACGAATCGTCTTATTAACTTTGCGATTGGTGAAGTGAAACAAAATTAGTTGGCACCCTTCCACGACTCTTATTATGCTTAGCATTTAAGGCTACGCACTTGTCACGTTATTATGCACTGTTTATGGCCCAAGCGTCAGAGCTCCCGACCGACGGAGGAGAAACCTTTTCGGGCAACTTCTATGAGACGCGAGGTAAGAAGCTTGGTTACGAACCAGTTGCGAGAAATGTGCGGTGGACACACTGGCCTTTCATGCGTAAATCACTCTTAGCATCACAGTGCGTGCCCGTGTACGTATTGAGGCAGACTAAATTGCGGACATTCACTCCCCTGTCTGCTGTGATAGAGTTACTCTTGACATCCGTGTGCGCGGATGTGTGTCTAAAGCGGCGGACTACGGTTTGAACAAGTGCTTCTGTAGGCTTCATGTTATAGTGTTATAGGTAGAAGTCATTTAAAACTGTTCGCTGACGATAAAGGTTGTATATAAGGAAATAGCGACGGCAGAAAAATGGTTCAAATGACTCTGAGCACTATGGGACTTAACATCTGAAGTCATCAGTCCCCTACAACTTAGAACTGCGTAAACCTAAGGACATCACACTCATCCATGCCCAAGGCAGGAATCGAACCTGCGACCGTAGCATTCGGGTGGTTCCGGACTGAAGCGCCTAGAACCGCTCGGTCACCACGGCCGGTTACGACAGAAGAAGACAGTATCGATTTTCGATTTGCTCAATCACCTGCAGAGGGTTGATGAATGGTGCAGTGTACATCTACATCTACATGGTTACTCTGCAATTTACTCTTAAGTGCCTGGCAGAGGGTTCATCGAACCATTTTCATACTACTTCTGTACCATTCCACTCTCGAATCGCGCGTGGGAAAAAAGAACACCTAAATTTTTCCGTTCGAGCCCCGATTTCTCTTATTTTATTATGATGATCATTTCTCTCCCTACGTAAGTGGGTGTCAACAAAATATTTTCGCCTTCGGAAGAGAAAGTTGGTGGCTGAAAATTCGTAAATAGATCTTGCGGCAAAGAAAACCGCCTTTGTTTCAGTGACTGCCACCCCAACTCGCGTATCGTATCAGTGACACTCTCACCCCTATTGCGCGATAGCACGAAACGAGCTGCCATTCTTTGCACTTTTTCGATGTCCTCCGTCAATCCTAACTGGTAAGGATCCCATACCGCGCAGCAATATTCCAGCAGAGGACGGACAAGTGTAAAGTAGGCTGCCTCTTTAGTGGGTTTGTCGCATCTTCTAAGTCTTCTGCCAACAAAGCGCAGTCGTTGTTTCGCCTTCCTCACAATATTATCTATGTGGTCATTCCAATTTAAGTTGCTCGTAATTGTAATTCCTAGGTATTTAGTCGAATTGACAGCTCTTAGATTTGTGCGATTTATCGTATACCCTAAATTTATCAGATTTCTTTAGTACCCACGCGGATGACCTCGCACTTTCCCTTGTTTAGTGCCAATTGGCACTTTTCGCACCATACAGAAATTCTCTCTAGATCATTTTGTAATTGGAATTGATCGTCTGATGATTTTACTAGACGGTAAATTACAGCGTTAGCTGCGAACAGTCTAAGGGGGCTGCTCAGATTATCACCCATATTATTTATGTAAATCAGGAACAGCAGAGGGCCTATGACACTACGTTGCCGAATGCCGGCTATCACTTCTTCTTGGCTCTGAGCACTATGGGACTCAACTGCTGAGGTCATTAGTCCCCTAGAACTTAGAACTAGTTAAACCTAACTAACCTAAGAACATCACAAACATCCATGCCCGAGGCAGGATTCGAACCTGTGACCGTAGCGGTCTTGCGGTTCCAGACTGCAGCGCCTTTAACCGCACGGCCACTTCGGCCGGCGGCTATCACTTCTGTTCTACTCAATGATTTACCGTCTATCACTACAAACTGTGACCTCTCTGAGAGGAAATCACGAATCCAGTCACACAACTGAGACGATACTCCATATGCACGCAATTTGATTAATACTCGCTTGTGAGGAAAGGTATCGAAAGCCTTCTGGAGATCTAGGAATATGGAATAGATCTTAGATCCTTTGTCGACAGCGCTCATTACTTCATGGGTATAAAGTTGTGTTGCACAAGAACGATATTTTCTGAATCCGTGTTGGTTCTGTATCAATAAGTCATTTGCTTCAAGGTGATTCATAATATTCGAGTACAGCATGTGCTCCAATATCCTACTGCAAATTGATGTCAGTGATATGGGTCTGTAATTCAATGGGTAGCCCCTAATTCCTTTCTTGAATATTGGCGTGACCTGTGCTACTTTCCAGTCTTTAGGAACAGACCTTTCGTCAAGTGAGCAGTTGTATATGATTGCTAAGAAAGGCACTATTTTGTCTGCATACTCTGAAAGGAACCTAATTGGTATACCATCTGGACCGCAGGACTTGCCTTTCTTAAGCGATTTGAGTTATTTCGCAACACCTAAGATATCTATTTTTAGGTCACTCATGCTAATAGATGTTCTGGTTTCGAATTCTGGGACATTTGGTTCAAATGGCTCTGAGCACTATGGGACTCAACTGCTGTGGTTATCAGTCCCCTAGAACTTAGAACTACTTAAACCTAACTAACCTAAGGACATCACACACATCCATGCCCGAGGCAGGATTCGAACCTGCGACCGTAGCAGTCGCACGGCTCCGGACTGCGCGCCTGGAAAATTTACTTCATCTTCTTTCCTGAAGGAATTACGGAAAACTGCATTTAGTAACTCCGCTTTAGTGGCACCATCATCGGTAACATTTCCATCGCTATCGCGCAGTAACGGTATTTGTTTTTTGCCACTGGTGTACTTTACATATGACCAGAATCTTTTTGGGTTCTCTACCATATTTTGAGACAATGTTTCATTGTGGAAACTATTAAAAGTATTTCGCATTGACGTCCACACTAAATTTCGAGCTTCCGTGAAATTTAGCCAGTCTTGGGGATTTTGCTCTGACAGTTGACCCTGAACGTAAATAAATGTAACATACTGCGCATACATAGGAAAAGAAATCGACTACTGTAGAACTGCAGTACTGATGACAAATTAATGGAAACAGTATCTACCGTAAAATATCTAGGAGTAACTATCCAGGGCGACCCTGTGTAGAATGATCAAATAAAGCAGTTAGTAGCAGAAGCGAATGCCAGAGAGAGTCATAGGGAGAATCTTAAGGAAATGTATCCCAACCACGAAACATGTTGCTTACAAAGAGCTTGTGCGTTCGGCTCTTCAACATTGTTCACCAATCTGGTACGCTTACCAAATAAAACGGACGGAGAAGATCCAACGGAGAGAGGCGCTTTTCGTCACGGAATCGCCTGGTCGACGCGAGAGCGTTGCAGAGATGATGAACAAACCCGAGCGGCAGGCGCTGTGGAACACGGAGAGGTTTCCTATTGAAATTCCGAGAGAGCACTTTCCCGAATAATCGGACGACATGTTACTTCCTCCCTCATACGTCTGGCGAAATGACCACGGCGAGAAAATTCGGAAAGTTAGAGCTGATACTGCCGACAATCATTTTTCTGAAGCGCCGTTCGCGACCGGAAAGGGGGAGATTGTTGTCAGTCAGCGGTACCAGAGGTACGCTCCGCTTGAGGAGTGTGACACAGACGCAGGTTAATTTCGTGTGGTCGTTCCACTTCAACTCGCTTTATATGGCTACTCCAAGATATTTTACGGAAGTGACTGTTTACAGTGACGGTTCTGTAATTTAGTAATCATACACTAAAGGGTCTCCCAGGGTATATACTGGCAGTACGTTGCGTTTGTTCGTGTTGAGGGTCCGTCGCGACTCCCTGCACGAAGCGTCGGTCCTCCGCACGCCTTCCTGCGCTTCGCTGCAGTTTTCTACCGTCGCGACTCGTCTGCATAAAGCACCACCGACCGCATAATGCCTCGTTCAACTTCCGACGTCGTATGTTAGGTTCTTGATATCTACTGTGGAAAAATAACGGTCCTATAACGCTGCCCTGGGGTACTCCCGAAGTTACTTGTACGTCTGAAGACTTCTCTCCTTGCAGAATGACACGTTGTGTTTCGCTTGCTAGACACTCTTCAGTCCAGTCATACACTGGTCTGATATTCCGTACGCTTGTCACTTTGTTCATTAGGCGGCCGTGAAAAACTGTATCGAAAACCTTTCGCAAGACAAGGAAGAATTTTGAATGAAAATCAGGTGCCTTTGTCCCATAGTGGTCAACGGTCTTGAAAGAAGAAGAAGACATACCAATCGCGCCGATTTGTGAAACAATTTTGTGATGTCCACTATTTAAGCACGACGGATGGCACAGTTTATGAGAGTAGAATTCGTTTCACATAGTCGTAAAGAAAACCACGTAACTGTTTTAACGTACGTTCGGAATATGGAGCATACTTGAGCAGAATTTCAAGACGAAAGATGCTACAGCAATGGTGACATGTAGCCAGCGCAGGTCACGTGGTCCGATTGTCGAAGCAAGAATAAAGCAGTAAAAAAGTATACATTCGGCGCTTTTAACACCGTGCGTAAGAAACGGTCGGACAGATTTCCATCGTTTGTTTTCAATGTGTAGTAGAACTATATTATAACAGAATGTAGACACATTCAAGTCGATGGACAACTTGGTTTCGTCATGAAAGCATTAATCGTTTAGAGTGCTAAATGTGTTATCTTGGTGAGAGGAACAGAAAGCCAAGCTCACTAGAGTATACGTCACACTGCAGAATTGCTCGTGGTAAATACTTCGTGGTAGTCGATATTATGACGTCATCGTAGGTCTATCACAGATAGAGTACTTTCGTGATCAGTAGCTACTGATATACTGTCGCAAAACAAAGCTGCAGAAATACTCAATAAGGTCGTGAAAAGATTACGAAGCGGTACAAAGATTGTCACTTCACTTACAATCAACAGGAATGTGAAACTGCGCACTTGGCAACTATCGTATGAATGCCACATCTATGATCAACAGTTGGAATGGGCCAACTCGCGCAAATATCCGGGAGCAGCTGTTTGTATGTACGTGGAATGTGACGACCACAGAGGGCCAGTAGCAGGCGAGACGCGAGCCACACTTGGGATCGTAGGCAGGACACTGGCGAGGCGCGGTCAGCCCAGGGAGAGCGACCGTTCTCAAGTCGCTCGCGCGTCCTGTCTTGGAATGTGGTCCAGGCGTGTGGGAGCCGCACCAAAGAGGACAAGCAAGGGTCTCTGGAAGGTCGCTAGGACGGTTTCTGTCACTCGTGGGAGATCGCGTCAGAAACGTCGAGAAACCCGAACTTGCAGACTCTTGAAGACATACGCAAACTGTCCCACGAGAGCCCGCTTACAACGTTTCGCAGACGACCGTCAAGTGATGATTACAGACACGTTATTCGTCTGTGACGTGTCACTACCGACCTCATCCGTCTTATGCGACTGGAACGGGAAAAAATTCTGACAGGTGTCATTGTACCTTGTACCCTCTGCCATGCACTTCGCAATGGTTTTGTAGGGTTCCATCGTCGATACGGTGAATACTCTGTTTCTACGTACGACCGGAATGTGCAAGACACCACAGTACCATTTTGGCAAAGATGTCCCAGAAATGTAAATATGTCGTCTACAGGGCTCGCGTGATGCTTTTGCTGAGTCGCAACATAAAATGATTAATTATTATGTAGTTGGCAGCTGTATCCAGCTGAGTTAAAACCGATCGGAAAGCTGTCCGCCGTTTGCGTTTTCAAGGTGTATTAGGCGTATACTAGAGCAAAAAAGAGGCGCATTAAAATGGAAAATAATTGTTTCTTCAGATTAATCTTTTAAAGTACTCAATGCATTACTTTAGTAAGAAGATTGTCATGCCAGACACATTCGATTGCAGGGGCAGCATAGGCGGCAGTGCTGGACCGTTCGTAATGAATGAGTCGCGCCAGTGTCGATGTTACGACGTCACCACAGTGTGTCAGCAACAAACGCCCCCCGAGACCTGAGAATATGTAACGCAACTGAAGCGAAGGGAACAGTTAATGCTGGTAAGGATGCCATATTTCTAACATTATTCGCCATTTTCTACTTGACTTAACTAATTACAACAGTACACACCACTGTTTTAGACAGAATCACCTACAGTACTGTTATCAACGCAATATCGAGGGATGCAGATATTGTTTTACGTAATAAAAGGGCTTTGCATTTTCTGTCATCAGCGAGGCCTCAGAGAACAGATTTAGCAACAGTAGTTCCAACCTGGACAGCGCCTATTGTCTTAGCGTCTGAGCAACTGGCCCAATTTATTGTCTCATTGTGGGGAAACAGCGTCGCAGACATCGACACCTTCTCTAGCAGCACGGCGGCAGTGATACGGTCCCGAAAAGAAAAGACGACGGACGTTTTCAAAGAAATCTAGAATTGTTATTCACGTTTAACTCGCCAAGAATACGGACGGCGTCTGACGCAAGTATGCCGTCGCGAGCGGCTCCGTTCCCAGCTGTTCACGCGGAGACTGATACACGTCGCATCATTTTAATTGTTCTTTTATCTCATACTCACGAATTACAGAGCTGTGATGCGGAGAGAAATGTGATTACGACGATGAGAGATGAAGGATTCTAGTTAGCTGTAGATTATTCACAAGCACGTAACATTTCTTATTGTGTTTTCTGTCAGTTAAGGGAGACAGCACTATGTACTTTCAGTTGATTCCTCTAACCAATGGAAGTAAAAAGTAGAACATCTAAACGAGTTTGTTAAATTACATCTTCGCCTCATTATATAGGGGGACCCGATTTGATAGCGTGTCTGGTTTGCAAACGGATATTCAGCCGTGGGCAAAAGTCTGCTACCGTTACTAACTAGAGACGCGTCCTTACTTCCCAAATAACGCAGTGCACACAGCGAGAGCTGAATAACATGCACAAAAATAAATAAGACGAAGTTACAATATCGATTTCGTCGGTTTTTTTCTGGTTTCAATATATGTCAGTGGCACAAGACTATCAGAGCGTGACGTTATGGTGTACGCTGAGGAACGGTTAAGCATAATATGTCGGAACAAATGGGTGCTATCGGTTCCTTACAACCTGACAACGACGTAGCTTCATTTGTTACCAATACTGACTAAGCTGAAAGCTGCTAAATATTCAATCCAGAACCGTAAGTGGATAATCTCCAAAATAGCAGCTGCAAGTTTCGATATTTACATCGAAACATCGAAACAAAAGTAGTATGCGGCATTCACAGAAATGTTCTGTGTACGAGAGAAAATTTACTACGTAAAGCCAGTGTATTAAAGAGAAATTAAAGACGCCAATAGTACATAGTAGTTTAAGCTTAGCAACTCTGCCCTAATTGGGATGTGGTTTCAAAGATCAGGTACACGTGACAGCAAAAAAAGTGGGTCACTGCTGAATACAACCAACATAACGTAGCTGTGTTGCAGGTCCTCTAAACACCAAAACCCCGTGGGGTACAGTCGTTTGACCACACACAATGGGTACCGCAAGAGACTACTAGAGTCCAAAGGTCTTTATGGCAGTCAGTCTACGCGTCAACTAATATCGTCATACAAAAGATATTAGAAAACATGTTCTTAGCGATGAGACACCCCATAACACTCATAAACTAACCTTAATTACAACAAATGACATTCCAAAAGTTCTGAGAAAACGGATTATTTTACATATATCGTACAGTAATCCTTAGTCAAAATTAAATACTTGAGACAATATATGGAGTTACAAAGCTGTACAGCAATTGGAAAAAAGTTTTTCGCTCTCCAAAAGGTTTTCCATTCACGTGCCGAACGTCGCTCAACGGCGAGTTGCTCTGGAAACTGGGTATTGGACGAACTAGTAAAAAAATGCGATTAACGGCAACAAGCACTCTACGGAAATCTCAACATTAACAGCGAATCACCAGTAATATCATTGTTCTCGTAACACACCAACAGCTACGTGAACACATATTTGAACTTTAAATGACATGACCAACGCCGTAGTTCTGGACCTGGATTCAAACCCAGCACCTATAGCCATTGCTAACTAAGCTAAGCTTTGTTTGTGCCTTATTGAGACCCGATTACTAGGCATAAAGAGACGTGAAGTATAGACGTTTGCACCAGTATCAGTTATCAAATCAGATCCTGAAAATAAACGACGAAAATTTTTGTACTGAACTGCGAATCCTGTCATAACAGTTACCTTCCTGGGAACTACCTCCCACGACGTTTAATATGGTGTCATTCACAAGGAACAAGGTATGCTTATGTTTAAAATTGAAATGCCATAACGTAAAGCTTGTGACAGGGATGTGAACCCAGCACCTAATCGGTTTGTTAACGAAGTACGTAAAATCAGAAGTTAAATATCAAATGTGTTCACGAATACCGAGATGTTGGAACCTTAAATGAAGATAGAATTGTTTTTGCCCAACTGGGATTCGAACCCAGCATCTAGCACCGTCTTTTTCTATCCAGGAACAGACGATAAATAGCTATTGTTGGTTCAACAGTAGCGAGATGTGCGCATGTTTAGCTAGACATCAGGCGACGAAAAGTTCTGTGCTGAATGGAATTCAAACCCCGCACATGTGGTCATGAACGCACTTTAACTATCAAATTCTTTTCGAATAATAGCTAGGAGTGGCATGTTCGTGCTTTCAATGATGTGATGGAAAATACTCTGCTGGCTAGAAGTTGAATCAACAACATATCACCGGCCGAGGTGGCCGAGCGGTTCTAGGGGCTACTGTCTGGAACCACGCGACCGCTACGGTAGCAGGTTCGAATCCTGCCTCGGGCATGGATGTTTGTAATGTCCTTAGGTTAGTTAGGTTTAAGTAGTTCTAAGTTCTAGGGGACTGATGACCTCAGAAGTTAAGTCCTATAGTGCTCAGAGCCAGCCACAACATATCGTCGTTGGTGATCACAACGAACACAACGTCAAACCCAAATCCGTTTTCGCCAGTAGGATGGAGAGGAATGTTTGAACTTGAAAAGATGTAAGGAAACGTTTGATCTTGTGATGTTGTGATAAAAAGCTCATCAGGTGGCTGTGAGTTGAAACGAACACGTTACAGCTGACAACGCACAAAGAGGTTGAAAATGCAGCTATTTTTCACTAGTAGTTCGGAGTGCATATGCCTGGGCTTGAAATTAAATAATGAATATTTTGAGCTGATTAGGATTCGAAACCAGATAGGTGCCTTTTGAGGAGGCCTAGAAGAGTTTGCAATCTTGGGGAACACAGTGAAATCGAATTCGAATCCCAGTCCAGCACCACAATTTTCAACGTCTCAGTTTCAAATAAAGTAAGAGCCTTGTGAACTTGCATGACCATTGGTTCATTAAATGAAATACGTTTTTTAGTTTACGACGGCTTGCTGGTGACAGAGTCTCTGCCTTCCAGGGTTTCTCCATCTGTCACAGCTCAAACGAATGCCGCTCTGCCCCAGTCGGCAGCGAAGGGATGTTATCTTTACTGCGGGTATTGAACTACGGAGCTTACTGGCGTTCTGCACTTGGCGTTACTAGGGGTGAAGGAGAGTTACTTGTGTGCGTTAAAAATCTTCGCCTGACGTGAGATGTGAACCTACACGTTTTACACATCAATACAAGATTAATCCAACAGGCCACAGAACCCCCTACCAAGCACATAATTATGAATTGCACAGTATTCATTTAGATGTAGATGCAGATGTCAAGTGACGGGTAACAGGAAGGAGAGCGGGATCTGGGAATGGATAGAAGGGCAGAAGTGCAAAATATAAGCGTGAAATGCTTGCAGAGTATTGCTTACTTAGATGTGTGCCACAGTTCGTTTTATCTTAGGACCGAGAGATAAGGAGGGACTGTTTTCAGAACGAAGAATGGGTTATAGGGAAGGAGAAATCAAAGAATACGGTTTCATAGGTGTTGAGAGGAATGATGGAGAGTAAAGACAGCAGCAATTAAAAGAGAAAATGTAGAGTCAATGGAAACCGCTAGATTTGTTTACAAAGTTTTGGGGGAAAGAAATAAAAGGGCACTTGCGGCAGTAGTGTCAGAGAGAGAGAGAGAGAGAGAGAGAGAGAGAGAGAGAGTGAGAGAGAGAGAGAATAGAGGAGATATCAACAACGAGTAAACATGATATTAAATCGTTTGCGTATTGTGTGGAGGATGGAGGGTGTATTCATGGATGGAAGGGAAGAGAGAGATGTATTTGAAATAATAAAAACTACTTTGACAGAGTCCATCTACGCTGATTAGTTTGTAAGTATCTAAACAGGGTGTAAATGAAATCAAAAATAGAATATTTAACAAACTGTATATTCAAAGAAACCCACTTGAATTAAAAAGGCAGCTCAAAGGAAAACTAACCCATATTGTATCTTTTCTGTTGCCACGCGATCTTCCACTAGCTCCCAATGAGGAAAAATGACGAAAAAGAAGACATAACAAAACAGTTTAAGGACTCTAATATTTTATCCAGAATCCTTCATTATTTTGTACTTCTATCATGCGTCTTGGCATAGAATGTATAAGGCGTCGGGTGTAACAGCCTGAAGAAGCAACTTTCTCCCAGGCTTCCAGGACGCAGTCTCAAAGAGCGTTCGCAGTAGTTGGTTGGTTTCGTGGCCAGTTCTCTGTTAATGTTCGGGCGACCTCAGCCCACATGTTTTCCGTGGGGTTCATATCAGCCGACCGTGGCGGCCAGTCCATGACGTTGACGCCAATCCTGGAGAGCCGCTGCTGAACAAAGGCAGACTTGTGAATGGGACAATGGTCCTCTTGCAATGTGACGTCCCCTTCTGCGTACAGCATTCGCACTGACGGAATCATCACATTTTCCAATATGTGGACATACTGCACGCTGTCCAGAGTTCCTTCTGTCGTGTGAAGAATTCCCGCCCCTCTCGCAGAAATCCAACCCCAGCAGGTAACAGATAGCCGGCCACTTCTTCTCGTCGTGGTTACATATTCGCGTCGATGGCGAGTCCCTTGCGGCCTGTAAACGATTCGTGGACCGTCGTTACGGCTGGAAAACACCTTCTCATCAGTGAAAATGACGTTGTGCCACGATGCCCTCATATGGAGCTCCGCCAACGCTAGCCGGTATAAAACTTTGTCTTCACTGAGCTCTTGTTTCACGGCAGATCGTCGTGCATGCAGTCCAGCGTCTCTCAGCCTTCGGCGAATCGTCTCACTGGAACCGGGGAAGTTGGTCTCCCGCCACAACTGCTTCGCGTTCAGAAAGGGATTTTCTCTGCTCCTAGACACTAGGTCCCTGTCTTTCTGCTGTGAGGTCACTCACCCTCTTCCTGCCCGAGCCAGGAGCCCTGTTGGTGGTGCCTCTTTCAAGGCAGATCCTCCACCATCTCGTTGCAGTGGTATGTGGTACGTCATACCGTCTGCCAGCTTCTCTGATGGAACATCCTCCTTCTTCAGTGAGAGCGACATCTCGACTAGACCTCTCCCAGTGAGCCATTATGGCAGACAGCCTGATGTGTATTTCTGCTTGCCGCTCTTATACTGATTCCAGGAGAGGAGGTAAACATATTTACGTCAAACGGAGCGGCAGAGTCAGAGGCATGCGGCGCAGCCGTGCTGGCTCGTTCCGGGCTGTTGGCCCACCAACGCCACCGCCAGCTCGCTCACTTCCGTCTCGCCTCGGCCAGCCTGGCTGGCCCGTAGCTCGCGAGCCGCGGCTAGTACAGACCCGGGCCTCAAGGCCACGATCACCCCTTGAAGGATCAAAAGTTACACCTAACCTACCCAAGTCTGTAGTGTAAACTAACGCAGCTGCAGCTGGTATGCTATAGCATGTGCAGGCACACCTACAGTTGACGATTCATACAAATATTTGACGAACAATACGTTCAAAAATACATTTATTTTAAACATAGGTACCACGAAATATTTCACCTGGCTAGCAGTAGCATGATGCAGGAAACTATTCTTTCTTGTGATCGTTCTGCATTAGATATAGCCTTAAGAAAACGTGTATTCAACCACGACAACTAAGCGGAATGTAAACGTAACAGGTTAGGCGGCAGCTTCTCCAAATAATAGTATATACCTAGTATATAATACACGTTTTGTGCACTTATAACATGCACTCAGTTTCTCTGAATCAATACGTGCTCAGGTTAGTTAGGTTTAAGTAGTTCTAAGTTCTAGGGGATGATGACCTCCGACGTTAAGTCCCATAGTCCTCAGAGCCATTAGCACCATTTTTTTTTTTTTTGAGAGAGGCCTTAAGGTTTGCAACTAAACATGCTACTCCTTGCTACTACTGAATACGAATTTGATTATTAACGTGTCTTCATAACCATGTGTGCGGCGTTCGACTCTCAGTCAGCATGGACGTTTTCGTCGCTTTATTTCTAGTTAAACGTGCGCACATCTCGCTGATGGTGGACCAACAGTGCACATTTCTCGTCTGTTCCTGGTTAGACAACGACGGCGGTAGGCGCCGGGTTCGAATCCCGGTCACGCCCGGGTTCCCGGGTTCGATTCCCGGCGGGGTCAGGGATTTTCTCTGCCTCGTGATGACTGGGTGTTGTGTGAAGTCCGTAGGTTAGTTAGGTTTAAGTAGTTCTAAGTTCTAGGGGACTGATGACCACAGATGTTAAGTCCCATAGTGCTCAGAGCCATTTGAACCATTTTTTTGACGTCTCTTTCTGCCTAATGCTCGAGTCTCGATATGGCACAAAGCTTTGCTTGGTTAACAATGGCTTTATGTTCTGGGTTTGCATTCCGGATCCAGAACGAAGACGTTGGTCATGTCATTCAAAGTACAGCTTTGTGTGCAAGTAACTGTTGACGAGTAATGTGAACAATGATATTACTTGTGATTCGCTGTTAATGTTGGGATATCCGTAGAGTGGTTGCCGCCGTTAATCACGTTTTCTTTTAATTGCTTAGTATTACATAAAGTTGATGCGAAACCACTCCCCATTAAACGTTGAACGACGTTCAGCATGTGTTGGCTAAACATTTTGGACAGCAAAGAACTTGTTTCCAAGTGCCATACAACTTTATAAATCCATATACTGTCTCAAATATTTAATTGTGCCTAAGGATTACTGAACGATTTATGTGGCAAAATTAGTTGTCCCATAACGTTTGAAATGTCACTTATTGTAATTAAGTTTAGTTTACAAACGTTAAGGACTGTCTGATCTCTTCTGTACTATCATGGTGTTGCTTTACATCTGGACGGACTGTCATAAAGACCGGTGTTCTCCAGTAGTCTCTCGAGGTATCCATTGTGTATCTTACAATGACTGTACTGTGTAGGGTTGCGACGATGTGCAACACAGATATGCTATGTTGGTTGCATACATTCAGGTGCAACCTACACGTTGGAATTCAGGGGAGACCCACTTTTTCTGCTGCCGAGTGTACATGTACTCTCAGATGCAGTGATAAGAGTATAGTGCTTCGACTTATGAGGACCAAAGTTAAGTTGTCCAGCCAATAACATAAAATAAAGCTCCGCAAGCTCACGTCTCGACAACAGTATTTCAATTATTTAGACGAGTCAGGAGACACGGATGAAGACTTTGACTTATTACCGACACATGAAGAATTACTGACGAAGGCTAATGAATCTGATGGATTAGGTGACCGACAAAGAAAGGAACTATACGACCTGTTGACACAGTTTATCAATGTCTTTTCTAAGAAACCGGGAATCATAGCCAACTATGTATTCGACATGACAGTTAAGCCCCACAGCACCTCCTGTAAAACCACTTATGCAGTTCCGCAATCCCGCAAGGAAGCAGTACGACAGGAAAGCCCCAAAATGTTAAACTGGAGAATAGTTGAGCCGTCTGACTCTCTATATTCGAACACATTATTGTCTATATTTAAACAGGACGGAAGTGTTAGGATTGTTCTAGACGCTAGGAACATCATCAAAATTATTGTTACTGTGTGTACCCGACCGGAAGCATTGGAGGAGCAACTAAAAAGGTTTTATGGTATCAAATTTCTAACCTCCATCGACCTTCGAAGTAGCTATTGGTAGGTGAAGTTATCGCCATCTTCAAGGAAGTACACAGCCTTTATCTTTGCGGGTCGGTCATATCAATTTTGTGTTGTACCCTTTGGCTTCAATATTAGTTCAGCTGTCTTTATTTCGGGATTTGGCCATGTCTTAGGTCATGATTTACTGGATAAAATAACTGTCTATGTCGATAATCTCTTCGTACCCTCGACTTCATGGGAGGAACATCTTGACTTAATTTGAAAAATCTTCGTGATGTTTGCTAACTTTGGCGTTACTGCCAATTTACAGAAATCAAAGTTTGTAAAAAAAGAAGTAAAATTCCATGGTCATATCATCTCTTCTGAGCGAATTTCTCCCAATCCTAACAAACTGTTTGCTATAAGGAACTTCCCTGTGCCCTCTACCAAAAGACAATTAAAGGGTTTTCTAGGGTTAACGTCTTTCTTTCGTCGCTTTATACCAAATCAATCCATGAACAATCCAGTGTTGCACAATCTATTAAAGAAAAACGCTCATTGGTTATGGACCTCTGAATGTCAGCAAGCCATTGACAAACTCAAACAAGCTCTTCTGAGTAGCAATATCCTCAGTCATCCAGATACGAACTCAGAATTCTGACGCCTCATTTCACGGCTTGGGCGCTTGTTTGTCCCAGCTAAAGAAAACTGGAGATAAAGAGGAGATTAGGATAGTTAGTTTCGCCAGTCGTGTGCTCACGGAGTGCGAGAGATCGTACTCTGTTACGGAGTTAGAAGGATTGGCAGTTGTATGGGCGTTCCGCCGTTTCAGTTATTACATTTATGGCCATCCGATCAAAGTATATTACGACCATCAAGCTCTTAGTTTTCTCCTCTCGTGTGAGCTCTATCATCCGAGACTTACACGCTGGTGCCTATTTCTGCAAGGGTACAATTTCGAAATTGTTTACGTGAAAGGCAAGAACAACATCGTTTCATATGCATTGTCACGCATGCCGGAAGGTATGCCGGAGCCTACAGAACTTGTAGAACAGGTTTCCAATCACAAGATACTCCTTGATCCCTTGAATCGTAGTTATTTTCTATGTCTTTGCCAACAGATGGGTACTGTGCAAGAAAGCGACCGAAAATGGAAGAGAGTCAAACAGCTTCTACAAGACAACCCTAACAATTGTTTGTCGAAATTTTATAAATCACACAATGGTGTTTTATTTCATCACACATCTATGTTGACGGAGCAATGGTGTGTTTGTATTCCTGAGGAGTGCGTTGAATATCTCATATGGTACACACACCTATCCTGGGGACATTATGGCCCTGAGAAGTGTAAAAGAAAGATTTCTGCCTATTGCTACGTTCCCAATCTGCATAAGCGAATTCATGAACTGCTAAGCACTTGTTTAACCTGTCAGAAGGCAAAGCCCTTCAATCTTTTGAATGCCATACCTTTGAATCCTATCTACACTGAGCGTCCTAACCAAATAGTCAGTCTCGACTATGCAGGTCCACTTCCGAGAGGAAGAGGAGGTGCTAAGTACCTTGTTGTTTTGCTAGACCTCTTCACTAAGCCTGTGAGTTTATACGTGATGAAGTCTTCCAGTGCAAAATCTTTAATAAGACGAATAGAAAAGGATTATTTTCCTCGTTTTGGTAAGCTGGAAACCATGTTGTCTGATAATGCTCCAAACTTCGTTGGAAAAAAGTGGAGGCTGTTTCTTGCCAGTAATGGTATTTCCATTTCAAGATTTAGATCCCAAAGTAACCTGTCAGAATGAATCTTCAAAGAATATAATCCATTTATTGGCACCTATGTACCGAATCAGCAAATACGGTGGGTCGATTTCGTTACTCCATTTGAAGAGAGTGTAAATAACCTTCCACACACTTCGACCGTTTTGACACCTTCAGAACTAATCGCCAGGCAAAAGGAAAGCAATGAATGGACTGATCCTATCCCGAAGATACAAGGTCCAGAAGTAAATCTAGATAATAAGTTAAGACAAGCCCTGATCTCTATCACAACTCATGCTAATTTAAGAAAAAAGGCATTTGACAAGCATGTCAAAAAAGTTCTGTCGTATCGCTTGAACGAGCGTGTTCTTCTGAAGCACACTTCAAACCATCTCTCAACTTACGTAAAAATCGTAATTGGCAACACCTATACGAAGGACCGTTTATTATAGTCAGGCAGCCACATATTGGTTGTTATTTGTTGGCGGATCCAGTTAGTGGACGAGTAAAAGGACTTTACCACCATGTAGACCTAAAGAATTACCATGAAAAACATTTAAAAAATCATTTGTTATGTTAAGCAGCAACTTGAAGCAAGAGTGTGATCTGCTTAGAAAGTATGTGAGTCAACAGCATGCACATGTATTCTGCAGGTGACGTAATCATTTGAGTGAGGTGGACGTAAAGTAATGATGGAGCTTGAAGGATATGAAGTGATTGAACAAGGTACTGTACGTATTTGGAAAATAAGATTTCCCTTAATACTTTCTTAAGCCATAGATGGTAGCAGTCTTTGAACTGAGTAAGGGATGTGCCGAAGTACCACCTCCTGCTTTAGTTTTAAGTCATGGCAAATCTCCCTTCTACTAAGTAGTAAAGGTTTTCTTTAATTTCCTCATTTTATTTAATACTATGAGACATCCAGAAATGTGCATTTATGATGATAATTAGGTCCTGTATTGGAGAAACTTAGAGAGACTATTCCTATGCCACGAGTATCATATAGAAACCTTCGATACTAAGATACCTAGTTGAGGGCCGAGATAATCTGCTAATATTCTACTGCTATGTCAGCATGGCGTGATTTTGAGATACATTTGATGATGCTTTGGAAGTGGATTTGTGCGACATTTTAATACTGAAGTCAAGATATGCGGCGTGGATGACATTAAAAGCGACGTAGCCAAAGAATGAATTTGCTAAACTGATTATTTCACCTATTATGTATCTTCGTATCTTTTATTTCTTTGCATTATCCTATTGTAGTTTTCTTCTTTAGCATTCTTACCTTTCTACCTTACCCGGTAGGGGAAGAAATTTGGAAATTGGTTCAAAACACTTGACGTGTGTATATTGTGTATACTGACGATCGTGGTTCATTGGTTAATGCGTATCTGCAGTTAATTATCGAAATATGATGTAAATCTGATTTTCTGTGAGCAAAAGCAGCCTAGGAAATATGAATAATTTTCCCCATTTCTATTAGATGAAGTTTTGAACGTGAACTGTTCGGCACACAAAAGAGGGTATATTTTACTGATTATTGATGTAACGGACTAAATTAACAAAGAAACTAAAAAAAAGGCTGATAGAGAACAATAAGAAGAAAAGAATCAGATTTAAAATACATGTAAAATCTAAAGTGCTTCAGAAGCACCATTCATAATAGCAAACACGACTTTCGTTAGGTCTTGGGCAGTAGTTAAAAAAGCTATGTATATTTTGTAAATGATCCTTTTATGATAAGTAATTTTAACATTATCTGTGCTACTCTGTGGTATAAAGACACCTATATGGATACGTATGGACTGCTGCGTATGATTCACTTAATGACAAAATGATGGACACATATATAAATATGTGCGTGTAAAATCGTAATCTGACACATGTATGGACACGAAAAAGTAGTTATCTCTTGTATGAATCAAAACTGTGATAAACTTATGGACACGTCGGATATTCCACGGGTGAAGTAGCATTATAAGTATTCTCACGTTGCAACGATGATACAGTGGTTATCAGACAAAGGATAGACAAGCTATTGTACTTACTGCAATGGGTAAACGTAGTCATTTTCATCGACGACGGTTCTTCGTCGCTGGTGCAGTCAATTTACCGTCCAAGTTGACCATGTCGCCTTGACGAGCTGCTCCAGTACTCATGATTCAACAAAGTGCACAAGTTATAAAACGATTGGTAGCCACTGAACTATCTGCCTCGTGCAGGACGCGGACTGCCAACGCTGTTAAACCTCCAGTTCGTTACCACGTGACTGCGAAGCACTGTGGCAACATTCAGTGACTGCTCGCCGGCCCGCGCTCAACAATAAGCATTCCTCTCCATAACGGTCGCGAGCATGCTCCAGATTTGATATGAAAATGGAAATAAAAATAATAAAACGGTTAATAAACTACGCACGATTTTACTACATTTACATGAAAAGGACACACATGATGACTTTTCCCTAATTATGAAAATTGATACGGCAATATTGCTAAATACATTGCTTAAGAAAGACCTGTACAAAACGAAATGTGTTTTGCTCAGGCTTGCTAATGAAAGAAAATAAAACCTAGACATAAACCATGAATAATATATAATATACGTGTGCATAGTCTGTATAGTAATTTTTATTGTCTTAAATTCTTACTCCATATTCCCTTACATTAAGATACTAGTTAATGAGCAAGACCTAATACAGATTTTTGTTTCTGTATTTTCATGTGCTGAAACATGAATTGGAATGAGATTAAGACAGCCAACAAACTGACACATTCGTTATTGAACCAGTCATCAACTTTCCTGACTCCCGACACGACCCAATGGATCGTCGAGTCAAGAAATATTACTTCCCCCTTAAAAAAGTGAAATTCCCAGTGTTTTCCACTAGAATGTGAAAAGTTGATCCCCAGTTATACTGCAGTGAAAATAAAAGGTGATGAAAGAACTCCCCTGTGAAAATCACCCGAGTTCATAAGAAATGCTCCCAACAACCAAGTGAAGAGTGACATCGCTACGAGAAAGACTGATAAAAGTTTCATTTTCTGTTCAAAATTTTCCTCTTGGTTAAGATTAGTGTACTGGATCTTTTCAGAGAGAAAGATTTTGGGTAGCCTGCGATTCATTTGAAACTTGGTGCTTCTTAAATCTTATTTGGCGAAAGTTTTATTTATTTCTTTTATCTATAGTATTTTGTCTAGCTATTGCTAAAATCTTCTTCAATTAAGCCATAGTCAAAGGTCAGATTTTTGTCTGATTTAATTCCCATTCTAGCATCGTTACTTCTATTTCAAATTATATTACACAAAAAGGTTTTCCGTCTTTTCCCAAAGAGGTTTTGTTTAAAGAGTTCCATTACTGTAGAGTGTAAAAAGTTTTAATTGCTCATTCTATTTTCAGGCATGTTTTATTATACTTGCTTTTCTGTGTGTTTTAGATCACTGAAGAGTGTGATCCCCTCTGTTTAATAACTGATATCTGTTTGAGAAGGGAACATGTTCGGAACGCCAGACTCAGCAGTTCCTGTGTAAAAACTGCTGAAAAATGTGGCAACAACAAAGGAATTCTACCTAATTAAATGTTTAAACTTTACAGGTTTTAGAGAAACAGGATTGCTCATTTCTCGTGGCTTTCATTGTTGTTAGTCAAATTTCTAAAATGGCCACCTTTCTATGAGTTACTTGGTAAAATGAAATTATGAACAGGTGTTGTAATATTATTGGGCTTCCCGTCGTATGAAAGCTGTGAGTACCCATGGAAAGTCATTCACCTAGCTGTGTATTAAATGCTCAACTTATGAGATGAGACCTATCCTTTGAAAGACATTTGTTTTAAATAATTTACGTAATTGTAAAGATGTACATCTAGCGCGAACGCTAATACATCGATTGCGCAGTCAAAGATACATTTTAACACAAGCTGAACTGAGCGTTCTGCTTCGATCTAAATAAATAAAAAAACTTTTTAGATCTTCAGATTTTATCGTACTTCTGCTTGTAATGTGAAAGCGTAAAGAAGGTGGTCTTTAAGCCATAAAAGTGAGCGGTCTTGCCAACATGCAGACAATAGTTATTAATTAATAAAATTTAAGTAATTTATCTTCGATACTGTAAATCGGCAAGTTATTGTTATGAAGGTGTTGAACGGTGCAAGAATTGTTCCGAGGGTAAGAGAAAAGTAATTGCGACAAAAACGTGAACCAAGGAGCTAGCAGAGGACAAGCTGCAATCTGATCGCACCATACAGTCAGAATATTACTTATGTGAGTTATACTGTTTATAAATAAGCCCTAATTGCTTGTGAGAATTATTTGAATATATTTTGTGTTTAACAGACTTCTTATTCTATTCTTTTCCTTTATTTTTTTTACCTCCATATAATATTATTTTTATAGATGTCAAAACAGCCTATACTACAGCAGAGAATACTGCGGCATCCTGGTCGTAGACAGAAGGCCGCTCCTTGTCGTCTATACAACTCATAGCTGCTCCATTTATTAATGATTTCATTTGCAAATGCAATTTTTTATTGTTAATTGTTAAAGGTCCCTTAGGTAATTATAAAATTCTTACTGATTATGTAAAGGAATCCAGGTTGTTCTTTTCCAAATAATAGAAGCCTTTGCATAATCAAAAACTAACCATCTCCTGACAACGATCAGGAGCCGACCAGAAGATGGACGTCTTTGCCGGCTTTCGTGTTTCCTGTGGAAAAGTTGTGCCAAACTGGGAACACAACAATCTAGTATGAAACACAATATATATATAAACTATCAGATTAAAATTGAAAACATTGAAATACATTTAATTAATTTTTTTTCTTTTATGATACTAGAGTGTATGTGTTTGTTTCTGCGTACATGCACTTCATACCCTCCGCTATGGAATGATGCATATTTTCTTGAGGTAATTTTATGATAGCTAAGATAGAATATCAAAAGACCTGTACTTGCTTCTACAAATACGCTTCTTAGTGATTTTGTGAAGAAAATTGTTGATGATTGTGCTAATGTTAAAGAGAGGAGGGACTTACAGATCTTAAGTTAAAAAATATTGGTAATGTCGCTGTAATTACATTATTACTGATAAAAATGGAGGCCCCTTGTATTAAATTAAAAATGTTTAGGTCGTGGGATTGAGAGAATCTTTATTTTTCTCTCTACTCCAAGTCCTATGCTGAGAGAAATATATGGAAGAAGCTCAGTTTGTTACAAAAGAAACTTGATCTAGAAGCTGCTAAGACAAATGTGGTTTTAGGTGTGTGTTTGACAGGGGGGGGGGGGGGGGATGATAATTCGGGTAGTTGACTAACGTCCAATATAGTATACAGCAAATCTATGATGAACCTCACAGATAAGAAAATGGAGGTTAAGCTTGTGGTGGTTAGTGTTCAACACATGGTGTTCCAAGTGGCTTATGCAAACAAAACAATATGTAATTCATTGCATCTCTTTACAAAGTGTATACTGCCGTACCTAAATTTTATTGTGCAAAACCAAGAGACTTGTAAAATTTGAAATTTTCCCGGCGAATCAACTGTTCAAAAAGATTTCGGGCTTGCAGCCGGTCGTCGTAAACTTCATTGCACGATATTTCGGCTGGACAACTGCCAGCCATCTTCAGGTGCGATATTGTACTTTTTCAGCAGCTCACTTTAGAATTCACTTCAGAATATCATATCACCTAAGCCAGATATTGTAAAGGCCAGCAAAGCATTTTGTTATGCACATACGGTTTTACATTTCTGTTATTGCAAAGTGAAGTGAAGTGAACTGAGTCTGACCAAACTCAGTTACATTTTAATTATAAGTTACTTACAGGATCCCTTCACCTATGTCTCATACGTCTTTTCGAAAGTATGAATGATGAGCAACTCCAGATGTCAGTCGAAACAGTGATTCCCTACAGTTAATTTTTATCCTTTCGTTTCTCATTAAGTTTCAGCTTCTGTGCCAAATTGTTGTAGTGAGGTACATATGCCGCTACATAGGTGCTGCTTTGGTCTATCAAAGCCAAAGGGCAGCACTGAGACCTTGCAAAGTTATAGCAGAGGCCAGGATTTATTCAATAACTAAACAGAATGGGTAGGGAGAACGCCCCCATACCTACCTGCACATACTTGTGAGTCCTTCTTTTGTAATTTGATTCTGCTAAAGGGTAGATGTCTTACGCCAAGGGTTTTCAGATTAGCTAGTACCACAGGCAAGGGAAGGAAATTCGATGTCATTTGTTTTACAAAGATTCATTTTATTTATTTTTTATGCTCTTCTTATTTTAAAACATGTTCAGTGGGCTAATGACTAAGGCGAAGAAGCTCACTGATGCAAAGTATGTACTGTAGAATACCCAACCCACTGACAACTAAAGTATGTTGTTCCCCATAGGCCCACGTGCAGCTTTTGTTTCTGGAACTGCTCTGTTGTGGAAGTGTGCCACTTCAGAAATAATGTTCAGTAAAATAAGTTATTATTTCGATTATGGATCCCTCTGCCGCAGTTCCAGCTAGAATGGCGTGACTCAAACGTTGTACAAGGGCTGAGCCACTCCTTTCCAGGCAAGAGTGAAAGGTTGATAAAAAAGTTTACTAGAATGAACAGTGAGCGGTGTGCCACCACCATATCATCTGCGCGAGCTGCGATGTGGCCATCCCTTGTTTAGGCCCTCTGCAACAGCCGCTTTCGTGTTCCATCTCTGTTACAGAGCAGAAGACATAACATTGATGTTCTTGAGATGGGGAACTCCACCTTATGGGGTGTGCCAATGCTACCTTTATTAGTGCTATAATCACAGACTGTAGTGATAACTCTCAACTGCCTATGACATAGAATTCTTTGACTGTACTTATGTCTCAGTGGACATCGTCACAAACATTAGTTCTATTCTACCCACAAGCCACTTAGCATGCTTTACGTTGCGGAAGCTCGTAGTCCCACAAACACAGGTGACAGGATTTGATGCTGAGGTTTGACGAGTTTTTCCTAAGAATATAATGTTTCATTGTTGGTATCACAATGCTGAAAGCCTTCTATCGTCGTGCCTCATCCACAAATGATACATATTTGTTCTCCAGAAATTATTATTTTAGATGAAGCTTTAATTCTGTCTGAAGAGAAAACTGTAACTGGTAGCAATGTAAAAAGGTAATGGATGTTTAACAATTTGAATTATAGCAATATCTGCTGAAAATCAATTGATCAGAAGCTATAAAAACAAGCTTAACTTAAAGAACCGCTGCAGTGGGATACTCAGGTACACAGATCAATTATTTTTACATGAAACGGCTACATCAGATAGCTCTCTCATGTGCTATGAACTGTAAACAAAGACGTTCAAATGGTTCAAATGGCTCTGAGCACTATGGGACTTAACATCTATGGTCATCAGTCCCCTAGAACTTAGAACTACTTAAACCTAACTAACCTAAGGACATCACACAACACCCAGTCATCACGAGGCAGAGAAAATCCCTGACCCAGCCGGGAATCGAACCCGGGAACCCGGGCGTGGGAAGCGAGAACGCGACCGCACGACCACGAGCTGCGGACACCAAAGACGTAAAACTACACAGATGTACAACATCACTGCTCCACCTTGCAGAAATTTATATGAGTAATAAATGAGTGGCCTATGTAAGTAACCTATGTGGTGCAAAGCATTACCTTACCCCTTTAAAAGAAACACAATTAATTAATTAATTTAACCTTGTTAAATTGGCAACTACTTCATAAACATTAATAACAGGAGAATTTTAATAACAGGAACAACATTTATACACAAATTTAAATGAGTAACATGCATCAAAAATTATTTTTCCACTTTTATATTTTAATGAGGAGCTGTTGTTTTATCTTTAAATAGCACTTGTATCATCTTCCAGCAAACTTAGATCATTAAAGTAATTCCAAACCAAGCGAACTGCAGTTCTGCAAAGGACACAATGTACGAGGGCAAGTCAAAGTATCCAGATCTTCCTTAAAAAAAAAAAAACAAAAAAAAACCCTTTTGCAGTAGTCATATCCATTCTGTGAAAGCATACTTACAGTTGGTACTACCGTGGTGATATGCAAGTCACTTCATCTTTATGGCAACAGAAGTGAGCTGGCAGTGGCAGCGTAAAAATATCCCCTCCATTAGCAATATGCACGAACGAAGAATAAGGAGTAGTCATACGATAATTTACAATGAAATGTACGCCCTTAGCTGCTTACAGGCATTGACATACGTCAACGGGGACAGATGAAAATGTGTGTCCCGACCGGGATTCGAACCCGGGATCTCCTGCTTACATGGCAGACGCTCTATCCATCTGAGCCACCGAGGACACAGAGTATAGCGCGACTGCAAGGATTTATCTGTGGCACGTCTCCCGCGAAACCCACATTCTCAACGTATTGTCCCGCACTACATTCGTAGTGCCCCCGCCCATTATACTCATTACTCGCGGCGTGTTGCCGATTCCCGTAAGAGTTCGGGCACTGTTTGTGTATTCACACAGAAGAAGAAGATGGTCAAGTGGTCCGTGAGCCTTAACTATATATTTACTAAGATGGTATCTGCTCTTTCGGACATGTCCGAAAGAACAGATACCATCGGTGACCAAGCAGCTCTTTAGAATGAAATGTCCATCCTTACAGGCGTTCACATACGTCAACGGGGACAGATGAAAATGTGTGCCCCACCGGGATTCGAACCCGGGATCTCCTGCTTACATGGCAGACGCTCTATCCATCTGAGCCACCGAGGACGCAGCGGATAGCGCGACTGCAGGGATTTATCTCTGGCACGCCTCCCGCGAAACCCACATATAGTATATATAAATATACAGTTAAGGCTCACCGGCCACTTGATCATCTTCTTCTTCTGTGCGAATGCACAAACAGTGCCCGAACTCTTACGGGAATCGGCAACGCGCCGCGAGTAATGCGGGGGCACTACGAATGTAGTGCGGGACAATAGGTTGAGAATGTGGGTTTCGCGGGAGGCGTGCCAGAGATAAATCCTTGCAGTCGCGCTATCCTCTGTGTCCTCGGTGGCTCAGATGGATAGAGCGTCTGCCATGTAAGCAGGAGATCCCGGGTTCGAATCCTGGCTGAGACACACATTTTCATCTGTCCCCGTTGACGTATGTCAACGCCTGTAAGCAACTAAGGGTGTACATTTCATTGTAATTTCATTCTAACGAGCTGCTTGGTCACCGATGGTATCTGTTCTTTCGGACATGTCCGAAAGAACAGATACCATCTTACTAAATATATACGATTATTTGGTCATACGGAGTGAAAGGGGCTGAAATTCATGGTAGACTGTTAACACAGTACAGGGACAGTACATTGCCCTGGTTAAGTTCTTCCAGGTGGGTCGAGAAGTTCGAATGTAGTTGGAAAAAATTGACTCACAAACAGGAAAAAGGGCGCCTGTCAAGATCCACAAGGGCCGACAAAATTGAGCAAGCCCCATTGACAGTTTTGACGAACGGGCGTATTATTATCGATGGCATAGCGTCTACACTGAATATCAGTCATTGTTGTGCCAGTACCATCATCCGTGATGAACTTGGCTTCCATAAAGTTCGTTTGTCATGGACGCCATGACAGCTCACTGAAGAACACAAACGTAGGCGTCTTGAGGTCAGCCAATACTTACTCTACCTTTATAGCAGGAGGTCGTGCGATTTTTGGAAATAACAGGTATGCATGATGAAACGTGTGCTCATCACTATGAGCCACAATCAAAATGCTGGAGTATGGAGTGGAAGAACCCAGAATGACCAGTGAAGAAAAAATTTTAGTCTGCAACATCAGCAGCAAATTTATGCAAAACGTTTTTTGAGATGCGAAAGGAATATTACATGGGGAAGGGGAAAAACCTTCGACAAAGTCTATTACTGTGCATTGTTGATCGACAATGATAACCCTACACTACATGAATTTTTATTTTAGCGCAAAAAATAAATATATGGTAGAAAATATTCACCAATGAATCGCAAAAGTATTGAAAAAATTATATAACTCATTTCACAATGTGAAAATCATTACTTATTGCTTGTTGCCATATGGCAACATCATGTGTTTAGACATTATGCACTCCCCAGTTGCCAAAACTTTTACAACAGCAAATCAAACAGGAAAATTAAGTAACAAATACATTTTATTGAACAAAGATTTTATAAGATTAACTTCTTATGGTTGGGATTCACAGTCATATAATATTTCTTAAAAGGCATCATAGTCGCCGTTGACTGTATAAAATACACAAGTTCAGGTGCACTGACAACATGTGGAGCTTTTACTGTAAATGTATTTTCGCGCCAACTGACTTGGTTCTTCGTGTTGTCAGTGCACCTGAACTTGTATGTGTGATAGGTTATTAGAACGACGGTAACATCGACAGTTCAGTGTATATTTAACAACATATTACGATGTAATGTCGTACTCCTATGATCTTGTGGGACGCTCACTTTCAAAAGGATGTATTTTGACGACGACATGTACTCATGTCAGATAGTTTTATATTCTGACAGAATGTAACTCTTGCAGTTTACTTGAAAATGGCCATAAGGCCGAAATTGCAATAGTAACAATAAATATTTTATACAGTCAACGGCGAATGTGATGTCTTTTAAGAAATTTTATAAGGTATTTGATTTTGAATTTGAATTTCATATAATTGATCTCAGTGGCATTTAAAGCAGGATAGTTCTGTGAAGCAAATCTGAAAACTTTAAAATCACAATACATGATATTTAGTGAAACAGTTACCTTTCTTGTTAGGACACAGCTCCACTTACATTTTTCGCATTTAATAATTATATAACCTTGCCAATTTTCATTTTTGCACATCTGTTTTTTATCTAAATAGACAGGCCAGTGTCCAACCTGATAGCTTCACACCATGCGTCTAAAAATGTCAGATTCAGTCTTCTTCTTTGCTGGTGGTTTCTCTATAAAAGTTGGCCTTTCTCTCTCTGGTGTAGAATTGAAACCAATTTTGAGCAAAGTTTCAGCCAGTTCAATCCTAAAATTCGCTAATTGGAGCTCCTTAGCTTGAGACACTGGGTTGCAGATGGGATGCTTTTAACTATGCGGTACAAAATCCAGCTGTTGATTGTGGCTACATCAACAAGATGGTAAAATATTCGAAAGTACCACTTCTTACTACACATTATGATTCTGTATCTGCCAATGAGGCTGTCTAGAAGATCCACTCCCCCCATATGCTTGTTATAAATTTGCACAATTTTTGGAGAAGGTACAAAACTACGTTCCTTCCTACTTATATCATATGTGTTTACATTGCTTACAGGGTCACTTCCTACAAACGTGGATAACAACATGACTGTCTTGTTGTACTTCCAGAGTACATTTGAGAGCTGTGTTTCTTCATAATTTCCAATAAATTCAAGTATTTGACCCCTTTCCTCTTTACGCAGGGACTTGTCGAATGGCAGTTTCTTATTGTGAACTCTATTTCTGCCAACAGTTCCTAGAAATAAAATGCTTCTCCCCTTCAAATAATGCATTAGCGGTATTGACGTGTAATAATTACCAAAGTAAATTTTGTAATTTAGATTCTCTGGTACATTCCGGCATAATCTAACAACCACATTGCTGTTGGCACCAAGATCCGGCTCTGCATCATTCTTGTCCCATTCATGTTCATGTCCTGTATACATCTCTATTTTGTAAGCATACCCAGATACATCACAAAGTAAAAACAGTTTATAGCCACATTTATGGTGTTTATCTGGAATGTACATTTTGAGATGGTGCCTGGCTTTGGTAGCACACATCTCTTCATCTACAGCTAATGACTCCTGCATTGGAACTGAACCAAATTTTTCATTCAGGTGCATAAAAGTAGGTCTTATCTTTCTGAGCTTGTCTTCTCCATTAGTATTTGGTAAACTGTCTTGAAACTGTAAGAAGCACCTCACTTGCTCAAATTTATTGGCAGTAATGTTGTCCTGTACAACTGATGCGCCCACAACGTTATTCCAATACATGCTCACATTCTTCAGTGTTACAACAGAAGAGAGGATACAAACACCTAACAACTTTTGAATATATTCTACGGTAACATTGCTGGGCTTCGAGAAATTCATTTGGGTACTATAAGGCCTAGATTAGCGTGAAATCAACTTTAAAATATTTTCGTTGAGAAAATACGAAAAGAAGTCATATGGAGCTTCCTTTGCTAATAGCTCATCTGGTAAAAGCTTCTTTTCCAAAAACAGGTTGCTGTACATACTTCATCTCTCCTTTCTTCCACAACGCATCTCGTGTTTTCTTTAACTGTGATGTATTGTTCTCACCTTGGGCAGATTTGCAGCAGAACCGCCTCTCGTACTTGTAGTCCCTGCTGCAATTACCGAGGTGTCTGCATTGATTGACTGCCCAGCACAATCAGAATCATTTGAAGTCACACTGGATTCAATAAGATTAACAGTTTCACTGTGTGATTTCAAGAAATTATTGCTGGTGTCACATATTTCATCTTTATCACCACTGTCATCTTCACTTTCACTCGGAACTGGTATTAAAAACTTCTTCTGTCAACTCCTTTAATCGTCCATCGTCATCCACAAAATAAACTCTTTCAGGATTCATGATACCTAATTTTGTAAAAGAAAGAGCGTCAGTTCACTGAAATTGCAGCGTCAGCGTTGCGTGCAATCTTTCTAAGCAAGTACGCGACAATGCTATGACTGAATACATAGTGTTGCCAAACGGCAACGCGTAATTTTCTTTACACAGAAACTTACTTTTAAGGAAAAAATTAGTGTTTAACATGTTTTCTACTCTTATTAGATCTCTGTAAGATGATAATTTTTTTTTTACTTGACAGAAGTTGTGTCAGTGTATAATTAATTTACGTAATTTAATACTCAACAGTGAGTAAAATTCACTAGAGCACTCTTTGTTGCATTTCTCCTCAATTAAAAACTGTGCTGCCAACTGTGGAGGAAACGTTCAACTAAATTCTTAGAATAGACTCCAATGTATACAATATGCATAGTGTTGCCATCTGGCAACAAGAAGTATGCCCGAAAAACGTAACGGAAATTAGCAACAACATGCAGTGTAGGGTTAAACCAGCTATTCGCAATAAAGGATGAGGTATTTTGTGATGGTAAGTTTTACTGTTACGCAGTAACGCTCATCCTCACATGGCTCGCCTCACCCTTGACACAATCCAGAAATTGTGTTTCGAGCCACTCGAACATACACCGTCATTCTCTATCAGACTAGAGATGGACAAACTCGTTCATCCTTGGGAACTAGTTCACTGCTGATCGTTCTTTTTTGGGAGCCGCTCATTTTTACTCGTTCACCGTTCATTTGTGCTTGGTATATGGTTCTTATGAAAAACTGAAAACTAGTAGAGTAGGTGACTGAAGGATGGAGGGCACCAAGAGGGGGCACTTGCCTCCCACCTTGGAGTATACAGTTTTTATTCATTACAGAATTCTTACACACTTTTATAAGTAATTTCTGTGATTCTGCAGAACCTCTCGTTTAGCCAACCGTAGCCTTGTGTAGCTGATCGCAGGGAAATAATATAGGCTGGCGCACGGAAAACCGGTCCCGAGTACAGACTGCTCGCAAATTACGGACGATGTGTTGCCCGTTACAAGCAGATACAACAAACAGACAAGAACATGGAAATCTCACGCGACGCTCATGGGCTATAGCTCATGTAGTCTTGTAAACCTGTTGGTGGCTGTTTCCCAACTTAATAGACCACAAGGGTCTTGTATAAAATTCTTCGTTTCTACTTCCACTACATAGCTATGCTACATTGTAAACAATAATCGTTTACACCCTATATATACTTCACGTTGTCTCTGAGTTCGTAGGCGAAGTTTTTGAGATAATAAGTAAATACGATTTTATGCCAATCTATGTCTTTCCAAACGCAGAGGCACCGCTTTTCCTACTGAGCCAAAATGACCCACAACGCACTTTTTCTTTCTTCTAAGATACCAAACTAGCACATAATGCAAATTGGAAACGACCAAACTGAAATAATTAGAGCCTTCCTAAATGTAATGCTTCGTGTATGAAAGATAAACGAAAATCGTTTTATATGAATTTTCTTACACTAAAAATTAAGCAAATCATTGAAAGTTAGCTGCTAAATCAAGTCGATGAAACCAAAAATATATGAATAACAAAAAAAAAAACTTGCCTTGTTATAAGTATGTCTTCTGCTGTTCATCGATATAATGAAGTGAGCTGATATGCCCTTTTGTTACCTGAAGAGGCGTAACTATTACATAAAACGTAATTTTTATGTAATGTACGTAACTATAAAATACTTTTTGATTACCGGTCGTGGACGCTGAATAGCCAGAACCAACTGCAAGAACAGTTTGGAACACATGTAAAATAGGCGAGCGCAGTGAACGAAACAAACAACTGGATACTGAACTAACTAGGAGCAGTCGGCAGTGGAACTGAGACAGGTGGCCATGCGAAGAACGACGAGTGCGGCCGCGGGAGACCGAGACTGAGACGAGCACGCGACCGAGGCTGGAACGAGAACTGCCCAAGTGACCGCCGCGACCGAAGTAAACTATGAACCGATCGTTCCTCGTTCCCAGGAACTATAAGTAGACCGCTGCGACCGAAGTGAACTATGAACCGATCCTTCCTTGGAATTCGTTCCTCGGTCCTTTCATTCATCTTGGTGAACCGTTCCTTTGCACCCGTTCGTTCGCGAACTACCCATCTCTACATCAGACTTCTATTCGTTTTGGCCGCTGAAAGAATCCTTGCGAGGTCACCGATTTTCCTCAGACAGAGAAATGTTAGAAGTGGTGCATCACTGGCTTCACAACAAACTGCAAACCAGTGGCTTCAGAACCACAGCAAACCTTTTTGGCAGACATACACAAGCTTGTGGACGGTTGGACTAAATGCATTTCAAAGAAAGAAAATTACACGTACTGAAAAGTAACGTGCAAATCAAATTGTATTTTTGAAGTAAATGGAGTGTCTCATCAGAGGCCCGAATAATTTTTTACTTATCCTCATAAAACTGTACTCTCGTCATTTATGTTTCAATCTGGACTCCAGTGAGCAACGATGTTGGTCTAACCACGTCTTGACTCCTGCTTGAAAGTTAAACAGAACCATTCAGACAGAACTGCCAGTCGCGCAGAACTCATTTATGGAACAGATACGTCAGCCACTATCGTCTGCCGGAAAATTTTTGTTAATACTTCTAGGTTGGTTACATGACAGAAATGTTAGCTTTGCTACAACGGTGTGTGTGAGTCTGATGTTTTTAGGAAATAAACAACTACAGAATTAATTTTTTTTAAATTAATAGCGTGTCATTCAGTTACTGTGTAATTCCCACGCAGTGAACTATGCACTTCCTGTAGCGTATAGACTGTATTCAGTAAAAAATATGTCTGAGCTGCGACAGAGACAGCCGCAGGTGGGCGAGAGCGTTATGCATTGCAAAGCAAAACTCGGCCAAGTGGCGTTGTGAAGCAGAGCCTTCTGGGCGCGGTATAGCAACCGTCTGTTGTGAAAATACACTTGACCCCTTAGCAAGTAGTAACCCAGAGTTAGTAACGCGGATCAAAACGGATACAGGGATGAGTGAACACACAGTTGTCGTAGCGAGATTAAATATTGTAACCCCCAAATCCTCCAAAACTAAACGAAAATATACCTATTCAGAAAAGCAGATAAAAATTCAGTTGACGCCTTCCTGAGAGACAATCTCCACTCCTTTCAAATTAATAATATAAGTGTAGACCAGATGTGGCTTGAATTCAAAGAAATAAGAAATAGTATCGGCAGCAATTGAGAGATTTATACCAAATAAATTAACAAATGACGGAGCTGATCCTCCTTGGTAGACAAAATGGGTCAAAACATTGTTGCAGAAACAACAAAACAAACATTCCAAATTTAAACAGACGCAAAATTCCCAAGTTTGGCGATCTTTACCAGAAGCTCGAAATTTAGCGCGGACTTCAATGCGAGATACCACTAACAGTTTCCACAACGAAACTTTGTCTCGAAACCTGGCAGAAAATCCAAAGAGATTCTGGTCGTATGTGAAGTATTTCAGCGGCAAGACACAATCAATGCCTTCTCTGCACGATAGAAATGGAGTTACTATCGAAGACAGTGCTGCAGAAAGAGAGTTACTAAACACAGCCTTCCGAAATGCCTTCACAAAAGAAGACGAAGTAAATATTCCAGAATTCGAAACAAGAAAAGCTGCCAAAATGAGTAATGTGGAAGTAAATATCCTCGGAGTAAAGCAACTTAAATCACTTAATAAAATCAAGTCTTCTGGTCCAGACTGTATACCAATTAGGTTTATTTCAGAGTATTCTTATACATTGTCTCCATAGTTAATAATCATATACAAACATTCACTCGACGAAAGATCCGTACCCAAAGACTGGAAAGTTGCACAGGTCACACCAATATTCAAGAAAGGTAATAGGAGAAATCCACTTAATAACAGGCCCATATTATTAACATCGATATGCAGCAGGATTCTGGAACATATGTTGTTTGAACATTATGGATTACCTCGAAGAAAACGGTCTATTGACACACAGTCAACATGGGTTTGGAAAACATCGTTCTTGTGAAACACAACTAGCTCTTTATTCGCATTACGTGTTGAGTGCTATTGACAAGGGATTTCTAATCGATTCCGTATTTCTGGATTTCCGGAAGGATTTTGACACTGTACAACACAAGCGGCTCGTAGTGAAATTGCATGCTTATGGACTATCGTCTCAGTTATGTGACTGGATTTGCGATTTCCTGTCAGTGAGGTCACAGTTCGTAGTAACTGACGGAAAGTCATCGAATAAAACAGAAGTGATTTCAGGCATTCCCCAAGGTAGTATTATAGGCCCTTTGCTGTTCCTTATCTATATAAAGGATTTGGGAGACAATCTGAGCAGCCGTCTTTGGTTGTTTGCAGATGACACTGTCGTTTATCGACTAATAAAGTCATCAGAAGATAAAAAAAAACTACGAAACGATTTAGAAAAAATATCTGAATGGTATGAAAAGTGGCAGTTGACCCTAAATAACGAAAAGTGTGAGGTCATCCACATGAGTGCTAAAAGGAACTCAAACTTCGGTTACACGATAAATCAGTCTAATATAAAAGCCGTAAATTCAACTAAATACCTAAGTATTACAATTACGAACAACTTTAATTGGAAAGAACACATAGAAAATATTGTGGGGAAGGCTAACCAAAGGCTGCGTTTTATTGGCAGGACACTTAGAAAATGTAACAGACCTACTAAGGAGACTGCCTACACTACGCTTGTCCGTCCTCTTTTAGAATACTGCTGCGCAGTGTGGGATCCTTATCAGATAGGACTGACGGAGTACATCGAAAAATATCAAAGAAATGCAGCACGTTTTGTACTATCGCGAAATATGGGAGATACTGACACAGAAATGATACAGGATTTTGGCTGGAAATCATTAAAGGAAAGGCGTTTTTCGTTGCGACGGAATCTTCTCACGAAATTCCAATCACCAACTTCCTCCTCTGAATGTGAAAATATTTTGTTGGCGCCAACCTACATATGGCGGAACGATCACCACGATAAACTAAGGGAAATCAGAGCTCGTACGGAAAGATATAGGTGTTCATTCTTTCCGCGCCAGTACGAGGTTGGAATAATAGAGAATTGTGAAGGTGATTCGAAGAACCCTCTGCCAGGCACTTAAATGTGATTTTCAGATTATCCATTTAGATGTAGATAGCGACTTTGCAGTACGCTAGAGGATGATGGAAGCCTTTACTCACTTGCAACTATGGGAGAGTCTAGAGTATGTGCCTTAAGCGTTTAAGTTCTCAGCCATTCCCATTCACATACTAAGTGACTCTCGTCTCAGTATCACAGCCTAAACCATGAGCCTGTGACACCCAGAGCGACATCCCAGAGTGCAGTATAGAGTCCGCTGTTCGACCACGAGACAGGGCAGCCTGCCATGAGTCACAAGGGAGGCGCTCGCTCGGTGAGTAATAGTCTTAGAAGTAGAGGATGAGGCAGGAATAGCCCCAGGCCCACCTACAGTCCGTCCCAGTAAGACTGTATGCTACGAAATCGTAGGCAGAGGGATAATAGCTGGAAAGACAGGTCGTTGGATATTTTTCGCGATACTTAGAAACGGTCGCAGTGTCAAAATAGCAGGCAGAAACAGTGGCACAAGGTCTTTTGAATAACAGGATACTGAATTTTGTATTGCGGGAAACAATAACAACAAAATGGCTCAAATGGCTCTAAGCACTATGGGACTCAACATCTGAGGTCATCAGTCCCCTAGACTTAGAAACTACTTAAACCTAAGGACATCACATACATCCATGCCCGAGGCAGGATTAGAACCTGCGACCGTAGCAGGCGCGCGGTTCCGGACTGAAGCGCCTAGAACCGCTCGGCCACCGTGGCCGGCCAATAACAACAAACCAGGCAACGAACTCCATGACAGATCTATTCAGGGACCTGTGTAAGTTACTGAATGTGAAGAAGTTAAGAACGAGCTCTCTCCATCGACAAGCCAATGGAAAAAGTGAAAGAGTGCACAGGACGATCAGGAAGATGCTTAGATACTACAGTGACGCACATGAAATCAACCAGGATGTCTATTTGAAGTACATTGTCTGACTTAAAGCAGGATGCAAATCCAGGATTATGGCTATATGAAATAGCATATGGTCGTAAAATGACATCACCATTTGACATATTGAAAGCAAAGAAAGGGAAGCCTAGATAGTATGTTAAGCAATTTGCCAGAGCGATAAGGGAAACTTGGAATACAGTAGAGATGGCAAATACACGAACTCTAGAGAAAAAGGAAGAAGCAGTGGGCCGTACAACAAGAATGCCACAGTATATGGTTGGGCAGCGGGTGATGCTGTCAACTTCATATACACCTAAGGAGAAGATGAAGAAGCTTTTTGCAAAATATCAGGGGCCATACCAAGTGGTAGACACTACGTCACCAATAAATGTCAAGATTCAGTTGTCGAGGAGACCGATAATTGTGCGTGTAGGGCGGCTGAGAGCTTTTCGAGGGAGTACAGAAGTTATTCCAGGGATAGGAATGTGAACCACAAGGGGAAAGTAAGGCGAAAGCAATAAGAAGAGGAAAAAAGGAACTGTGGAATAAACAGTGATGAAAAACCAGTATGGATTAAGGCCTAGGAAAAAGAAATTGATATTTTTTTTAGGTTATGTATACATTTAGTGCAATTAGTATAAGCAGCTTTGGAGCAGCAAAGAATTAAGCGGGGAGAGTAGTAATAGGTACTCGTGCTCATAGGTGGGGTTTGGAGAAGGACGTATTGAATAACACACGACTACTACAACTCACCTGAGAAGTAAAGCGGTATACCTGAGCTGCAGAAGAGGCACTTAATCATAATACCAGAGAACTACAAACTGAAGTGGAAGTCTTAGAAAGGGACAAAGTGGTAGCAGTTCGTGAAGTTAGTGTTTGGCAAGCACAAAGGAAAGTGAGAAAACTATAGGAGGCTATGTAGCAGGCTGTAAGGGGTCGGTCAGAGGTAAATTTGTTGTTCGCAGAGCAGTATTTAAAGGGTTTAACTAAAGCACAAAAGGAACTACCACCGGAGTTGAGGTACGTTTTAGATTCCAAGCGCAAAACTCAGCTTTTTATTTCAAGATGGCCACAGCATCAGTGAGAACTGATGAAGCGAAAGTTTATATTTCCGTTTCTATACCAGTAACGGGGAAAGAAGCACATCATAACTACTATAGTTCATCCAGATCCTGTAATTTGGGGAGTTTGAAGAAATCTGTAAGAGTAAAAATGCAGCAACTGCAGTTAATTGCAAAAGACAAGGGAAAATATGTACAAATGGAGGAGGGAAAATTACAAAACTGCCACTGAGGGAAAATCACAGTCTGTCCAAATATGATAATAAGAGGGGGGCAGGATTCCTGTACAGTGAAATTGCTAATGGGACAAAAGGAACTAAGAGAATGCAATAAAGAAGTACTCGAGCCAGAATTGCACTTTCAGCGGCTCTAGGCGCATTGGTTGTACTCTACCTTTAACACGATGGTAGTAACGGCTAGATGTTTCGATCAGGGGAAGCTTACACCAGCGAAGAGGCTAGAACTAAACGGAAGGGATTTGTCATTAACTGGAACAGCGAGCGAGATAATGGGGCCTACTCTCTGTTTGCCTGACACGATTTCAGGGATAACTCAGCTGAATATTTCGGAGCCCCACTTGTATTGGCCAGAGGAGCTCACGGAAATGCTACCTGCCGGAAATCTAAGCAGTTCAAATCAAACTCTAGGGTCGGAATTAACGCAGTCTATAAACACATTTCTGAACCGGCAGGAGGGAAGAGACTCCCTGGAAACATTATTGCAGCATTTAATTCATATCGGGAAAATCAGTACTGGAAAGAGACAATATTGACTATCGTCCTATCAACCACTACAGCAGCACTTGTTTTGCTCAGTGTAATCCTTGTTGTGGTACACAGAAGACGAGGCACAAGACTGAGCTTGGACCCAGCCATTGTTCATATCCAAGTGGATTAGATACCCAGAGCATAAAAGCAACAGAATATAGCTGAACGCACAGGAGGATAGTATTAAGAATAATTGGTTCATTTTAGCTTTGAAGTTGGGCATAGAGCGTTAGAGGTAATTGTGCGAAAAGACTATAATGAAACAAGCTCCAATGTGTTTGATTTAAGGCACAGGACAAGGGGCGCTGTAGCAATGTGTAAGATTAAGTGAACGGGTTAAAGGAAACAATTGTTAGAATAATTCTTAAGAAACGAAACAGGGCTGACAGAGTAAGTTGCCAGGAACTGTTGTGTGAAGGATAATCTAGTTTGGTTGACCTGAGAGACGGAATTTGATAAAAAGGAGGGCAGTCTAGCGTATCGACAGTATTTGGCCATAAAATACTCTGGAGCGGAAGTCATTAGCAACAGAGACAGCCGCAGGGAGGCGAGAGTGTTATGCGTTGCAAAGCAAAACGCGGCCAAGTGGCATTGTGCACAATATAGAAACACGACACTGCAGTAAACTAGCGGAAGGATGGAAGGCTCTCCTCGCTTGCCACCACGAAAATGTTTAGAGTACATGCCTTAAGTTGCAAACGAACATAGTCTACAGCATGTAAGTGCCCAGAAATTCGTGTAGTAAATGATTCTTGTCTTAGAATCACAGCCTAAACCATGAGCCTGTGACACACAGAGCGACATCCCAGAGTGCAGTAAGGACTCCACTGTGCAACCACAAGACAGTGCAGCCCAGTCTGAGTCACGAGGAAGCCGCCCACTCACTGGAGGAAGTTCACCGCCGTCATCAGCTGCGCCGTCACGCTGTCTTCTTGATCAGAGCCAGAGATGCCGCTGACAGTGGCTTTCGAGTGACACCACGCACGGCCCCGCTATTCATGATCTCATTGATGACAGATGTCAACTGTTTTGCATAAGAGCACCACGACGCCTCCACCAAGCTTTTCCTGATGTACTATGGCCCAGGGCCAGAATAAAGAATATAATATACAAATCTACTGTCATCCTGATGTCTCATTTTACTCTCAACACTCTTAAGGCTCATTGAACATTCCAACGATGCATTATGCCATGAAGTGCAAGATAAGAATTTTTGAAAATGTAAACGATATTCCTCCACTTATGGTGCCTGCTATATATATATTTCGAAAGAAAAGCATCCAAAAAAGGCCAAGAATATCACATAATGGTGATGCTAGTAATGAACTGTTACTCATAATGAGATTCGTATTAGTCTTATTCTCTAAATACCGCTTTAAAATGTACAGTATTTATGGTAATTTTACTACGAAAATTAATAGTGACAACAACTCCAATCCAATTTGTCATTTTAAGTATCTATTTCAATACTGCATTGAGGGTTACTTTATTTAATTTCCGCTGAGTAACTTCATACTGATATCTTCAGTGTAGAGATTGTTAAAACTGAAGAGTTATGAGGCAAAATTTAACATTCATAGTGAGCTGTTACATTAGAAGTGTGTGAATTAGGGGTCGTGTTTTTTGTACTTGAAAAATTGCAGTTATATTTATTGTTTCAACATGACATTGCTGAGAAAACATTTCCATTTGTCTTTTTACTTAAGTACACTACCCACTAGTAGTGTTGTATTAACATGGACTGAAGCAAAAATGTGGGTACAAATAACTGTGCACAATAATGTAACAACATTCCATTAAGAAAAACTACAAAAATCTATGCAGTTCAACTCCCAGTCACAGTCAAAATTTATTATCACGTGAACAAAGAAATACACCAAAAATAGCGAGCAGATCAACATTATTTAAATAGCTAAAACTTACTATAATACTTGAGACAGCAGCCAGTATTACATTGCAAGAACAAAAACAATAAAATGTAAATATTAATCATGTTTAATTAAATCCAAATGCACTTCTATTAAATTTATTTTCCAAAAAGAAATGCACAATCAGGTTTCAAGATAATAGTCCCATCTTTAAGTCACCTGAAAAATTACTACTAAATGTGATGGTCAAACATATGCTGATGTAAAAAATTGTAACACCTACAATAAATAATGTAGGCTATTGAATTTCTGGAATACATTGATCTAGGTAGCTTATTTATTAATATTGCAAGATCACAGGTTAATGTAAGTGCATCAAAATCCATTGCAAATGTGAAATTCTAGAACACTAATAACCACTGTAACCGCCAGAATATTGAATGCAAGCAAGCAAGCGACAGGTGTCGGATGTCAGTCTGTGGGATGGAGTTCAGTGCCTGTTGCACTTGGTCGGTCAATACCCGGTTGGTAAATGCTTTTGTGGGTGACACTGGAGTTGTCACCCAATAATGTCCCATATGTGATCGACTGGAGACAGATCCGGTGATTATGCAGGCCAAGGCAACATGTCAACACACTGTAGAGCACGTTGGGTTTGAACAGCGCTATGTGAGCAAGCGTTATCCTGTTTGAAAGACACCTCTTGAAGCGCTATACTTGAATGGCAGCACACTAAATCGAATCAACAGACTAACATACAGATTTGCAGTCAGGTTGCATGGGATAACCATGAGAGTGTTCTTGCTGTCGTACGAAAACAAACCCTTGCCAATAACTCCAGCTGTAGGTCCTGTATGTCTAGCAAGCAGACAGGTTGGTTACAGGCCCTCAACTGGCCACCTTCTAACCAACACAAAGCTATCACTGGCACCAAGACAGAAGCAGCTCTCAGCAGAAATCACAAGAGGTCTGCACCCTGCTCTCTGATGAGCTACTGCTGACACTACTGAAGTCGCAAATGGCGGTGGTCTGAGGTCAGTGAAATGCATGCTACAGGCAGATGGTTCAAAGCTGTCAATGAAACCAGTGTGGTGGTAAATGGTGCTTGTATTTCTACTGCAGATATAGTACGATGGCCCAGAACCATACGCCAAACATGATCATCTTTTCTCTCATTAGTGCCGCATGGCAATCTGGAGCCCGGTCTACTTAGGACCATACATTCCCATGACCACCGATATCAGCAAAAATGTCCAGTGGCAGCATTCTTGTTAAGCATTTCAGCGATATCACAGAAGGAACATCCAGCTTCTCATAGCCCTGTCACATGACCTTGTTCAAACTCAGTGAGGTGTTGGTAATGGTGTCCCTGTTGCCTTAAAAGCATTCTTAGCTAACATCAACTCAAGACATCCAGCCTCAAAGGTAAGGAACAATCAAGACAGTTACACTGTGTATTTCAAATAAATCTGATTTGGAATTTCTTAGTGGTGCTACTAACGCCACTCTTATGTGACTGGCGCGAAAGGTGAATAGACATCATATTTTAGATGTGGAAACACACCTACAAACTTTTGTTAATGTCATACAACTCTTTCTTGGTGTTGCGATCTTCTTTCAGTCAGTTTACTATGAAACGCTAAGAAAAACCAAAAAATTGTAGTAACATATTGAGAAGAATACCTGAAAGACACAGAGAATATACACAGAAGACATCCAAAATGGGAAATATAGTGATTCTCTTGTACACGCCATGTAAGCAGAAAATACATCTAATATATTTCATGATTGCACAGAAAACTGTTCAGAGAACTAGGTCTATCTAATACGTAAGTTAGCCCCATAAATAAAACATTGTAATCACGCTTACTGATATCATAACATAAACTAATCAAGGCCAAACAACCCATAAAACCAATACAAACTTACATGCTAATGGGTTAGGCTGTTCAGTAATATGTGCTCTCACACAGTGAGCTAACCAGACTTCCACACACTAACATTAAAAAACAGACAGTACAAAGTGCCTGCACATCCAGATGTCAGTTCATACACAATACATCCCCTTTATGTAAAGATTCTGACTTACCAATAGTGCATTCATGGACATACAGAACACCATAACAGCTGAACACCAAAATTAAAACGTCATCGTATGATGATCAGTGTACTGGGTTGAGTGCACAATGGCTGGCATCTCAAGGAAAAACTGTAACCTAGTATCCCTGCTATCGTAACATCTAAAACGTCGTGATAAAGCACCATCACCAACACACTAAAACCGCCCATTAACAAGAGATGCACTATTATTATATACAGCAACACCTGCTGTAAATCAATTGCACCAGTAACAGATGTGATAAAAAGTAAGTGGACATATGTCCTACAGTGCCAATAACAGGAGCTGATACCACCACACAACACCACTGGTAACGGCAGATACCACCATGTAACACCACTAATAATGTCAGATACCACACTGTATCAACACAAACAAAAGACTGTCACTGAGTTGAACCCAGTCTGAACTTTCAGAAAACTAATACCTCTTGGACCCAAACCTTAAATGAAGTTTTTCAAACCACCAACCTATAAAGATCACTGCTACAATGGCAATATCAATAAAATGCAGTTTACAGCTACATATTAGGAATCAATGTGTGAATAACAACATACAAAGAAAGCAGAACCTTCAGCGAGGAAGCCTGTAAGCAACAAATGCATAATATAAGAACCAATCAATTGTGCTGTGGTGACAAGTCCACAACTGCCTGTAATACCTACTACATTTATTTAATTCATGCTGAGGAAAGCACTTGTACTACACATCATTTACACAGCAAAAATAGCCAGTGGCTTTCTCTTGTTCATATAATTACACATCAACATACATGAGTGGCTTAGCGCGAGCTCCAGAGAAAAAAGTCATGGTGGAAGTAAATGAAAAATATATGATAATATAAATCTAAACGCAAAACACTGCGATTCTCTACCTTTTACAGAAAATAGGGTTTGTCTACTGGGATACACTACTTCAAAAATATTATTCTAGATACGGAGCATTCCGTAAAGCCTTAATGCAGTTCGTTATCAACACATTCTGGACACTTGATTTTACATTTCATGATTCCAATTTATCCAAGATGTCAGTGTTCAGCGTATAGGCCACTTGTGCTAGATATCTAAATCTTCGCTAACATCCTGTAAGTTTTGGTTATTGAGAGCTAGGTGGAAGGAAACGACTGACAGGATTATACACTGTTCCATGCTCCTTATATCTGATGTGGAAGTCATAAGGTGAACCTATTGTTCTTCATGATGTATAAACCGTTGACCATTTTTCTTGGGCATTTAAGGCTCCCGGCCAATGTCCAACCATATCTGAGACTGGTCGACGTCAAGATACTCTGCAATATCTCTTCTTCTTATCGTCCACATCCTGCCCGAGGAGGCTACTACCCTCTGATCCCTTTTTCGTAAACCCTGTGTCAATATCCTGTTCTATTTGTTAACCATCTCCCAATGACAATCTCTCACCTGGGCCACATATCTAAAGGTATCTAGTTCTCTCTTTATCTCTCTATTGCTCAACTGAATTTCCTGCACTCTATGGAGGATTGGTCTAAAGGCAACACGTTTAAGGAACGTGGGATGTCCAGAAGAACTTTATGTCAAATTATCTGTTGTGGTGGTCATATGATAAACACGGATAAGAATTTTTCTTTCATTCAGAGAGATGTTTAAATCCAAATAGGGTGGCTTATCTTCCAGTAATAATTTGACATTAAATTTATTATAAGGATTTTGGCTATTAAGCACCTTAAATACTTCATCTACCTGATCCTTATTACCATAGAAATCGCAATTATATCGTTAGTATACCCACAGTCTTGTCCTCAAACATCTTTGTTCAAAATGGGCCATGTGAGGCAGTGGCTGTGGGGGAGCCCTCGGCTAACCCCATATTTCATTTGTAAGCTTGTTCCCCTAATTAGAAATAGGACTACCAATTATAGTTTGCTAAGAGCAGTAATGTTTGCAGACGTCTTGAAAAGTAGTGCCTCCAAATTTTTTATTCTGTTCTCAATATCGGTCGAGATTTTATATATCATGCATAGTACTCGCTCAACCTTCCCATTCTTCTGACACAAGCTACAACCCTCTGCTACTATAGGGTTCCTAATTGTAGCTTGTAGCATGACAGCGTGTAACACAACTATGTCAATGCGGAAAAATCCCTAAAAAACAGGACGCACGAATTCCAAGAGTTTGTCCACACATGGAGCATCCTCACATGGAGCATTTTCTCCTTCAGCATGACACAGCCAGACCACACACGAGGGCTGTGGCATCTGGAATAATGCGGCGCCTTGGGATCACTATCATCAGTCATCCTCCACACAGTCCCGTCTTGGCCCCATCTGACTTTCATCTGTTTCCAAAATAAAACACGCCTTCGAGGGCACCAATTTCTTAGTGATGACTTGTTTCAAGGAGAAGTGGATTTGGAGCCCTGTCAACAAAGTATAAGATTTTATAGTGATACTATCAACAAAATGGTCTCTTGGGGGAGGAATGTGTTCATCGCCAGGGCGACTATGTTGAGAAACATGAAGGATAAATACGCATAATGTTAACAAAGTATGCTTCATTTAAAAAGCTTTAAGAGTTTTCACATAAATAAATTCTGAGGCAATATTCTTCAGCACACCCTTTTAGTGATACAGGAGATTACTCTAAGACCAAAGACTATTGCAGATTATTGCCCATGAGTTCAGATGTTGCAATACATACTTTTTGTATCAAAGGACGCTAGTACCGCACCTTTAGGTATGTTCATTGCCTGCAGATGCTCAATCACTTCCTTCTCATTTTTAACTATATTCGATTTAAAAAAAAATTCCTCGTTTAAGGATATCATTGACGTACCTAGCCAGCTGACATCCCAGACTATCAGTGCTGTTAATAATAGGTCTTGAAGGTTTTATGACTCTTGATTATACCCGTTAATGTGGTGGCACTAATTCCACACCAATCTGATACATTTACATGCTTTTCTGATCTGTTCCATGTATTAGCGAATAAGACCACATGTAACCAGTTATACATCATTACCCACAATAAACGCTTCTGCTTTCTGTTTATACTCAACTTGAGACAGTGCAACAGTGGTTATACCCCTATCTGACCGAATACAGAGGGCCACGTTCTCACCTAACTTCTGGTTTATAATTTTAACACGCTGTTGGTTATCGTTAGTATGATAATAATAAAAGATATTGTAGACCAACATATTGTAGACAAATCCTGGGTAAGGCAGACACGCGAATGAGTGCCTTAAACGGATATGGTCACCAGCCCACACTTTGGTCACATTCATATCGTTCTGACAGCGAGAATGCTGACAGGATGATGCTTAGGTGAAGCGTTGCTGACAAGGGAACTCTCTTAGAAAACCCTCCAGCAACCAATCAGAGAGCTGCAAATGGTAATGTGCGGTCTGATCTGACTCGCTCTTGGCAGCTAGCCCTCGACTGGATCATCTGTTCCTCTCTTGAGCAATATGCCCCCCAGTCTGTTAGTCGCCTCCCAAGCGCCACTTGTATCCGTTAGACGTTGATTTAAGAAATAAAAATCAAACAGTTGTTTTGAACCACAATCCACATGTCATTTTTGAAAAATTCCCTCGATTTTCATGCACTCCCAGACGCGCACATCCTAAAATTGCCTTGCCCTCACCAATTCCTGCACGCAGATGTCATCTGCAGGATTCGAATACACTGTCCGTTTCAATATACGGATATTTTGTTTTGCCGATGGATGCCACGTCTCTGTTATCGAGCTTGCTGCAGGTCGTTAGCGCATAGTAACACTACACTGTCCTATACACGTGATGAGCTCGACCAGACTACGCTGTGAATACTTTTCCCAACTTTTCTTGTCATTCAGATGCGTCCACATATGCCGCGCTGCGTGAAAACTCGCGTGGGCCGCTACTCCCCGACGTTCCGCCCACAGACGCATACCCTATACGCCGCACTGCCGCCACATTGTCATGAGTGCCAGTCCCGCCCGAGCCACCGCCTCCGTCGCTATGCCTTCATTCAGCGAGGGTTCCAGTGACCACCGTGGGTCGGTGCCACATTTTCGAGGGTCTTAGTCGTCGTCCCTGCTGTCGACGTGCCGTTATTGATGTCGATGCCGTCGTTGGCGCACCTTTCCCTGCCGAGAAATCAAAGTAAGTCCCGCTAGCCATGCTTACTTATACTCAGTTGCCGCTTCTCTGTGAGCTGCCGTCATTGTAAATCGTTGTAGTTCGCACGTAATTTTCATTCGAATGTTGCGACATCATTCTTGTCAAAGTTACGTGGTTTTCAAGTAACTGATTTTCCTTCTGAAGGGATTCGAGTTCAAGAGCGACCAAAGTAGCAGCTGCTGGGAATGCCAACACGGACCCTTTCCATACGCCAGTTGAACGTATCAATATACTTACCTGGCAGAAGTTAGTGTTACAGGAATAACGTGAAGAGCTGGCGCAAAGGGATGAAACTGAGCACAATGCCTGTCGGACAGCTCCAAGTTTTTCAGGAACCCGTAAAGATAGTTCTGCAGCATCTGTAGCAACCATTGCAAGCAGCTTCCCTGCAGTCTCCTTTACGCCTACATTTTCGTGAAAGCAGAATGGAAGTGTCACTACTTTCTCGCAGAATGTTCACGATTTGTGGCATCTTTGGACTTGGCCGAATGGAATTTTTCTAAACATAGTGAAGTTAAAACTCTCAGGTGACAGACACAAGTACGTTGAATATGTTGATGCATTATAAGATACAATAAAATTGCAAGCAATTCATTTCAATTCAGTTCATTAATACGAATTTTAGATCTGTTTTCTGGAAACTCTACACAGCTCGTACATATTCGTTAATAATGGTGACACACAATGTTTCATATTATATATGTAGTAGTAAATAGTGTTAACAGCAACCATTGGTAATATTAACGTAGAATTGAAACACATTTGAAAAATAAGAACTAATTTAAAAAATTGAAAATAATGGGAATTAACTCAAGATCCAAGTCAATGACTTCTGTCTTAAGAACCTCAGGTTTGCCAACTAACTACAGCTACACCTACTTCTGAATCTATCGTTGCTACACTATTCTACATCACCCACATTGGTATGTGTATTACTCAACAATCCTCATATCAATACATACACGTGTGGCTGGTCCCTTAATTACATGTGTATGTGCCTGTTCTTATCTATAACTGAGAAAATGCTTTTTGTGAACTGTTGACATTATTTTGATACTCACAACGTCCACTTGATCTTGTAGACAGAAAGTTAAGCAGTTGCCTTTTCTATATCTGATGCGCTATCATACTGACTTTAGACCTAAAAATTTTGATCACTTGCTACTGTTTGCAGATTGCTGTCTAATTATCCGCAATCTCTCTTTACCTGAAAAGGGGGACATCTGAGAACGACATGATCACCGAGGTCTTCCTCACTACATTCACAGATTCGTGTGTTACTACATACCACACGGTTCAGATGTTTGGGATATGGACCGTGCCCTCGACCTCGTGCCCCATACCTCCTCGTGCAATTCCAATCTGTTCATCATGCTTGAAAATATGCGTTAAACACTCCTTGCAGTGCTCCTAGTGTCCCAATCACACTGCTATTCATCTAACTTACACACTCATAAATGTCTTATCCGTAATATGCAGTCCTGTGACCTTCACACACATGATCATATTGCTCACACCCTAACCAGAACAGTGCTGCCCTGTAACATATCACGATACCCATCAGACATATCCGATTATCACCAATGAACCCTCTACAGGTGTAGTGTAAAAAGCACATTGAGCTGCAGAAGTATGCTGCACTGAATTCGTCGCACTATTGTTTTGTTGCTCCCTAGTCTACGATGATGTGTAAAGATGCTGGCAGTGAAGTCCATAATAGTGCAGAAGTTAGCTTGGTGATATGACCACACCACATGACATGATAATTTATAGTCAGCAGTCCAAGCATAGGCAATAATATGCATAATTTTGGCCGCTTTCTGAGTAACAGATTTTTAGTGATCTAGACAGTTTCTTTCCTAGACTAGAAGAAAGCCTAAATACCTACTATCAGTGATACATTTAGCAGGTATTCCCTCAAGCCTCAGGGAAGGATTCCTACTAGGAGAAATCCTTCGCTTCAGAAGTATGTATGTGGTTTTATGAACAGCTATAGTCAGTTGTTGCTCTTGCACTGACGTTGCATCTGAGCACGCATATCGCTCGTCTTTAGGCAAACTCTTGCCCTGGAGTCTGCACACACACCTACTATGATGTCACCAGGGTATGCGACAACACCTTCAATAGCATCTGCCCCAGATGTAACACGGTTCAATATTAAGATCACAAACAAGTAGACCACTTACAGAACTTTCAGGACAGCCCTTGGTAGTCTTTTTAATTACCTTTCTCTGAAGCCCAGGCCTACGACTTAGCAGAGCACTGTTCCGACAAATGAGAAGCCAGCTACTATAGAGACCATTTATCCACTTTATGGCACAAGCTAAATGAAGATTTTGCTGATCAAATAAGAGCTGTGTCGGGTGACACATATGTGTTAGGGTGGGATGCCACATCTAATGATGTGTTAATTGAGGTAGCTAGAGCCAGAACAATTGACGTCTTCATATGTGGAATAAATCTGCAGATATGTAGTGAAAAATGAGGCAGTAAGATTGACTCTTTTTTGCAAGGTGGCCGCGAAGTTCGTCTCTACTGTGTCGCAAAGCAATAAGCTGCGCCATGTTTTTGTAAAACGGTGATATGCAAGTACTGCCTGCCCAAAAGATCATAGACTCTTAAATAGCGGAATTCTCAACGTGATAACAGACAAAATGTGAGTACACACAGGGGAAATGGTCAGGAATCAGGCCCCACCACCCATCGTCCACGTAACGTGGGTAATGTATCCAGCCCAAGACAGAAGCGTAAATGATGTGGGTAACATAATTTTAGAGGCCACTATCAGAGGAAGAGCTGACAAAGTGTCAGTAGATACAGGGACTCAAATTAGAGCATTATTTGTTTCTCTTAGTGATAAGAGTGCAGTTAAATCGTTGCGCTGTTACATTAGTGGATTAAGAGAAGAAGTAACACTGCCACAGGAATATGTTTTGTAAACCTGCAGATGCATGGTAAGAACTATGATTTTGTTAGGAAAGTTGGGAGAAGACGCAGAAGGGATTTCAGTGTCATTCTAGAGAAGGATTTCCTACACCGGTACTGGATGGTGGTAGGTTATTGGACGCATATTGTTCGAATCAGTGAGGCAACTATTTCGGTGGAACTCGCGACCCTCAATCGCTAGGAATTTATGGAATGAGGCCTCTTCCACAACCTCCAACAGAACCACATACATGGGCATTTGAAATTTATACAACTGGTAACAGTCAGCGGTGGCACAGGACAGACTTCACTATCCAAATGCGGCCTAGAGTGGACTTTCTCGTTGATACACTCTGTCTAAACAATGTTGTCTACAGGTCATTGATTCATGTGAGAAGAAGTGTAAACAAAATAGAGACACTGGTAAAAAAGTTTTGTGCTCCAGTACTTATTGACGTCTTTCGGTAAGTAGATATAGAGATTACACGCGGAACAATACTTGCTTGTGCTCAGGAAGTTGTAGAGGAAGAATTTCAGTGTGAAAATAAGTTAAAGTGTAAGAGCAAGAAGCAGCTGACAGAAGAAGAATTTGCAAAGTAACGTCCTTACTTAAAAATCAGGCCTATGAGAAGTTAGCACATTTGCCAGTGTCAGTGAAATCTTTTGTACTCGGTATTAAAGGAATATGCTTGGTTGTTCGAGAAACCGCAGTATATGTCAGTCACTGACGTTGTGCAACACGAAATTCAAATTTAAGACATTAGGCCAATTGCTTAGAAACTGGACAGGCTCGGAACTGGACGGATTCCCATTTTATCTACAACCCGTTGGTCGGGATGTTACACAACATCAGCTGGTTGCAGGTATAGATCAATCCTCTGCGAAACCCTGCTTGGTCCCTAGCGCTGTGGTACCCAAAACCTCTATCGCCTATGCATTAACGTACAAGCAGAAAACAAGGTAACTACCATTGATACCTACCCTGTACCTCATATCGAAGAAACATTGGATATACTGGAAAACTGTAGGTATTTTACTACCTTTTACACGTATTCTAATTACCACCAAATTGCAATTTCACCAGAATACCTATAAAACCGCATTTTTAGTTCCATGAGGATTGTATGAGTTTTTACACATGCCTTTCAGCCTTAGAAATGCGCTTGTTACTTTCCAAAGATTCGCTGACTTGTTACTAAGATGATTGAAGCATACAGCGCCTTTAGTGTATTTGGCTAATATATTTTCAAGGAGTACTGGGGAACGTTTGGTGAGATTGAGGTACGTTTTATCAAGGTTACAGCACACACATTTGAATTTAAAGCTTTTGTTTTGCACAGTTAAAGGTTAAGTACCTGGGACATATTATCAGTCCAGATGAGGTTAAGGCAGATCCACTAACCAAATCAGTTGAGACTCTTCCAGGCACAGTAACATTAAGGAGATGCAACTTTTCTTGGCCTCACTAGTTGTTACCGTCTTTGGTAAAGAATTATGCTATGACAGCCAAACGATTAACTAAGTTGTTAAAGGAAGGTGCAGTGCTTAAGCGGACAGAGTGATTTGAATTGGCTATGAGGAAACTTAAATATTATTTGACAGGTTCACATTATTAATATACTGATTCTGAAAAGCTTTTATCCTTTGAACAGACACCTCAAATACGCTATCAGTGCTGTTCTTTGTCAAGAATAATTGCTAGCACTTAAATTCGGAGTCAACTATTTCAGATGTTATTTCTACAGAAGAAAATTCTCTGTGGTCTCTGATTATACTGCTCTTTTGTAGAGGCTCAGTTTAAAGGATCCCAGCAGTCATTTGACTCGTTGGGCATTAAAAGTATCGAAATAAGATTATGACGTATGCCACAAACCCGGCTGAATGGTGATGCACTGAGCCATAAGGTCAAAATGATTCAGACTGACAATGTTTTAAGAGAAGAATTGAGACATGTACAATGTCACTGGTACAATTCTATTCCACATTTTGTCACAGTTCGTTATATTCTGTGCCACATAAATCCCCCTGAGCAACAGAGTCATAACTGCAGAAAGAATTGCAAGCATGTATAATAGCTCAGAATCACGACAGTTTGCAGGTGTGTCATAATGGACAAAAAGTCATGAGTGCCAGAATATACACATGGCATTGATGGGAAGATAGACAGACTGATGTTCAGAAGTACATACAAAACTACTTGCTTTGTGGTCAGAGGTCAGTCCCACCATAAACTTAAATTGCCTTGCTAACACTTCTAGGGGCTACAGACGTTACAAACCCGATTCAGAATGTTGTCTTTGGAATTGTCAGACCGTTCCCACAGACCTCACAAAATAATACATATATCCTATCTATCACTGATCTTTTCCTAGATATGTAATTCTAGTACAAGTTGCAGATATGACTACAGGAACAGTAACAAGTGCCTTTCTCAATAGCTAAGTTTTATCATTCGGAAGTCCTGATTATATTTTGACTGAAGATAGGATTAATTTTATGTACATCCTGTTTTTACAAGTGTACAAATTACTATGAATCAAACAACTGAGAACCACTCCTTTCCATCCAAAAGCTAATAGCCACCTCCAATGTGTACATCAAACAACAGTTGGGATTTTGTCTTACTACATAAACCACTCAGTGACTGGGACAGGTAGGTCGCCTATGTAACTTCTGCATAAAATAGTCATATACATGAATCAACTAGATATAGATCCTAAGAGGAAGTATATGGGTGGCCTATGAGCTCCCCATTTGAACATGATAAACTCCAATCTGTCGGAGATCTGGCAGAAGTTGTCACCTCAAGGCTATCTGGAAGCAGATAAAACAAAATAAATACAAGCTACCCAGAAACAAGATGAACCCTCGTAACAAAGGGGCTGTGCTTTCTCAGTATAAATCTGGGAACCTATTTTTGATTCGTAACCCCATGATTAAGAAAGGAAAGGAAAGACTAAGAAATTCATGCTTCAATACGAAACCCCTTATTCCATCATACGAGTGACTTCTGTCAATGCAGATATTCATTGTCTGACCATACAGTGGTAGTACATTCTGACTGGTTACAGCTGTACCATGGTCAAGCTCTACCATCCTCTGCAGTGTCACTTAGTCCAGCTCAAAATACACTCCTGGAAATTGAAATAAGAACACCGTGAATTCATTGTCCCAGGAAGGGGAAACTTTATTGACACATTCCTGGGGTCAGATACATCACATGATCACACTGACAGAACCACAGGCACATAGACACAGGCAACAGAGCATGCACAATGTCGGCACTAGTACAGTGTATATCCACCTTTCGCAGCAATGCAGGCTGCTATTCTCCCATGGAGACGATCGTAGAGATGCTGGATGTAGTCCTGTGGAACGGCTTGCCATGCCATTTCCACCTGGTGCCTCAGTTGGACCAGCGTTCGTGCTGGACGTGCAGACCGCGTGAGACGACGCTTCATCCAGTCCCAAACATGCTCAATGGGGGACAGATCCGGAGATCTTGCTGGCCATGGTAGTTGACTTACACCTTCTAGAGCACGTTGGGTGGCACGGGATACATGCGGACGTGCATTGTCCTGTTGGAACAGCAAGTTCCCTTGCCGGTCTAGGAATGGTAGAACGATGGGTTCGATGACGGTTTGGATGTACCGTGCACTATTCAGTGTCCCCTCGACGATCACCAGTGGTGTACGGCCAGTGTAGGAGATCGCTCCCCACACCATGATGCCGGGTGTTGGCCCTGTGTGCCTCGGTCGTATGCAGTCCTGATTGTGGCGCTCACCTGCACGGCGCCAAACACGCATACGACCATCATTGGCACCAAGGCAGAAGCGACTCTCATCGCTGAAGACGACACGTCTCCATTCGACCCTCCATTCACGCCTGTCGCGACACCACTGGAGGCGGGCTGCACGATGTTGGGGCGTGAGCGGAAGACGGCCTAACGGTGTGCGGGACCGTAGCCCAGCTTCATGGAGACGGTTGCGAATGGTCCTCGCCGATACCCCAGGAGCAACAGTGTCCCTAATTTGCTGGGAAGTGGCGGTGCGGTCCCCTACGGCACTGCGTAGGATCCTACGGTCTTGGCGTGCATCCGTGCGTCGCTGCGGTCCGGTCCCAGGTCGACGGGCAATTGCACCTTCCGCCGACCACTGGCGACAACATCGATGTACTGTCGAGACCTCACGCCCCACGTGTTGAGCAATTCGGCGGTACGTCCACCCGGCCTCCCGCATGCCCACTATACGCCCTCGCTCAAAGTCCGTCAACTGCACATACGGTTCACGTCCACGCTGTCGCGGCATGCTACCAGTGTTAAAGACTGCGATGGAGCTCCGTATGCCACGGCAAACTGGCTGACACTGACGGCGGCGGTGCACAAATGCTGCGCAGCTAGCGCCATTCGACGGCCAACACCGCGGTTCCTGGTGTGTCCGCTGTGCCGTGCGTGTGATCATTGCTTGTACAGCCCTCTCGCAGTGTCCGGAGCAAGTATGGTGGGTCTGACACACCGGTGTCAATGTGTTCTTTTTTCCATTTCCAGGAGTGTAATTTATGAGAAGGCACATGCACTATCATGCAGAAATGCAGGAAAGAAGGACAAGTTTCTGTCAGAATATCCTCAGTATGCCTTGAGAAATAAACACCCTTATGCCTTGAGGTCATGGGATTGAGGTACTGTTTGTTTGAACGAGTTTCATGTGGTATTTTATTCTGTGTAGGAGTGATTTCACTATGGGAAGAAATGTATTTTATTGATGTGATTCTGAGTAATAATTCTGTCGTTCAGTCAGTCATTTTGACTGACTAGTGCAAACGAATTGCGCTATACTGTAGAACCAGTATCCAGCTGAGGTTAATTTTGCCATCTTTCTTTTGCAGTTTTTTTTATGCAAGAAGCTGCAAGAATTGCTTTCTAAAATAGGAGCACGCCTTGCTGTATTACAAAATACTGTATATTAACAGCGAAGTAACGAGGGCAGTGGTAATGTAAATGATTAAAGTGTGACGAGAAGTAATTGCTTATACAGTGAACATGAGTTTAGAGAGATCGGTTGTTTTATAATAATAATGTGCCAGTATGAGAACGTGAGGGGCTACTATTCATCATCATCATCAGGAGGTTACTATGTTACCAAGTAAAGTTTTAGACGTTCCTTTAAGTGAGAAACACGCCGTGGTGATACATGAAATAACTGAGTTTTGCGTTATGTACACTAAAGATTTTACATCATGTGAAATGGACTTTTTACGAACGCATTTACACTATTGCAAACGAGGTTTAATCAGTACTACATTGTTACAAGAAGAGAATCACAGTTCTGAGGTAGAAGAATGTTTTACTTAACCAGCTCACAAGCAGCGTTGAAGTGAAGTAGATAATTGGAGACATCAAGTAATAAAGTGTTTTTCCAGTAGTTGCTATTAATCAAATGTTTTCTTTACAGCAATAAATATTTTTCTTTTGCCGAGTTTCGTACGAAAAAATACATACACCAAATTTTCACTTATTACCATATTTCCACTTTACTATCAAAATTTACTTTAGAATTCATAGTCCTCTTGTCCACAACAGGCAAGTAAACTTCTTAATTAAATACATGAAGAGACAAGAGATAAGTGCATTCATTTATATAACAATTAGGAACCAAATTTGCAACAACCAGAGGACCTCTATATCAAGTGTTTGGAGTTAACACTAAAGACTAATTCATGCAATGAGTTACCTACAGAGATCATGTACTTGACAAACTCGCCCAAAATATGCAAACAACAGCTATTTGAAATTACCCAAGACTCTCACAGTATACACTAGTGGGAAATTATTTTGTATAAAACATTATCATCTGGAAGTTGTGTTAGCCTTTTGCAGACAAAGAATAACTCGTACTGCAACATTTTACTAGTAGTCAGGCCAATGCATGCATACGTTACTGTTTGGCAGCATCATTCCACATCAGATGATCTATATTCTTTGTATGTAACGGCTAACACAACAAAAATATGTCCTCGTCTTCGTAGTAAGTGGTGGAATGTATCATAATTCATGTGGATTGATCTTGTGAAACAAGCGATTTATGGTTACGAATTTTGCCATATGCCATTATAGGAAATGTATTACTCCTTTAGAAACTACACTTTCCTCGATTTTCCACCTAATTTACAATAGACGTCAGACGTGAAGTCCTAAGTCCATTGTCAGAAGACACTGCTACATGTCGAGACCCTAAATCCAGCATGTTAAAAAAATATATGGTATCAATGGTAGGTCAGGAGAAAGAAAGCATAGATAAGTTGAATTATATACTACTTCTGTGTCACAAATGACTTAACCTCATCACCAAACAATGATACTTGAAAGGCACTAAAGAGACAGAAGGTGTCAAATGAAGTCTCTCAGCAGTGGTTTGTGAGAGGTAATGTTTAATTGAGCAGAGTTCTACATGAAGTTAAGAGACAACCAATTTTCAAACAACAGTAGCACCTTCACTGTCATATGGGTGAATAAGACCTACTTATGGTTCTGCAAAGAAGGGTAGATGCATTGATTGTTGTAATTACGTAGTGATGGGCTACCTGCTCTTGTCACTGTGGCAGTTACTCTGACAGCATGCCATTCATAAACGTTCATTTGCGTTTCACTTAAAATATTTCTATCAGCACCTCTTTTTATGTTTTGTGTCATTTTTTCTGTATTTTGTTTACTGTATTTCATGTGTGTTAGAAATGATGTCATAGTAGTCACTCTCACCTGACACTAGCCAAAACCAGTAAGCTAGTTTGTTGTACCAGTATGTGGTGGATTACCTTCCTTTAAGCTTCAACACAGTATTTTATTTGAAATACTCTTGATCAGTCAATGTGCATCATTCTTATGCAATAATGATTTCCTTTCTTTTATGGGTAACCCAGTGGTTGTGATTTAATAGTCTCCTGGGAAAACTTACTTATTACGTGAACTACAGTGACGCATGTTATTTCTCCATCCACTTTTGGTATCGTGAATTATACTGCGTGTACTCTGGCCAAGTGATATAGTAGTATTTCTTAACTGTAGTTCCCCATCTATTGCATCTACCACTATTCAGATGTCTAGTCATAATTAAAACGAGTTGTTTCCACAAGACCTGGTGGTAGTTGCCTGTATTACAAATGGTTAATGTCCAAGTGGACATAATTTTGATACAACCCTACAGATATGAACAAACATGTGCATGGATCCATGCTTGTACCATTTCGCTGTTAGACAATCCGATAGTGCTGGCACATTATAATGAAGATTATGCTAGCCTCTTTTAACCTGGCTATCTGCTAAAAAATCCATATGGAGTCATTGGTTCTCATTCTCAGTAAACAAGGAGGAATAGGTACTACTACTCAATGACATGGTTTCTTACGCTACTGCTAATGCGTGACGAACATTCATCCTCTACTTCTGGAAAAATTCTGTACTCACATATCATTGCAGTTAGCTTCTTAACCTTCCCTGTTATTCCTGTCCCTACTACCATGTCCCTGAATCAGTTCTGTTCGCCTTCTTTCGTAAAGATGAAGTCTGGGCGCATCTTCACTATGTCACTCTCTTAGTACCATAGTATTCGTAGTTCTATTGTGATGTCCCCACAGCAAATACCCTCTACCACGCACCAATTAATCATTTTCAATCAAACCATCCACATTTATTCTCTTTGGAAAAGTTATCTGATCTGATTTTCTCGTAATATATGCGGCGACAGCTCGTCGACGCCAAAGTATTTTCTAGTGCGTTTATTCTTTGAAATAACAGAGATGCATATATGCATTCTCCATGGTTGTTAGAGTGGTAACTAGGACAGCTTCTGGAGTATTTGTTGAGGGATTGACGTGTTTCTGAGAGATACATATTCTGCCGCTAGCGGTTTGTTTTGAAGAGAAAGAGATTGTAAAAGGAAAATAATTAAGGCGTGGAATTACCGGAGATCTGGACAAGTAATGGAGATGGATTTAATACACGATTTCCTCCAAAAATAAGATTTGTGACTTTTTTTGTTCTGGAGTGAATGAACGAATGAGTTTTTTCTGAATCATTTGTTGATCACGTTGGCCCTGTAAGTAGTGGGGAAGTTTCAGCTGTGTCGAAGAGAGCCTGCAATCACTGAGTGTGTTAAATCGTCCACAAAGGCTTCGTACACATCTGGAATTCGCAATCTTTCGTAAAAGGAACAAATTGTCCAAACGATTGATTCTCCCGACTGACTGCAGTGTTTAACAATAATAATAAATGTAAATATCTCTTACAGCAAGCCAGCCGCTGATTACCAAGACGAAGGACTCCACCAAAGATTCTATTTGGCTGATTTTTTTGCCACTATACACGTAATGAAATCTTATATTAAAACCTATACATAGATAAAGGAGAGAAAGTCAGAGGGAGCTAATGAAAGTAGAGATAATACTAATAATCCTCCATTAGTCTAATTTTTCGCCTGTCTTATCACGGAGCATCCAAGAACTGGGAGGGCCTTAATTTACTGTATAGACTTGTGTGTGAAGGTGAAGGGATCTCAAAGATAACCGATACATGTCTATATGGACAAGACATTACACAGAGAGAGCGGCTAGCTGCATTGATCATCTATTCTTAGATAAAGAGACGGCAACTTATTATCTGAACATTTAAAAATGTTAAACTGTTTCACTATTCCAGCCAATACTACAGAGTTATCACTGCTGCCTTGCTGCAGTGTCCGCTCTAGCTATTCCCCAGACTCTTACTAGATGATATGTGCCGTCCCTCAATTGGTTAGTTAAGCAAGGAACCAGTGTTATTTTCTAGACGAATGATTTGGCACATCAGTTGTCAAACAGTAAGTGTTTGAGCAGTGATAGGAATATCGCTAAGAACTTCGTCTTGATCCCCACTAAATCCACTTACGATTTATTCACATCATCTTGGCAATGGGAATATAGTCACTCCATTCATGTGGTTCACAAATTTGATGTATGCCCTGTTAATTATGGACTTAACCACTCCATAAGAGAACTATATGAAACCTCGATCATTCTTTAAGATATTCATATAGTATGTTTCAATTGCAATACCCACAAAGATGATTCCACCTAGTTTAGAACTGCTTCCTGTGTACATCGTAATCTGAAAGATAATAGCACTGCTATCTCTTACAACCACTTACATTTAACGGAAGGATGTAAGACCATTGAACAACGATATAGTGTGAGAAATGTGACATGCCTTGTTCGATGTACAGCCCTCCTGATTATTCCATATCATTAACTGCTCAACAATTCGCGTGAGAGAAGAACCAATGGGACTCGCTAGATAGGCAGTTAGTGTTTTTCAACATCTACCCCACGCAAATGAGACAGGAGGATGTTGCTTGGACTTCTGGTTCCTCCAGGGGCGTCGTCCTAACATGATGCGATTAGCGATCTAAGAGACCCTTGTCTGGTCATTGCACTTCTGATTTGTATCCATACTATGGTCCGTTCTACCATCTATCATCTTGCTGTCACACAAAAACATGCGTGACCCACTTGCACACTGAGAACTACAGTACCTCAATTAGGGTTGTAGTGGCCTTACTCACTCACACCCAACACAAACACTTATGAAACACAACGTTCACTCTTGGACACTTACAGAGTGTTCCCCGAGGGCGTAACTATCCCTAATTCCTATACTATTGTGTTATTTTGACTCAATGTTTCACCTACCATTGACACTGCTTTGAATACTGTGCGTACACAGGCAATAATGTTCCACATTGTTTCCAGTTCGAACATTGATCTTCCCTTGGGTATCTAGCTGTTTTTATAATACTGGAACATCCATTTGATGCTTATGAACACTTGTCCTACATTACTGGACGCCATTGTGCGAGAAGGGACCTCAGACATTATCTACATCCTCCATCGAATAAAATGAGGCATTCAGCAGTACACAACCATATTTCCCAAGCAGTTCCTGGCTGATGCACCTAGCACCACACCAATTTCAGCCTTGCTCACTCCTTCAAGAAGAAATAAGAATAATGAAGTCTATTTCCCAATGTGATCACCTCCAATGTTATCAATTACGCTCATACTCTAATTAAATACTCACTAACCTACAATGTTGTTCATTTGTCCCTCTAGTGATGTGTTTTACCTGCCAGTTAGGCTCTGCTGTTTTGATGACATGAATGCAAACTCATCTGATGACCACAATTCCGTTTATGGAAAGACTTAGAATGCTTCATGCAAACTGTTCAACAGCTCTGTGCTTCCCCATCTGGCACTAACCAAAAGAGCTGTGTATCTGGATACATTACTGATACCGGTTAATTTTGTGATCTTTTAATTTCCACTGATACATACCACAGTTGGCATTCACATGTAGTACACTCTAAACAGCTACACAGTTGGACACACCCCAGTGCCTTACACATCTAAAAAGTTAATGTACCCCTTTCCAGCACTGCATCACTGAGAAAAACTTTAAATGCTTTGCCTCTTAACTCATTTACTTACCTCACGTATCTATAGGCGTTTCTGCTCAGTTCACCTTCCATTACCACATCCTTTAATAGCAGCAGAATAAAATTCTATGGCTTCATGACAAATCTTGTATGCCAGGAGCACACTCACTTCGATTCCTACCACTCATAGGTTCATTATACCTTGATAGGCTGATGAGACGACGAAAAACGTCTGATTCATCTAGCAACAACCTCCTGCCCTTCCTTTTGCTTGACTTTATGATTAAATGTAGGTTTCAGTAATTGTAGTGCATGATGTCACCTCTTTTCTTGTTAAGGTATTTCTGTTTTTCATTTCATATTGTCATGTTCTGCCATCTGTATTTTTCACCTAATTTAATTAGGACTGACATGAAGCAGTTAGGTCCCTCAAAAGTCACAAGACTACAATCCGTTTCAAAAATTGACTATTGTGAACGCCTGTTTTCAGTTCATTACATGGGCTACCCTGTGTGGTGCACAACATGTCAGTTTGCTTGAGACATCATGAGCCTTGGCAGTTGATCGTGATTCCCTGCCTAGTTCACCTCCCATCCTTATTGCAGCATCTGTTATATTTTAATACATTATAATTATAAATGCAACAAATACTCTCCACTTTAATTTCGTTACATACAATTGAAGCTGGTTTGCCCATTTTCCTAACAGCTAAGCCCCCTATTCTTTCCCATAACTCACCAAGGAAGTTATCACTACTGGGTAGGCCTACTGGCTCCTATTTTGACATCCTTGTCCTAAATCTAACATCTCCATATTCACGCCAATTTACATAATGGACTCTTCCAAAATGTGGTTTCACTCATTAGATTTTCAGAAAAAAATAAGGGAATACAAACTCACTTTTGGTTTCCTAATGAAGTATAGAATTAGCGCAACTACAGTAAATCATACACATTGGCCAAATGTTGACCTAATTCTGCAATATATCAGGCTATAACGTCTTTTGTTCTTTCTAAACGCCTGCCAAAAACAACTGGCTGTGTATTCAGTCCTCTCAACATTCAGCCCTACTTAACATAAACCATCACTATTTTTTCGAAAGAATAATAAACGCCAAACTTGTGCAAAGTTTCAAGACAACTAGGACCTGTGACAGGCTATAAATACTGCTGATCAAGCATCTTGACTGCAAAGCCATCGAACCTTGGTACCCTGTTGCAATTGCCTCTACATGAGTGCTAACTCTTGCAGCATGCAAGCAGAAACGACCAATGTGTACTATCATCCCTGTCTTTTCACTCTGATTTAATTCTCCTTCACCGAATTATAGACACTGTTCATCCTGTGAACAATGAGTCACAGAACCACTCCACAATGCTATTCGAGTTTGGTTTAATGGAAGTGCAGCTGTGCTGAAAACAAATTTGGTATCCCTGCTCAGACTGATGCTGATTACTGTGATAAAGTTCCTATGAGCTTCATTCGTTGTTATGCAGTATCACGAAATCCTAGTAAGCTGACATGTGCAGCTCAATCACACTGAAGACAATCTTTTGGCTACCACCTGGCAAATTCATAATATAGCCACTGTGCTAATACTGCAATATTAGGAACTTAAAAATGCGATCCAGCGCGATTAAATAGACAGGGCACTGTGCAAACTGACTGCTACTTTGGGAGTAACCAAAGCCTTACAGATCTTGTTGTTAACACCCACACAACAGTTGCATGTTAACACCCTGCACACTACCATTCAACCAAAACAGCAACAGAGACTCATTCCTAACTTAGTGCCCACTGAAACCTTCCAGCAAACCATAATTAATACTTCATTTCATGCATCAGTACACATGCAAATGATCTACTCCATGTAGGTATCAACCCTGCCGTATTATTGCACTGCTGCTATTGTACAACTGCCATCATCTATAGATGTGAAATATACAGATATCCTAGACCGTAACTTGCACCAGTCACTAATTTGAGTGTTATCACATTCTCTTTCCCTGTCGCCTATGTACCTAATTATGAACGTGATGTTTGGCAAACGGACATCCTGTCTGTTTGCAAGGGGTATCCATCAGACTGTCACGTAGTTCAAGATTCATCTGTGCTTTAACACTAATTATTAAAAGCATCCTACCTTATTACTCTGCACTAGTGTCAAATGTGAAACTGCATTGCTTTTAGAGGAAACTAAAGAATTACCTTGCTCTCGCACTATTGAGGCAATGCACAAATTTTTATTTAGTCCCACTGGGAACAGATTACTGTATTTAGTAGCGCAGTCAACAATAGTAGCAGTTCTCTGCTGGGACCATGCATTTACACTTCAGACTTATCGAGTTTTTCTAATGGTATACTTTTATTCAACTTTCTTATTGTATATGCATCACACCTACCATTAGTTTATCTGCTCATTTAACTTACACACACTACAGCTTTGAACGTTTCTGCTAATTTGTGTAAAACGCCTTTTGTGCTGGCACCCAACTGACAGCCTGCCTACACAACCAAAAACAATCAAAGTTACCATTGACCATGGCACTGCACACATCACTGAGAGGAGTAAGCTGGAATACCTACAAAGAGTGGTTGACCCAGTGTCATCTCTCTTCCAGTCACTGTAGTTGTCCTCACAATGGTTATATGGATCATATGTAATCAAAGATATTGTGAACCATTCAGATCATGTGGTGCACAAGCAGCAGCTGTTGGGTAATTTTATACTTAAGTGGATTTTGGATCCTAGCACAATTCAGTCATGACTTGTTAACAACTATGCATTAGGAGATGGGATGCTGATATGTATTAGTTTGTTTCCATTGTATAATTTTGTCATTTTGCAACATGTGAGAGCATTACATTCCACTTAGCTAAGGACCAAACCAATGACATATTACTTAAGAATCAATATCAATTAATTACATGAAATAAGAATTAATAGAACAATGCTAGTGTCACAGTTGTGTTAATAAAATTAGTTTATTATGGCTATATTATCTGCTTGTAATGTATCCTTCAATAACTTTGCAATTTCAACTTTTATACTACAAACTGCAAAGATTATAGGAAAAATAATGAATCTTATCAATATGATTGAGCTAAACCTCCTTTTGTATTCAATCCACATCCTAAAATTTACTTGTCCTTGACCGTTCTTGTAGAATAGCTTATCCTGTTGTGATTAGCTTACGTTATGATTTTATTAGGTGCAGTTACACTCTTTAATTCATGGGCATGTATTGTGTTTTTGTAGACTCAATTATTTAGGTAGTTTTCCACACAACCATTGAATATGTTCATTTTCTGCTTACATCTCGAGTACCAGAAAAATGCTATATGACCCATCTTTAGCTCACACATATAGTTATTCAGTCCATACTTTGTATCTTTTTTAACACATTACTACAAATTTTACTGTTTTTCTTAGAGATTCATAATATGTATACTCGCCACACACAGTAGTATATTTTTAGATGCATCGGAATATAAAACTATTGTCAAGAAACCCGGCTTTTCCTTCCTTTTATAGGAAAATAATATTTAATGCAAATGTATGCGGATGTTGCCTATTATGAATACTCTATACAGCAGTTGTGGATGTCCTATCATGAGAAAGATGGAATAAAACGTAATCACATCACTACAAAGTGTCATAGCTGAAGTGTAGCAAAACAGAACAGTGGCAATCACTTACTGATAACTATCTCCAGTTGTTACACATGCAGTTTCACCAATACAAAATAGGTAGGAAATCAAAAATAAAAACAATCTTTCTGAAAATAAAAATGAAGCATGAATACAGATTTCCAAAAACGTCATGTTTATTTACACACATTAAGGAAACTATCCACAATGGAAACATCTTTGAATAAAATGCAGGAAATATTTAGTACTCATGTTCTGAGCTCTCCCAAGTGTTGTACTTGTGTATACGAATAACTGGATTCGAATCATAAGACCTAATGTTTGTTTACCTATTTCATTTTGTGTAGAACTTACATGGTATTAAATACTGAAAAAATAATTAGGACCTTTAGTGCATAACACTTATCTACATCATCTCTCAATCATGTAAAGAGCTCTGTGAAACAAAAAAAATTTGCAAAAAATATAGCTATTGTGCACTGGTGTAAAGGGCAGCCAAGAACAATGAATTTATTAGATTACACATTTTAGCATCTGACCCATTTATGTGAAGATGCACTGATGAGCAAAAATGTCATGAATACTCCCTGTGAGGAGAATGAATGTCACATGTTGTACATACATGATGCAATAAGCAGATTACAAGTATACAAGCAGACCAGAAATTAACAAGGAATTGTTCTACCAATTACATGGGTCACGAACATGTAAGCCCAATGACATAAGTGACTTTATTAAAGAGTAGGTTACAGTGGCATTGCAGTTGGGAACTAGAACCTCAAAAGTGGTGAAGCTGGATCTATGCTACTGTTGTGAACGTTTGTGGAAAGTGGCTGAAAGGTGATAAATCAATAACCTTATGAGAACATGTAATGCACATATCCATCACAAATCATGGAGGTCAGGGGCTTGCCTGCTCTGTGAAGCTGGACATGTGGCAATATGTAGCATATCTAATTACAGAAAACAATGCTTGAGCAGCCATGCACGTTTCTGAACCCACAATTCAATGTACATTGTTGAACACAGGGCTCCACAACATATGGTAACTGTATGTTTCCATACCAATCCACCAAAATGTTCAATTGCAATTGCAGTGGGCAAGGGATCATTGAGGCTATAATGAAGGTCAATGCAAATGTCAACTGTCAGGATGGATGACATTTCCTGTTACACCAGGTCAGCTGCCACATTCAGATATGCTATATCTAGGTGAATGGCACCAGGTGGAGTGCCCATTATGCTATGGGGACAGTCACTCGGGCTCCTTTGGGACATCTGGTAGTAATTGAAGGGATCATGACAGTTGCCGGCTGTGACCTTTGTAGCTACCGCATAGCTTCCTTCATGCCAGGATATTATCTCCCATGGTGAAGGCATCTTCCAGGAGGATAACTGTCCATGTCACACGTGCAGACATGTACAGAACGACTCCACAGTGGTCTGAGTAGCATGGTACCTAACACATCTTGACCACACCATGTAGCTGATCTGAACATGTGGAATGCAAATGGTATAACATTCATCCCGAAACACATAAATGACATGTCAAGTCCATATCATGAAGAACTGTCGAAGTATTGTGTTCCGAAGGTGCACAAACATGCTATTAAGCACATTGCTATATTTGTTGTTACGTTTACTGACATCTCTTGAGAAAACATATCTCTGAGTAAAATAATTGTTATAACCATGTTTCTCCAGTGTTAAGTCTACTAGCGTGAATGAAGGAGGTGCCATTAATATATTTTTACTGTCACTGTTTCTAAAATACAGAGTAACAAGTACTACATGATGACTATGCAAGTCAACACACATCCTTGGAATTATACTGAATATTGCAAGGTACTTATGATTACTGACAAACATATGGATTTATCACAATACACAATCTTCCTGTCTCGAGACTGATAGAAGAACGTAAGTGTTAATGACAAATATACATTTGATTCCTATTTCTGAAGTATTTAGTAATACAATTTCTTGATGTCTCAAGTTGCAGATATGAATTATATCATCACATTATCTGTTACCAATCTATAGTACACATTATTGCACACTGTTTCACAATTAAACCACATTTTTATGTTATTTCACAGGCATTATAATTTATTGTCCCCTTGCTTCATCCATTATTTTACAGGCCTTGAGGGCACCAACCATGAAAACCTATTTACATAAACTACCACTTGCTTGTAGTTTCTTTCTGATGTGCAGTAATGCATGTGTCTTGAGAGTACCCAACTGAGTGCACCTTTTGTCACATATCACATTTGTGGGGTCCCCTTCCAATGTGTTCTAATGCATCTGCCTTGAGATAAGCTGATCTAAGAATGATCACTACATCACAGCGTATATGAATGATGTATCTTGAGATAGCCTGCCCTAACAAAAGATTTCCCACAAATATCAAATTTGTGATGTTTCTTTCCACTGTGAATTAAAGTATGTTTCTTGAGATAACCTAACTGGGCAAACGATGTCACAAATTTCACAAATATTAGGTATCTTTCCAGTGTGAATTAGTGTGTCTTGAGATTTCCCACAAATCTCACATGTACGAGGTTTCTCTCGAGTGTAAAGTGATATGTTTCTTGAGAACGCTTGAGAAAGCAAAAGATTACCAATAAATCTCACATTTAAGTTTCTTTCCAGTGTGAATAAATGCATGTTTCTTGAGATAAGCTGACTGGGCAAAAGATTTCCCACAAATATCGCATTTGTGGGGTTTCTTTCCAGTGTGAATTGATGTGTGTGCCTTGAGATTAGCTGACTGGGTAAACGATTTGCCACAAATCTCACATTTATGAGGTTTCTCTCCAGTGTGAATTAATCCATGTTTCTTGAGACTGCCTGCACCAGCAAAACATTGCCCACATATCTCACATTTGTAAGGTTTCTTTCCAGTGTGAAGTAAGATGTGCGTTTTGAGTCCACTTGACAAAACAAAAGATTTCCCACAAATCTCACATTTATGAGGTTTCTTTCCAGTGTGAATTAATGAGTGTTGCTTGAGATAAGCTGACTGGGCAAAATATTTCCCACAAATATCGCATTTGTGGGGTTTCTTTCCAGTGTGAATTAATGTGTGTACCTTGAGATTAGCTGACCGGGTAAACGATTTATCACAAATCACACATTTGTGAGGTTTTTTTCCAGTGTGAATTAATCCGTGTTTCTTGAGATTGCCTGCACCAGCAAAAGAATGTCCACAAATCTCACATTTATGAGGTTTCTTTCCAGCGTGAAGTAATATGTGTGTTTTGAGTCCGCTTGACAAAACAAAAGATTTCCCACAAATCTCACATTTATGAGATTTCTTTCCAGTGTGAATTAATAAGTGTTTCTTGAGATCGCTCGAGACAACAAAAGATTTCCCACAAATATCGCATTTGTGAGATTTCTTTCCGGTGTGAAATGATACATGTTGCTTTAGATCGCTTGGAAAAGCAAAAGATTTCCCACAACTCTCACATTTGTGAGGTTTCTTTCCAGTGTGAATTAATCCGTGTTTCTTGAGATTGCCTGCACCAGAAAAAGATTTGCCACAAATATCACATTTGTGGGTTCTGTTTGCAGTAAGTAGATTACCCTGGAAACTGACATTAACAGTTGTAGATAAAGTTCCATAATGATTTGTTTCCTCTGTATCATTTGTCAGAAGTGTGTTACCTATGTCATTATCAGACTTGTTTGCAGCTTTCCATGTTTCCTTGTATGAATTCAGCTTATTGAGTTCTGTGACAGAAACTTCTGGCTCACTATCTGAGAAGCTAGTGCTTTGATGCTCATCGCTATAGCCATAATTTTCATGGTTGCCAGCCGTTGAGAAATGGTAATTCTCACTCATTCGCAAATGTTTTTTCAAACTAACATTACTGTGAAATACCTCACCACACCACTTACAAACATATAAAGGTGGTAGCATACCATCAATGTGAATAAACACATGCTTTATGAATCTGTATTTTGAAGGAAAGCTCTGTTGGCAGAAATTACAGCTATATACATGTAATTCCTTTTCCCACGTACTACAGTTATATCGCATGGCAACTGAGCAGTTCTTATCAACAGTCATATCTTCTGTATTGGTACCAAACTTGTGTGTTGACTTCTCCATGTCTATCAAGAACTCATCCTGGACCAGTCTATGGTGACAAGTTTCTTCACATGATATGCCACTGCTCCCACCAGTACACTGAGTCAATCTGAAGAGTAAGGAGGTGGATGTTAAATACTGATATACATACAACAAAGAAACAATATTTAGGTGTCCATAAATCCAGTACTATAAGAGAGAATTCATAAAAGTGCAGAAGAAATTGTTAGAGATTTAAAATTGTAATATTCCACCAGAAGGAAGGAACTGATGAGGTAAAAATAATGATTAATCTGAGTCACTGCCAATTTGATCTGAAATTTTTAGATGAGAATTAAAATAATTCACTTTCAAGTGTTACAGTCGTTTTAAAATACAGTGCTACAAATTAATAGTCTACACTGATTTATTAATTGTATACAAAAAAATTTCAGTTACATGTTTTTACTAAGAGAAATAATTTTTAAATGTTCCTCTTCTATTATCGCAGCTCTGTAAATGGCTTTCCTTTGCCTGGCAAATACTTTCACCTTTGAAAATTTATTTCACCTAGCAAACAGTTTTTTTTTGTTTGATTCCCAATGAGTCAAGAACTACTGCAAGCATAATTATTTTGGTTAGGTATCTTGTATGGATGTTTATCAGGTGGATAATGACTGTTCATGAACAATAATCAATGTCACATCAATCTATGGAAAAAATGCATACTGATGAATGAATGTGAATGACAAAATTGCAGATGGTTTTAATCTAAGACTATGTTTTTGGCACTGCAACTTATATGAAGCCTTGCACAAATGGAAAAGCTGTCTAAAATGATTGAAATGGTTGTAAATTTTCCAGTATATCTGCAGTGAGACTTTTTGAAAATTTTTACATTTGGTCACCCGACACTGCAGAACACAAATAACTTAAGGACACACACATTAAACACTGCAGGCTGAGACTACATATCGAGTGGCAGTGACAATAGCTAATGCATGAGCTACCCCTGTAGTATCTGGGTCCCATAATTCCACCTGCAGTTAAACCCTTTCCCACAGAACAGAACTGTGATGCCTTTCAGGTCCCCATGTGCATCATGTTGCACATGAAAGATCACAAACTACTGGAGGCATGCATGCTCCAGTGTTTTCTTTTGTTCTGACTGTAACCTTAACTTTTTTGCATTGTGTTTGGTATATAGTTCTGTTTGGCATGGTATCTGGTAAATTTCGAATGATTTTAAACTCTTAATTGGGATCACACGGGTTTTTTAACGTAACCAGTATCGTTGTGTGTCAGATTCTAGAAGTTGAGAACTGAATCACTAAACGTTGTAACTTTTTAAAACTCAGTTACATGTATTTTCATACATATGGAAGTGAAGTAACAGAATATAAATAATGAAGAAAGAAATGAAAAAGTATGCAAGTGAGGTTTCAAAAAAATAGTTTTATTTCCACTATTTTAAGAAATAGAAAGGTAACAATTAAAATTTTAGACTATGCCAGTCAACCATAAACAAACCAGAATAAAAACCAGAATTTCTGGAAAACTTCAACAATACATAAATTTTGATGATAATTATTTATCAATTGTTTAAGAGACCTCCACATAAGCATTGTGTAGGTACTGAGTACTTGTGTCATATCCTTAATCTTTACTGCACAACATTTTTTGTGGCATGTACATTCATAGACTCTTAATGCAGTCATGATGGAAGTGCACATGTATTTTAATAACACACGTACTACAGCCTGAACAGCAACACTGCTGATGGTTTGCAACACTGCTGATGGTTTACACATTTGCTAAAACGTTTGGCACTATAGCTGTTACCTCTACTTTATTCCTTCCTTTGTTCTCTCAATTCTCAAACCAAAGAGCTGTCATTATGAACAAAAACAGTCTCTTACATTCTATCTAGATACTCCAGTACCCCTGTATCATACAACTAGTGCGGTCGGGGGATTAATGGGACTTCATCACTTTTACTTTGTCTTTCGGCTGAGGATGGTTGCGAAGTGCCATTGCATATATACACTAGTTTTGCGATGGGGTCGCCACTCCCAAAGACTACCGCCACTCCCCCCTACAGGGCAGGATTAGTGTGCCCTAACTGCCTACATCCGGTGTAATCCATGGGAAAGTGTGAATGTCTGAAAATGGTTGCAAGCCGTGTAATTGAGACAGAATGTGGAGACCAGCCTGGTATTCACCCAGTGGGATGTGGAAAACCGCCTAAAAACCACATCCAGGCTGGCCAGTACACTGGCCATTCATCATTAATCCACCAGATGGATTTGATCCAGGGATGGCGTGCATGCCTGAATCCAGGAAGGTGCGCGTTAGCGCTCTCAGCTACCCTGGTGGGTCGTTTCTTACATTACCGGTGGGTCGTTTCTTACATTACCATGAAAATATTACAATTGGTTCCACCTAGTAAGGAAATATTGTCAATGCATTTGATGCCAGGGTTGGAGACTGAATACAAGCAAGCCTATTAAACCTTTTACTCAGAAAAATTAATATCATGCAAAGAAGGTATGTTATTTTGAACATTTTTATATTATCAAGATTTTGTTTCATCACTGTTGAATCTCATCTAAGATACCTTGAGAGAAAACAAAACTTTGTTTCTTGTACAATGTCTCGATTTCTACCCATCACATCACCACTAAGTTACAGGGCAGGAATCTGCAAAGTAATGTTCTATTGTGTAGCACAAACATTGCTTGGATTGTGCATTTCTCCATTTGAAAGAGTTTCCCCTACCATAAAAGCAGGAATCATGGTGATATGACTGTATCCTCTGTTGTCGTTATCATTTCCTCCTCCTCCACCACCACCACCACCACCACCACCACCACCACCACCACCACCACCACCACCACCACCACCACCACCACCCTCTTCTGAAATTGTATCACCAATTTCCATCATGTTATGTTGATGAATATTACTGTCAACCAGAACTTCATATACCATTTATCAAAATATATATTAAATGACAGTTGTCTTACTTTCAGAACTCATGGATGATTGGTTTGTGGGGACTCAACTGCATGGTCATCAGTCCCAATTATTGCAGCTTTTTTTTACACAGTCCAATGTAGCCACTGTCACGAATGATGATGATCAAATGATGAGGACAGTGAAAACACCCAGTCATAACAACACAGCCAGGAATCAGACCCAGGATGCCATATTCCGGAAGCAGCAATGCTACCCAGTAGACCACAAGCTGTGGACAGAACTCGTGGAGAATAATAAGTCTGTTATGGCTGGTTTGAATGGTTTAGAGATGTGACACACTGCATACTGTAAAAGACACTGACAGAGAATAAACACAAGCTGCTGATAAAAACCCCTGCTGAGCAGTATTTGTTAAACGAGTGTGGTATCTCTGTTGGATGTCACAGTAACTTTATTAAGAATTTACTGAGCGTAAAACTATCTGAAAAGCAACCAGTTTTCATAACGAAGTCGACCCAAGGCGTTTTAAGTGATTATAATTACACTGACAGTGTTCCGGATGCTGATGTGTGAGCTCTACACTTTCCAGGATGCTGTGGCAGTTTAGGGTGTTCATTAACAGTTGTCCTCATCGAGTACACCGAAAAATAATTTTTCACTTTACGCCAAAAGGTGAAAATATGGCGCTATAAGCAGTGAGAATGAGACATCAGTGCAGGAAAAGAGGAGAAGCGATCAGACCAATGATACTGGTGGTTCTGGAATGTTTATTTGGATAGGATGAGAAGTTACATCTTCAAAATGCTGTGCAACATGCTGTATCCACGACATGACATGTCATGGTTGCCTACAGCATATTCAGAGTGAGGGGGAGGCGAGAGAGGGCGGCAGTGAGGGGCGAGAGAGGGCGGCAGTGAGTGGGGGTGGAGAAAGGACGTAAACAACAGGGGGGTGGGGGAGAGGACGAGGACGGGAACGGCGGGGGGTGGGGGAGAGGACGAGGACGAGGACGGGAACGGCGGGGGGTGGGGGAGAGGACGAGGACGAGGACGGGAACGGCGGGGGGTGGGGGAGAGGACGAGGACGAGGACGGGAACGGCGGGGGGTGGGGGAGAGGACGAGGACGGCGGGGGGTGGGGGAGAGGACGAGGACGGGAACGGCGGGGGGCGGGGGGTGGGGGAGAGGACGAGGACGGGAACGGCGGGGGGCGGGGGGTGGGGGAGAGGACGAAGACGGGAACGGCGGGGGGCGGGGGAAAGGACGAGGACGGGAACGGCGGGGGGCGGGGGAAAGGACGAGGACGGGAACGTCGGGGGCGGGGGGTGGGGGAGGGGGCGAGGACGAGGACGGTAACGGCGGGGGGCGGGGGGTGGGGGAGGGGGCGAGGGCGAGGACGGGAACGGCGGGGGGTGGGGGAGGGGGCGAGGGCGAGGACGGGAACGGCGGGGGGTGGGGGAGGGGGCGAGGGCGAGGACGGCGGGGGGTGGGGGAGGGGGCGAGGGCGAGGACGGGAACGGCGGGGGGCGGGGGGTGGGGGAGGGGGCGAGGGCGAGGACGGGAACGGCGGGGGGCGGGGGGTGGGGGAGGGGGCGAGGGCGAGGGCGAGGACGGGAACGGCGGGGGGCGGGGGGAGGGGGCGAGGACGGGAACGGCGGGGGGCGGGGGGTGGGGGTGGGGGCGGGGGGAGGGGGCGAGGACGGGAACGGCGGGGGGCGGGGGGTGGGGGGTGGGGGTGGGGGAGGGGGGAGGGGGCGAGGACGAGGACGGGAACGGCGGGGGGCGGGGGGTGGGGGGTGGGGGTGGGGGAGGGGGGAGGGGGCGAGGACGAGGACGGGAACGGCGGGGGGCGGGGGGAGAGGACGAGGACGGGAACGGCGGGGGGCGGGGGGTGGGGGACGAGGACGGGAACGGCGGGGGGCGGGGGGCGGGGGGCAGGGGGCGAGGACGGGAACGGCGGGGGGCGGGGGGCAGGGGGCGAGGACGGGAACGGCGGGGGGCGGGGGGGAGGGGGCGAGGACGGGAACGGCGGGGGGCGGGGGGGAGGGGGCGAGGACGGGAACGGCGGGGGGCGGGGGGGAGGGGGCGAGGACGGGAACGGCGGGGGGCGGGGGGGAGGGGGCGAGGACGGGAACGGCGGGGGGCGGGGGGGAGGGGGCGAGGACGGGAACGGCGGGGGGCGGGGGGGAGGGGGCGAGGACGGGAACGGCGGGGGGCGGGGGGGAGGGGGCGAGGACGGGAACGGCGGGGGGCGGGGGGGAGAGGACGAGGACGGTAACGGCGGGGGGCGGGGGAGGGGGCGAGGACGGTAACGGCGGGGGGCGGGGGAGGGGGCGAGGGCGAGGACGAGGACGGGAACGGCGGGGGGCGGGGGACGAGGACGGGAACGGCGGGGGGCGGGGGACGAGGACGGGAACGGCGGGGGGCGGGGGGGAGGACGGGAACGGCGGGGGGGAGGGGGCGAGGACGGGAACGGCGGGGGGAGGGGGCGAGGACGGGAACGGCGGGGGGAGGGGGCGAGGACGGGAACGGCGGGGGGCGGGGGGGAGGGGGCGAGGACGGGAACGGCGGGGGGCGGGGGGGAGGGGGCGAGGACGGGAACGGCGGGGGGCGGGGGGGAGGGGGCGAGGACGGGAACGGCGGGGGGCGGGGGGGAGGGGGCGAGGACGGGAACGGCGGGGGGCGGGGGGAGGGGGCGAGGACGGGAACGGCGGGGGCGGGGGGAGAGGACGGGAACGGCGGGGGGCGGGGGGAGAGGACGGGAACGGCGGGGGGCGGGGGGAGAGGACGGGAACGGCGGGGGGCGGGGGGAGAGGACGGGAACGGCGGGGGGCGGGGGGCGGGGGGAGAGGACGGGAACGGCGGGGGGCGGGGGGAGAGGACGGGAACGGCGGGGGGCGGGGGGAGAGGACGGGAACGGCGGGTGGGGGGAGAGGACGGGAACGGCGGGGGGCGGGGGGAGAGGACGGGAACGGGGGGGCGGGGGGAGGCGACGGGAACGGCGGGGGGCGGGGGGAGCGGACGGGAACGGCGGGGGGCGGGGGGAGAGGACGGGAACGGCGGGGGCGGGGGGAGAGGACGGGAACGGCGGGGGGCGGGGGGAGAGGACGGGAACGGCGGGGGGCGGGGGGAGAGGACGGGAACGGCGGGGGGCGGGGGGAGAGGACGGGAACGGCGGGGGGCGGGGGGAGAGGACGGGAACGGCGGGGGGCGGGGGGAGAGGACGGGAACGGCGGGGGGCGGGGGGAGAGGACGGGAACGGCGGGGGGCGGGGGGAGAGGACGGGAACGGCGGGGGGCGGGGGGAGAGGACGGGAACGGCGGGGGGCGGGGGGAGAGGACGGGAACGGCGGGGGGCGGGGGGAGAGGACGGGAACGGCGGGGGGCGGGGGGAGAGGACGGGAACGGCGGGGGGCGGGGGGAGAGGACGGGAACGGCGGGGGGCGGGGGGAGAGGACGGGAACGGCGGGGGGCGGGGGGAGAGGACGGGAACGGCGGGGGGCGGGGGGAGAGGACGGGAACGGCGGGGGGCGGGGGGAGAGGACGGGAACGGCGGGGGGCGGGGGGAGAGGACGGGAACGGCGGGGGGCGGGGGGAGAGGACGGGAACGGCGGGGGGCGGGGGGAGAGGACGGGAACGGCGGGGGGCGGGGGGAGAGGACGGGAACGGCGGGGGGCGGGGGGAGAGGACGGGAACGGCGGGGGGCGGGGGGAGAGGACGGGAACGGCGGGGGGCGGGGGGAGAGGACGGGAACGGCGGGGGGCGGGGGGAGAGGACGGGAACGGCGGGGGGCGGGGGGAGAGGACGGGAACGGCGGGGGGCGGGGGGAGAGGACGGGAACGGCGGGGGGCGGGGTGAGAGGACGGGAACGGCGGGGGGCGGGGTGAGAGGACGGGAACGGCGGGGGGCGGGGTGAGAGGACGGGAACGGCGGGGGGCGGGGTGAGAGGACGGGAACGGCGGGGGGCGGGGTGAGAGGACGGGAACGGCGGGGGGCGGGGGGAGAGGACGGGAACGGCGGGGGGCGGGGGGAGAGGACGGGAACGGCGGGGGGCGGGGGGAGAGGACGGGAACGGCGGGGGGCGGGGGGAGAGGACGGGAACGGCGGGGGGCGGGGGGAGAGGACGGGAACGGCGGGGGGCGGGGGGAGAGGACGGGAACGGCGGGGGGCGGGGGGAGAGGACGGGAACGGCGGGGGGCGGGGGGAGAGGACGGGAACGGCGGGGGGCGGGGGGAGAGGACGGGAACGGCGGGGGGCGGGGGGAGAGGACGGGAACGGCGGGGGGCGGGGGGAGAGGACGGGAACGGCGGGGGGCGGGGGGAGAGGACGGGAACGGCGGGGGCGGGGGGAGAGGACGGGAACGGCGGGGGGCGGGGGGAGAGGACGGGAACGGCGGGGGGCGGGGGGAGAGGACGGGAACGGCGGGGGGGCGGGGGGAGAGGACGGGAACGGCGGGGGGGCGGGGGGAGAGGACGGGAACGGCGGGGGGGCGGGGGGAGAGGACGGGAACGGCGGGGGGGCGGGGGGAGAGGACGGGAACGGCGGGGGGGCGGGGGGAGAGGACGGGAACGGCGGGGGGGCGGGGGGAGAGGACGGGAACGGCGGGTGGCGGGGGGAGAGGACGGGAACGGCGGGTGGCGGGGGGAGAGGACGGGAACGGCGGGGGGCGGGGGGAGAGGACGGGAACGGCGGGGGGCGGGGGGAGAGGACGGGAGCGACGGGCGGGGGGAGAGGACGGGAGCGACGGGCGGGGGGAGAGGACGGGAGCGACGGGCGGGGGGAGAGGACGGGAGCGACGGGCGGGGGGAGAGGACGTGAGCGACGGGCGGGGGGAGAGGACGTGAGCGACGGGGGGGGAGAGGACGGGAGCGACGGGGGGGAGAGGACGGGAGCGACGGGGGGGGAGAGGACGGGAGTGACGGGGGGGAGAGGACGGGAGTGACGGGGGGGAGAGGACGGGAGTGATGGGGGGGAGAGGACAGGAGTGATGGGGGGAGAGGACAGGAGTGATGGGGGGAGAGGACAGGAGTTAGAGATGACAGTAAAGCAGCTACGGCTTGAGGTCCACAGTACAAATGGGTGGGGAGGGGGGAAGGAAGGAATGAGTACTCTCCTCCCTGTGCTTTGACTAATTGTATGTGTAGTAGCTCCTATTCCAAGTGCAGTTCAGATGCATGTCATATTTCACTGATATGAGCCTCTGACACCTCCACTCCTATGGCCAGTGCTCCATCAACTTTCATGAAGCACACACTGCCCCGTGCATCTCACATCTCTGAGCCCATTACGTCATATCATGATACTACAACTAACATCTATGAAGTGCTGCGTATGTTAAATTGTTTAAAATACCTGTCCATCCAAAAAACGTTTGAGAACTGATCTACCTGTAACTTTCATATGTTTTGTTACTATGTAAAATGACGATGATGCCTGATGTTTATGTACATGATTACTCTGACATTCATAATTATGGGCCTGGCAGAGGGTCATCCAACCATCATTTGTAATCTACTTCTCTACCATTCCACTCTCACTGCATGCAGGGAAAACAAGCACTTACACCTTTCCATTTGGGCGCTGATTTCTCATACTTTACTATGATAATTTCTCCCTGCGTAGATGGGCATTAGTAAAATATCATCACACTATCGACAAAATTCGTGTTTCAAATTTCATGATAAATTAGTGCCACAGCGAAAAAAGTGTTTTAATGACCACCACCCCAGTTCACGTATCATATCCATAGCACACTCCCCCTTATTTTGCGATGGTATAAAACGAGCTGCACTTCTTTCAATTTCTTTCATGTCCCCCACCACACTGCAATAGTCCACAAGATAATAGATAAGCATAATGTAAGCCGGTTCTTTAGTAGACCTGTTACGTTTTCCAAGTGGTCTGCCAAGGAATCAGTCTTTGGTTTGCTTTCTCAGAGCATTATCTATAAGGATGTTATGATTCAATTTATTCAAAGTGTATTTCCTATGCATTCAGTTGAGTTCACAGCTTTTAGGTTTGTATGATTTATCATGTGAACGAAATTTATCACATTCCTTTCCGTACTCACGTGGTTGACTTCATATTCTTCATTATTTACAGTCAATTGCTATTTTCCACATCATACAGATATCTTTTCTATCACCCCACAATTCGTTTCCATCATCTGATGACTTTACGATAAGGTTAATGACAACATAATCTGCAAACAATCTAAGAGGTTGTCTCTTAAATCGTGTATGTAGGTCAGGGACAAGAAAGGGCCTATAACACTTACTTGGGAACGTCAGATATTAATTCGATGACTTTCTGTCAGTTATTACGAACTGTGACCTTTCTGATACAAAATCACGAGTCAGTGCACACAACTACGATGATACTCCACGGGCACACAATGTAATCGGAAGTCACTTGTGAGGAATTGAGTCAAAAGCCTTCTGAAAACCATAAATATGGAATCAATGTAATGTCATCTGTCCTAATCAGTCATTACTTTGCGAGAATAAAGAGCTTGTGTTTCACAAGAATTATGTTTTCCGAATAAGTGTTGGCTATTTGTGAATAAATGTCGTCTTCAAGGTAATTCATAATGTTCAAACAGACTATATTTTCCGAAATCCTACTGCAAACGACGTTAGTTGTATGGGCGTGCATTTCATCGGATTACTCACATTCCCTGTCTTGGTTTCTGGTGTAATTCGTGCAACTTTCCTGTCATCGAGTACCAATCTTTCTGCCATTGAAGAGTTGTATATGACTGCTAAGTATGCAGCTACTGAATCAGCATATTCTGAAAGGAGCCTGGATGGTGTACAATCTGGACCAGAGGCATTGCCTCTCCCAACTATTAAGCTGCTCCACTACATTTATCCTGTGACGGAATTTAGAAAATCCGTCTTCAGTGACTCGCTTTAGCAGCACTGTCGTCAATAACTTAACCACTTTTATCACGCAGTGAAGGTATTAATGCACCTCTTAAATTGTATACTTCACATACAACCAGAATTTCTTTGGGTTTACGATCAGATTTCGAGACAGAATGTCGTTCTGGAAACTATTAAAAGTCTCTCTAATTGATTTTGCGCTAAATTTCGGGCTTCTGTAAAACTTCGAAAATCTTGTGGATTTTGCGGTCTTTTAAATTTGGCATGTGTAATTCATTGCTTCTGCACCAGTGGTCTGACCTGTTTTTTTTTTTTTTGTCAGTACCACATTTCATTGATTTGACGCGTATCTCTCAGTTATTACTCATTTGACTTTAAACCGCATCTGGACTAAGTTTAGAAAGACTTATCAGACGGAGTGGAAACTGTATCTTCGGAATGTGTCAAGCGAATTTGTACCTGCTTTAAGGGTGAATTTTGCATTTATTTTGGTCAGTCTCGATGTTACAGTATTCACTCTTGTGAACTCTTCATGGCTCAACAACATTGTGGTCACTAATCCCTGCTTGGTCAGGGCTATTATGATGTCAAGGATGTTTTCGCGCTTCTGTACCCATTGTTCAAAATAATTTTCAGAGACGCCATTCAGTACGGTTTCGGACGACGCTTTATGCCTACCACTGGCATTAAACATTTATTTTCGCCAATATATAGAGGGTAGTTTTTCTTCCAATTATTCGCAATATTACGGACTGTATTGGTAAAGTTCTGGCCAAGTTTCAAGTTTAAACAATCTTTAGACCTACAAAGAAGATTAGTGAGTGTAAACGTAAGCTTCCGCGTCCGTTGTCACACTCAATAAAATTCTTCTGGGTTTGAAGCCGCATTGTCAACTATAAAATTTCGACGTCTTGGCGACTGTTGCAAGACGCCTTTCTCAAACCCAGAAGATTTTTACTGCCCAAGATTAGTGAATGTACAAGATTGACGAATATAAAATTGCATGTGGTTGTGGGAAGGTTTATATTGGAACAACGATAAGAAATGTCAATACCCTCTGAACGGAACACAAAAGAAACTGTCGACTGGGATATACTGACAAATCAGCTGTAGCGGAACACGTTTTTATAGACTGTGATCATGAAATAAAATTTAGTGAGACAAGCGTGTTAGCCAGGACATCTATTATTATGCACGTATGTATAGGAAAGCTATAGAGATTAAGGAACACCACAATAATTTCAACAGAAAAGAGGAAGGCTTACAGTTACACAGGATACGGTGGTCGCCTCTCCACCAACAATTTGACGATCGATTACATTCGATTGAGAATAATGACGCTAGTCAAAGAGACTTATAGTCGGTCCCAATTGAACGTATGTTGGTGCCCTCTATATGAACGGGAATTCCACTGCCTGGCAGCCATAACTGACTCACCTCCAAAGTTGGCAACGAAACGCCAGGAAGTAGTAGCTTTACAGATCGAAAACGGCATCTCAGCCCAGAGCTTTTAACTGATCACTACCCATAGTACCTCAAAGGAACTATCTACTTAAATTTCACTACAGGGTAAACTACTTCCACCAGCAATTAACACTACACCACCTGTATCTCATCTATTCTTTGTGTACATGGATAGGTCTCTTGAAAAATTTCAGCTGAACTTATTTCCATACCTTTATTGTGGTTGTATCTACCCTCTTTCGGTGTTCTACTTGCAGCCTTTGAAACTGAAGCCCTTTCTGCACTTACCTGAGACCCTCTAACCTAAAAAAGCCCAGTCTCCTCTACACATCCCCATACTCGTGGAACTGCTTCCTTTGTGTAGTTGACTCCTGACCCACTCAGCAAAAAAATGAATGGAAATTTCAGAGAGTGACAAATACAGGATTGTAACTGTACCAGCATAGCAGTTCCACATAGTGCAGGTAAAATAACCGAAGTTTAGTCTGAAAGACTAAACAACCTACTTCTAGAGTATACAAATTGTGGTAAGTAAATGAAATCATAGCTCAATTAAGACTGTTTACAGCTTCAGCTGGTGAAGAGAATGCTGGTCACATGAGCGAAATATTATCGATCTTACCTGAGCTTTGAAAAATATGCGTCGTCAAGTAATTGGGGAGAGAATTGTCCACGAGCTTTACAGACTTGCATGCAGAATATTTCTGATAATACAAGGAATGGATTATGCATGGCAGGCTGATCTCAGATACGCAAGACTACTTAAAATCAAATAATGGTGTCAAGTACATTCTCACGGTCAGAGACACACATTCCAAATTTGCTTGGGCCTTAGCTTTGAAAGTAAAGACACGGAAGGAGGTTTGAGAGGTTTCTAAACAATTGTTGCAGACAGGACTAACTCGACGCCACAACAACCTTGAGGAATATGATGGAAGTGAATTTTACGACAGGCATTTCAAAGCAGAATTGGAATGATGTTGGATAAATCACTACTCAACATTCTCCCATTTGGAAACTAGTATTGCCAAATGGTTGAACTGGACCATGAAAAACCGAATGTGGAAGCAATTTAATCTTCAACGTATGTGCAAATGGCTGAACATACAGGCACAGATCATTGACAAGTATAATCGCATTATTCACCACAGAATTAAGAACAAACCCATTGATGTCACAAACGAACTACGGGATAGCTTTAAACCCATTATGTTCCTCATAGAGCAGATTGTACGATGTTGAGGGAACAGGGCTTTGATGAAATGGTTTAGTTTCTCATCGAAGCTCAACAGTTGGGTGAACACTCGCAAACTGCTACGTAATACGAAGCCGGCCGCGGTGGTCTCGCGGTTCTAGGCGCGCAGTCCAGAGCCGTGCGACTGCTACGGTCGCAGGTTCGAATCCTGCCTTGGGCATGGATGTGTGTGTCCTTAGGTTAGTTAGGTTTAATTACTTCTAAGTTCTAGGGGACTGATGACCACAGCAGTTGAGTCCCATAGTGCTCAGAGCCATTTGAACCGTAATATGAAAAGCAAAGTTCAAACCATGCAGTAATGTGACAAGTACTAGGAAATGTATCAACAAAGTTGGAGGTGGTATTCTCGAGAATCTGTCATCAGAAGTTTGTATCTCTGGATATAATTTCTGTGGAGCTGGAACAAAATTGAAATAGCACCAAGATTATGGTGATAAGGGCTTTGACGCATTAAAAAATGTGTGCAAAGAGCACATCAGCGCCTACACTACAAATAAAAATCACCATATTGCACACCAAATACTCACTGATAACACTGCACAGGTACGTCAAGGGACGGATATTCATGTAGGACAACCTATTTCTGCATATGCTGTTGATAAGGAAATGTTTGCTAGAACTTAAATTGGGTACTGTACTAACCTTCAAGCAATACTGAATGCATCTCACTGCATACTAAAGAAGAAGAAAAACCTATGGGATGTTTAAAAAATTGGTGACAGCTCCAAAAGGTGCCTTGAGGCAGAAAAAAGGAAGGAAATGATGTGTTAAAACGCCCAGGTGGAATAATTCTGGCTTTGATACCTACATTTGCTGGGCTGTCAGCCACTGGTTTCATTAGCTAGGAGAGCTGATATATTTCAAGCACTAGAGAATGCCTGAAAAAGTGAAAAGTAATTACAAGCAACTAAAAGGCGCAATATGACCATGGAGGCCATCGCTATAGGTAAAGGCCTCTATTTACAATACAGAAGATGGCTTGGGTTGTACATTAAAAAAACGCCCACAGCAATGGTACTGAAAAGAAGGGTAAAAACATAGATCTGCTTAGACTCACCAGAAAATTTAAAATCATGAGATTTTACAGCGTGTTTATGTAGGATACTTTGCCTGAGACAATGTGCAAAACCACAAAACGTGTAACAGTAAATTTAGATGTTGTTCGAGGTATGGAGCTCTTGGTGATTTAAGGCCACCTAAAGAATTGTGTTGTCACTTCACCAATACAAACCAGCTGTTGTACAATGTTCGACGCTACCATGACTTCAGTTCATACCTCTGAGGATATTTCTGACTGATATTTTTCATCAAAATTGCATAAAAACGAGCAGTATGCAAGTCTCTGCATCATTTGAAGCTTTGATGTACTGACGTTCACTCTAATCCTAATTAGGCTAAAGTGAAAGCAAACTACTTTCCTGCAATATATGAGCAGGGGGTAGTTATGTACAGCATTGACTGGCTGGAAACACACGAAACCATAGCTAACGTCACTGGCTTAAGGAGGCAAGTTGATTTAGAACTGAAACCGATTGTAAAATCCTTGACGAAAAGGGAGCTGAGATGCCTGGAGGGAGAGTCCATATGGTTAATGGTGATAGCAAAGGCAATGATACAACGAGCATTCAGGCATCCCGTTTTCCTGGATAAATGTGTGACAAATCTGAACCATATAAACCTAGAGACAACTTTAGTCTTTCAAAACTTCCTCTAGTAAATGTGTAAGATGGCCTCTGAAGTCCCAGATGTATGGACTACAGGATACCAGAACTCCAGCAGATGTATCATGATGATTGTTTAAAATGTGGAGAGCACATCTCCGCAAGCGAAACACATTGCTGCATGCCTCAGTCCACCAGGGAACAGAACATGCTACAGTAAACTTAAAGTGCATGGTATGGAACATACTTTGGCGGTAAGGATAACGTTTGGAAGATACTTTATGTGGTCATCACAGCTGTGTAAATGTCGTGAGAGAGGGGTAAAGCCTCCGGTTGGCCTTGGAAAGCTGCCAATTGGATCTGCACTCAGGTGGGATAGGAGTCGGCAAATGGATAGCACACAGAAATTGATCACCTGAGTATGTGTCAGAGGGAATGGGCCATTCAAGATGATGAGCGAGCTATACAGTGCAGAACGAGAGGTCCAAATGGTAACAAATGTCCATGGAATCTGAAAGGAACGTGAGTGCTCCAGTGCTAAGATATGATTCTGGAAGTCAGCTAAGAGGGAACCTCTTGGACAGGTTCTCCCAGAGCACCGAAGCAGATGGTGGGCATTAAAATCGCCAAGCAGCAAAAAGGCGTGAGGGAACTGACCAATGAGCTGGAGTAAGTCTGACTTAGTAACAGACGTTATGTAGACAAAAGGTGAAATGAGGAAGGAAAATATAGACTGCAACAGCTAGCAGTCGAGTGTTCAATGAGATGGATGACCAGCATGGCTCCCCCATGAGGTATAATGCTGTCCTTGGGGGAACATCACAGAGGAGCAGAAGGAAACATGAGCGATCAAAGGGGTTGTGAGGACAATTTTTAATATGACAATTTTTTTCTTGGAAGCAGAAAACAAGTGGACACTGCAATTCCAAGAGCAGCTGTAACTCCTCCTTGTTGGATCTAATGCCATGACTGTTCCATTGGAGAAGAGTCATAACAGGGAATGGGGATTGGGGAGGAGGGAACAAATGAAGGTTAGTCACCTTGGTGGCTGCTGAGTGCCAGCCTTCAAAAATCCACTGCTACAGGAGGCAGAGGCTGGAGAATCCTGTTCCATGAGCTCTGCAAACATATTGGCATTCTCCCTTAGTCAGCCTGTGAATTCTATGGCAGAAAACCAGTAGGCAGTGGGCACCAGCAAAATTGAGGTCAGCCAGGTGAGAGTATATGTTGCAATACCACTGAAGAAGATCTCTAAATCAGGTAAGGAGAAAAAAGTTTGTTTTTGTTTGAGCTCTTAGAACTTTCTAGTTGGCAGATGAAGACTGTTTTTAACTGTAGAAAGTCTTTTGCAGGAGTACTGCTTTTGTCCTTTCAGCCTGCCAGTTGTGTAACAGGTTATTTCACCACCAGGGGCAAAGATCTGATGGCTTGTTGCGCAGCTGTAGGAGCAGATGGGGATGCTACTGTGACCTGGGTGACTTCACTACTGCAATACTGAACTTGGGGTCGCAAGTCTGGGTGGGCATATCCTATATTATGCATAGCATAGCAAAAACGATACTGCAAATGTCAATCGTAAAATTCACAGATTTTGACAAGCTAACAACTGTGAGTGACAAAGTGGAGTTTGGTGTCTACCACTCGGATCTCCTAATCGGCTTGCTTGTTAAGACACATGGGAAATTCATGGGATTACAATTGATACAGCACAAAGGAGGCAAACTGCTGCCCTCGTGAGCATCTCTGCCAAGAGTAACAAATTTGGCCATGTTTTGACAAGATACGTGTTTTATTATAATGTTGACACTTGTAGGAACTCATCTGGTTTGTAATTTATGGTTGGACCGTGATGACTTCATAGCCTGCCTTAATCTTTGAGGCAAACATTACTCAGTGAGGCCATCAAGCATCAGAATGTAAATAACACCTTGCGAAGAGTTCAGTGTAAGATGGTTCTCCACATGAAAAGGATAGCTCTGTATATGTGATGCTGTAAGCAGTTGAGCTTGAGAATCACAATACATCTTCAGAAGCACAGTTGCATTACATAAATGGGAATAGGAGTTCACAGGGCCTGCAACTGCAACACCACCTTTCAGAATAATGCACACATTAACTGTAGCAAAGGACGGACCACCTCCAGTGCATGATACCATGAGGAACCGAGGTGCAGTTGGGAGGGTCTTCAAATCTTTAGCCTCATTCTGTTTACGTATAGTAGACACACAGTAAGATGGTGAGTCATTGCAAAAAAATAAATAAATAAATCCCCATGGTTGCCAACATCTACAATGGCATGCTCCTTCCAACTGGGGGCACCCTCAGAGGGGGGATTCACCCCACCGTAAATGACTGTTCATACCTCAGGTCACACCTCCCGAACTCCTGACAGAGGGACGAATTGGGATTTGGGAAGGTAACAGCTTAGGCAGTTACCCATCTCTGGGCCTGGACTGTATAAGAGTGTACGTGCGAACCCTACCTGTTGACCTGGAGCTTGGCATTATCCATTACCTTGTCACCTGTAATGTGTGTAATGAATGGGCCAGCCTTCAGGAACACACCGGGACAAAGGAGAAACAAAGAGAATGAGGATTCACCGGTTAAGTCTTCACAGCCTTACTGAAAGTGGCACCAGCTACTTAAGATTCTTCTTGATGGTGGCCTGTACACTGTCACCACTACAAACTTGTGTGCTTCCTGAGCACCACTGTGCCACAGCATTGAAAGAGCTGTTCAACACTATGTTCATTAATCTGGAAGGCCAGGAATCAGCTCCAATTTTTGGATATGTAGCCACTCACCCTTCCTTCTTACTTTTCTATTGCAGTATATTAGCTTGGGCTCATCAAGAGGAACCTGCTGAATTTCAGTGAGTCATGTGACATTCTGAATTCAGTCCAATACAGCTGCTGACATTCCACCTGAACTTTTATTTACCTGTACAGATATTAGACATTTGCTCTATTTATCTAGGAACAGTCACATAATGGTTGTTGCAGAGAATAGCAGTACTGACCATACTGCCTTGTAATGTTGTTGCTTATCGGTGATACTGAGTAATTACAGTAGGGCATTTTATATCTGACGTACTTTCACAAGCAATAAAAATTTATGTTTCTCAAAAAGTTCTGCAGTGAATTATGAAAACTTACCTTGCACTATCAGATGCGTATCTTGTTGAGGTTTCCACCTGAAATATATGAAGAAATTGCCTGTGACTTACAACTGATGAGACAGTAAATAAATATAATTCAATTAATGCCCACCAACATATGATTGGTCCACAAAATGCTGTAAGTGAGGCTTGAAAATATCATTAAAGAGGACATGATAAACAGTTTCAGTTAATGAAACAGAATGTCAGTAAGAATTCACTCTCCATTTCCTCACTTTGTCTTCAGTTCTGTAAATATCTACATAAGCCAGTAATTTGGTTGTACCCATACTTCCTACTAGACACTTCACAAAGAAAAATGACCAAAACATCTTTCATCTGTCATGTACTTATGTATTGTGTAAGATTTTCATTCATTTTTTTTTATTATGAAAAGTGAGAGATGAATCGATCATCGTAAGTGACACATTTGGGCCTTTGTGCTCTGGCCAGCCCAGACCAACTTGCAGAGGTGAGGAGTGACTTCTAAACCCAACCTAAGTTCACACTCAGAACTATATACACGCTTGGACCATTAAATATACAAACATTAATAAATATTGGCAGACTCAAAATACTTTCAGACATTGTAAATGGACAAGTTAAAACTGGCATTACAAAAAAGCACATTCACAGATGAAGAAATACAACATTCAGAGAACAATAGATTTTTCAAAGAGAACACAGGGAAGAAATTCGTGAAACTCCTCCAGTACTAGGCTCTGCATTTATAAATGGCAAATCTATTTTGCAATCAGTAGCAAATTTTTCATTACCTCCAGAAAGACTCTCTCCCTGCCATAATTCAATATTTAGATGAGAGGTACAAAATAATTAATGCACATGCAGTAACAAATCAGGGCAACAAGAACAATTCAGAAAGTAAAACAGTCCTGAGAACAATATTGAGAAGCATCTGATAAAGTGCTAGAGGAAAACATAAAAATTTTATTAAATTTTTATCCTCAGACTAGCACAGGATGCAGATGAGAACATTTTCTGCATAAAAGTGCTATTAAATGTATTTATTCACAACTGGAATTTTGACTTATGCCATTCTCCAGTGAAATTTTACTATGAACTACATCAAAATTATTAAATGTCATAACTAGTGCTTAGGGAGTGGATATTAAGATGTGCAGTATGACATGACTGAAAGAAATTAGTACATGAAGTACTACCATTGTCTGGACATACAGATTATGAAGACTCCTGTCTTTTGATGAATATGCAATCTGTGAACATGGTTAACACAAGGAAAGTATTACCTCAAAAGAATTATAAAGGATTCAGATGTCACACTGGGCTACCACTTGAGAATTGTACAGCTGCCAAATTAATTTTGAATAAATACTTTCCATAACAGTCCAAGGAGAAAATGTTTATGTCTGCCTGACTGTGGATGTAAGAAAAAAGGAAAAATGGTAAGAAAAAGACATTTAGCTACATTGTTGCCAGATAACACCCCCCCCCCCCCCGCCACCCACATACACCACTAAAAAGATATGAGGTCAACAATAATATGATTTGAGAATATCAGATAGCTTATGTGCCAATAATGAAGCACAATTCCAAGAAGGTGATGATTTCCAGAGTCAGACATAGATACCTGTTGAAATTGACTATTATCACTGAATCATAAAAGTAAGATTCCTGGCCTGTAATAAGAGATAGCCACGTTCACAGAAGATTAAAAGAAATTCCACGAAAAGTTCAAGGAGAAAACAACACTAACAATTCCAGAATAGGAGATATAGTAGAGATAGCTTAGGGCAGGATGGTCCTCTGAAGGGCAAATTGTTAAGGGCTAAAGGAGCAAAATACTATTGGAATACATCTGTAAAATTTTAGAAGGCTTATGACTATAAAGCAAGACTGCTTTTATTGAAAATTCTTAAAGAATCTGAGATACAGAAGACAACACGGGTTGTCTTAAAAGAACTACAGCCTAATTTGAGATAACAACAGACTTTAGCCAAGGCAAAGGCATAACTCCATTCTTCTTTCAGACCATACTAGAAAAGTGAACATGGAACAGTTGTCAGAATCCAATACCAGAAGTTGAATACTACTTGGTTAGAAAATGGGTGTCAAAATTGTCTGTTCAACTTTTGTAGATAATTTAGTAATACTCGCAGTGTAGAGAAAGCACAAAACAGAGAGAAAGAAAAACGGTAGGAGAAGCATGACTACTCATCTCCTCTGGTAAGAAGCAGTGGTGGGTAACAACAGGACTGCAATATCCCAATCAAATACGAAGTATCAGGGGAAGAAAAATTTAAGGATCTATGAGAAGTCATGTAGCCAAATGGTGGGGAAAATGGAGCCACAAAAGGTAGACTATGAAAGGTGGTCTTTGCATTTCTGTTAACAGAAGATGTTTATAGTAAAAATTCTTTCTCCAAAATTGCAGAACCTCCAACTTGCAAGGCAGTCATTTGGCCAGAATACAGATCTGAATCACAAACACTAATTTTAGAATCAACAAATGATAGAGAAAATTATGAAAAAAGAAAAGATATTAGGAAACAGAACACCAGTACAAACATTTAAATTCAGAAACAATACAGAAGTATAGATAAATATGTACAAAAATAACTGGAGACAAAATTTGGCAAAGAAAGCTAATGAATCTTATCATACTAAAAAGAAAACCTGTGCAGAAGTACTAAAAACTTAAGAAAAGAACTGATTGGCTTACAGAACTGCACCAAGACCTACAAGAAACTTGTATAAATATGCAAGAAATTTAAAACCTAATACAGAAACAGAATTGAGTTGATAAATACTCCACAGCAAAATAGTTCCAAAAAGAGAAAATAGAAACTGGATGTCACACGAGTGGAAACAAGAAAGTGTACAGATGAAGGAGTAGTATAAAGAAATGTAAAACCTTAGCTGGCCTGTAATTGAGAAGGGAAAAAAAAAATATTGTTCCACATTTCTAATACCATCTCAGTAAAGCACAGCAATTGTATTTGTACTGCAAACATATTACAGCAAGTAGGTCAAAGTGTCTCTGCAAATATGCAGGGAACAGTATTTGGAGTGTTTTGTTAGCTTACAGCAGTGCTCAGAAATACTTTGCAGTTGTGTTATGCTGCCAGAGTACAGCTTGCATGCAGTCACAAAAGAGCAACACATGTATGTGTCACTCCAGCAAGAGCTTCATGCTGCTGTGGTTACATATCTAGTGAACGAGCAAGATAATACAACAATGGAAGTATATAGTGACTTACCAAACAAAAGTGCTGGCAGGTTGATAGACACACAAACAAACACAAACATACACACAAAATTCAAGCTTTCACAACCAACGGTTGCTTTATCAGGGAATAGGGAAGGAGAGGGAAAGATGAAAGTCTGTGGGTTTTAAGGGAGTGGGTAAGGAGTCATTCCAATCCCGGGAGCGGAAAGACTTACCTTAAGGGAGAAAAAGGGCAGGTATACACTCGCACACACAGACACAAGCAGACATATGTACAGGCAAATGTCTGTGTATGTGCAGATGAATACGTGTGTGTATACCTGTCCTTTTTTCCCCCCTAAGGTAAGTCATTCCACTCCCGGCATTGGAATGACTCTTTACCCTCTCCCTTAAAACCCACATCCTTTCGTCTTTCCCTCTCCTTCCCTCTTTCCTGATGAAGCAACCGTTGGTTGCGAAAGCTTGAATTTTGTGTGTATGTTTGTGTGTCTATCAACCTGCCAGCACTTTCATTTGGTAAGTCACATCTTTGTTTTTAGATATATTTTTCCCATGTGGAATGTTTCCCTCTATTATATTCATAATGTAAGTGTGTGTGTGTGTATATATATATATATATTATATATATATATATATATAAAACAAAGATGATGTGACTTACCAAATGAAAGTGCTGGCAGGTCGACAGACACACAAACAAACACAAACATACACACAAAATTCTAGCTTTCACAACCAACAGTTGCCTCGTCAGGAAAGAGGGAAGGAAAGGGAAAGACAAAAGGATTTGGGTTTTAAGGGAGAAGGTAAGGAGTCATTCCAATCCCTGGAGCGGAAAGACTTACCTTAGGGGGAAAACAGGACGGGTATACACGCGCGCGCGCCACACACACACACACACACACACACACACACACACACACACACACACACACACACACACACACATTATATATATATATGATCCAAAACACACCTCTGTCTATTTTCTAAGAAATTCTTTTCAGACCAAAACCAAACTTTTTGAGTGCCTAAGACAGAGCCTGGATCTAAATTCAAATGATTGACACTGAACATTTCTCATTTAACATTGAAACACCAACAAATATACACTTAATATTTTGCTCTGGTGAACTATATTCCTCCCATGCCATGAGAAATGCCACTAATCTGCTATCCATTGGGAATACCTTCCTGTGAGAGTAAGCTAATGACTAAGGCAGTATTTAAATTCACATTCATATAACTTTTGCACTAGTATCTTTGAGGAATTTTAGGACTTTTCCAAGGTCAATGCCATGATAGCAAGTAGAATTTTTGTCACACATTTAAATATACTCATAAACTCACTGATGAACAAAAGATGAATGTGGCCAAAATAAGCGAGGAACAGAAATAAACAAAGGATTCAACAAATGAAATATTCTAACTCTGCTGACCATTGTCTCAAAAAACCAGATTTATAGCTAACTGCTAATTTGTCACTTTCCAGCTATAAAATATTATTCACAAATATTACATAGAAAACCACTAAAATTCAATTCATCACTAATATATCAATTTTTATAAACACTGATTACAATAACACTAAATTGTACTACTGGTAAGCCAAAACTGCCACAAGCATAACCAATGGCTCTGAGCACTATGCGACTTAACTTCTGAGGTCATCAGTCGCCTAGAACTTAGAACTAATTAAACCTAACTAACCTAAGAACATCACACACATCCATGCCCGAGGCAGGATTCGAACCTGCGACCGTAGCGGTCACGCGGTTCCAGACTGAAGCGCCTTTAACCGCACGGCCACACCGGCCGGCGCATAACCAATACATCAAACTGTACAGTGAATACATAATTTGTCTGGAACTCAACTGGATCCAGGGTATCTAAAATTTGACAAACTACTCGATTAATTTGACCAGAGCTAAATATACTCCACACTTCCATACACAAAAAGACAGCATATTTTACACTACACCTTTACCTTTATCCTTAGTGAATCTGTCTTAAGTACTTTTTTTAACAAATTAACTATTATGCAGTATGAGATCAAGATATTTCCACTTCAGCTGGTTGTAATTCATACTTGGTATGTGCTACATAGTAACCAAAAACACCATGTAAATGAGCAGGAAATTATTATCTCACCTGATATGATACACTTGTTCGTATAGAAATATTTTCTTGTATTTACTTATTTTGACAGTTGCATATGATGGCAGTTTATCATGTTTTCACTGATATTTAATTTAGTATTTATCTTAGAAGGTTTCATAAGGTTCTAAAGTGACCAGCATGTGGAGGTGCTTATCTCAAGCCAGGCTTCACAAAATCCTCACTAGAGTACCAACTAATCCAGAAGGTACATTGAGGAAGGAGGAGGGGAATATACGAAGACAGCATACGAGACACTGGAACTGCTCCGCAAAACTTATTTTCCTCAATATGCTCTGGCTGATAAAGTAGACCAGAACGTGACCCCTGAAACAATGGTTCTCAGGCACCCTCGTGATGACTGGGTGTTGTGTGATGTCCTTAGGTTAGTTAGGTTTAAGTAGTTCTAAGTTCTAGGGGACTGATGACCATAGATGTTAAGTCCCATAGTGCTCAGAGCCATTTGAGCCATTTTTCTCAGGCACTCTAAGAGAGGACTGGGAATTGGCTAAGGAGTGTGAAAATTTCAGTAAAATCCAGTGGGCAGTGGGAACATTCTAACTGTTCAAGCCACCTGGCCCAGATGGCTTCTTTCCAGCTCTCTTGAAAAAAGTAGGAGAGAATCTTGTAAGAGTCCTGTGCAGGTTATTCAGGATTAGCCTAGCAGCAGGAGTCATTCCCAATGCCTGAAGGGCAGTGAAGGTTGCTTTATTCCAAAGCCAGGGAGAATTGATCATAACAAGGCCAAGGATATGAGACCAATCAGTCTGGTTAATGTATATGTTGGGGAGAGGAGGTTAACTAGGGCTCCTGCGCATTCAAACCCAAACACACACAACCAGATATATCAAGTGAGACAGCTCTCCATGTATTTGTTGGGAGGGTGGAGAAAGCACTTTGCTTTCAAGAAATAGCCCTCTGCATCTTCCTGGACATCGAGGGGGCTTTTAGTCATTCAACCTTCGATGCCATGGTTAGGGCAGCGAAGGTGCATGATCTACTGACCTCTATATGTGGGTGAACTAGGGCCGCACTTAGTGAAAGAAGGCTAGAGGCCACAATAATGAATGAAATGGCAATTAACGCCACTAGAGGTTGTCCACCAGGAGAAGTTTTGTCCACTTTGTGGAATCTAGTGGTGAATGAACTCATTTAGGAACTAAATTCTAGTCAATGTTTTTGCCAAGGATAAGCAGATGACCTTGACATAGTAATACTTGGCACAAGGTGCGCTTGACATTGTGGAAGACTGGTGCATTAAACAGGATGTACAGGTTAATCCTAAGAAGGCTGATGTATCAATCACAAAGAAGCATATCCAACACTCAAGTTGGAATGTAAAGCTTTTCAATGAAACCCTACCTGTGAAGTTGATAGTGAAATATCTAGGGGTAATCTTAGCTGAGAAACTAACATGAATTCCTCACATTAAGATTATCTGCTCGAAGGCGAATTGTACTCTAGTGAGTACCAGAAGGGCTTATGGCAAAAACTGGGGCATAAGACCCTGAGGTATGCACTGGATATACACCACAGCAGTTAGAC